>NW_024514987.1:305167-358291 GCF_017590135.1 Pyrgilauda ruficollis
CGGGGGCCGCGGGGCGGGCGGAGGGGCCGCGGGCCGGGGCGGGAGCGCTGGCGGGGAGCTGGGCGATGGGAGCAGCGAGTGCGGATCGCTTGGGTTTGGGATTTGAATTATGGAGGTAAAATCCTTCTGTCAAAGCCAGGAGACAGTTGGTCTTAGGTTGACATCCCATCTGTGATCTGATTGGCTCCCCATCCCCTGCTCTTGGCCATTTATAATTGCCTCTGATGTAATGGTACAACCATCCTGATGAGCTCATAAACTTCCACGCTCGCCTCCTCCGCCAGCCCCGGGACGGGGCAGCCCCGCGCCCCTCTCCGCATCCCCGGCGTGACCTTGAGCCCCGCATCCCTGTGCCCCGGACGGAACGGGAGGCCAGGGCGCGTTGTTTGTACCTTGGGTTTATTTTCCTTGTGATGTTGGATCCAGGCTGGAATAGAGTCTGTGTTGTCGGAACGGTGGCAGGGCTGCTCCGCACAATGGGCTTGCTGTTTATTTTGGTTATGTGACTTTCCCCTTGGTATAAATGATTTCTTTGATGGATCTGAGGATGCGTTTGTTCCTGCCTGGTTTTGGCCCTTTTCAGAACTGGGGCTGTTTGGGTTCTTTATTAGATGGGAGCATGTGGGGGGTTCTGGGGTGTGTTACAGCCTAAAGAAGGGAAAAAATCCCCGAACAACCAAACAATCAGAACCAAACTTGTGGCCAAAATGCTGAAATTGGTCGGTTACCAAGAATTATCAATTTACGTTCAGCAGAACTGTGATACAGGACAGGAGTCTCTAGCTCTGTCTTAGGGCACATTTGGACTTACTTTGAATGAGAACTGATATGTCTTCTTCCCCCCCATAAATACAGGCACTTCCTAGAGGCTTCAGGTGCTGCTTGTGGTCAGGCTCAGCAGTGTCACAGCTCTTCTGAGGAGTGGAACTAGCAAAAGCAAGCCTGAGGATTATCTTTATTGCTGGATGTGTAGAGTTCCCTCTTTGCTGGAACAGGAATGGCCAGGAAGCGTGCAGAGGAGAAGGCAGTACAGCATCAGACATTTTAGATACGGGGAGAAGAGGTGCTGGTATCTGTATGTGACAGCCTCAGTTGAAAGCAGGTTCCTTTCTGTGCTCAGACTCGCATCTCCACGGCCTGTGGTGGCCTCGTGCAGGACTAAACTTCCCTTTTCATTCTGTGTGCTTTGCTCTGCCTTCAGGCCGGGCTTGGGGATGTTTGGTACCACGCAGGGCGACCTGCAGCCTCCAGAGCTTCCCTTCTTGCTCAGGACTTCTGCACTGATCTGAAAACTGCTCGGTTGTCTGTCCCTTGATTACCAAGGCAGCCTCTGCTGCAGCACCTGGGGTGATTGCCTTGGCTTTTCCTTCGGGTCGGAGTTGTGCTGTCCCAGAGAGCAGCTCTGCTCTCCCAGGGCTGGCAGTGAGTGTTGGAGCATCCTCAGGGGAGCTTTCAGCTGCTCAGGAGTCCCTGTGTTCCATGGGTGCGAGTACAAAGTGCTCACTTTGTAAATCCTGAAACATCTCAGTTTAGTTAAAATGTCTGTGAAAATATGGAGTCAGGTTGAACTTCTCAGGTGTTGCCCTGCAGTTCACTTCTGTCAGTGTTCTGGTACAAATTTGTAAAAGAGGCTTTTTTTTGTCTTGGAAATGAATTTCACTTAATTCCACAAGCTGCTGACGCAGTGAATTAGGAATACCTGAGCAAGTAGTCCCATAAACTGGAATTATTAATGAATAGTTGTTCTGAGAATTAGTTGGGCTTGAGGAAGGACAAGTAGTAGATGTAGAAGGTAAATCAGCAACTCCCTCACCTCAAAAACCAAATGACTTTCCTCCCCCAGTCCTTTTTGTTCCCATGATTGTTGGACTTAAACTGACAATTCTTCTTTTTCTGATGGAAAAAGAAAAGAGCAGAGGTATCTAAAGAAAAAAGCTTCCACGTGTCATGCGTGCTGCCCACAAAAGGTTGGTTAATAATAATAATAATAATAATACTCCAGCCCTGAATTACAGCCTCCTGTGCTGTGTACTCCTAAATTCCCTGGATTAGAATTTAGAGCTTTGTGTCTTTGTTTGTCCTGCACAGCAATGAGCAGTGCATTCCCAACCCAAATTCTGGGAGAGCAGAGCAGAGGGCAGCTCCCCTGGCAGAAACCTCCCGGGGAACATCTCCAGAGATGGGGAGGAGGACGTGGGAAGAGCACGCCTGGGAGTGCTGGGGCACAGAGTTTGGGGTGGTGCCTTCAGTCCCTCTTCAGGTCCTCTTCAGGAATTCCGAGTGGTGCCAGCAGGAGGGTTTTGTCCCTGATTTTCTGTGCAGGTGGTTTGGGTGGAGCGTTGCCTGCAGTGAGGGTTACACAGCAGGGTCACACAGGGGTGGCTCTCGTGTGTAACCTTGGCGGGCGCTTCACCCACAGCCAGGGAGCAACACCAGGATGCTCCGTGTTTTTTGGGGCTTGGTGTTTTTCCAGGTGATCTTTGCAGCTGGGGAGCACAGAGCAGGATCAGGAGATCAGCATGGCTGGTTTGTGGTGTGTGGGATGGGAAACCCGGGCTTTGCTGTGGGAATGACTTGTGGGAAGCCAGGCCGTGGGTCCTGCTTTTCAATTTTTCCAGCTCTCCCATGGATTTGTTTCCACTGCTTCCCCTCAGAGCATGTGGCAGCTCTTAGCAATGCGCCAGTTTTCCCAGGGTCTTGGGATTTAAAGGAAACTGCTTGAGAGGAAGGACTTCCCTGCCTTTAATAGATGGGCATTTCTCAGGCTTTGGCTACTACGAAGTGTCTCCTGTAATGGGAGAACTCCTTGGATCCCATTAAACATTGACACCTTGGATAACCTCCCCACAGGTGCCCCGGCCTCTCTTATAAGTTCAGTGAAAGCACTTTAAAAAATCTTATGTTAATTAAAAAAAAGCTTTTGGGCCTGTTGCCATACAATAGCTATTTTTTGTTGACTTTGATTCCGAGTTTAGCAGCGAGCGAGGCATGAAAAGCGTTGTTGGAAATATGGTTTTTAAACTAAATTGGCACCAAAAGGCACCGTGCTGCCAGTGAGCTGCGATGTCTTGGAATGGGAAACTGGGACCTGGCTCCTCTTGGCTCGGGGTTTTTCCTTGCTGTGCATTGTGATGTCAGGAGCCCTGGAGTTGTGTGTTGTGCACTGGAGCTTTCCAACAAAAAGGAGAGTGATGCATCTCCTTTCTCTGAATGAGCGATTTTAGGGCTTGGCTGTTTTGGAAAAAGCAAGGAAAATTGTGCTGCTTTGATTTTTTTTTTGGGGGATAAAATCTTGTTAATCCTGCTGTGGACACTGGAGGTTTTGCTGCTTTATCTTTTTTAAACAGCCTGAAGTCAGCCAGGAGTTGTCTGATTCTTTAAAATCTCTCATTTTCTGCAGTTCCATCTCCCTGATGCCCAGCTTGGAGGTGTCCAGAGTTCCCAGGCAGGATGTGTGTGGGATACAGGACAGTAAAACCCAATCCTCACTCTCAGCTGGAGCTTTTCTTTTTCCCTGCCCTTATCACCACCAGTTTAGTGGGAAACCCAGGACAAACCACTCGAGTGTTGTGGTGAAATGGGGTTAGCAAGGCTTGCCTACTGCTTTTTATCAAGTTTAATTGAGCTGCACTGTGAATCCTTATTTATTATCTGGGCTAGGGGAGGGTTTCCCCTGTGGTGTCTCTCTTGTAAGGATGTTGTTGGTTGCAAGACAGAAATTTGTTTTCTGGAAGGTTTTGTGTTTGACTTTCAGGCCTTTTTTTGGGGGGGCTAGAACACTTAGTGGTTTCCTGGAACTGCCCAGTTTTATTCCTTTTACCTGCTACAACTTCTGTTTCCTGTTTCTGGAATCAGGAAAACTTCCTGTTTTCCCTCGACAAGCAGGCAGAACGTCTTCCCTGCTCTTAAATAATATTAGGGACTGGGCTGGGGAGGCAGGACAGTCAAATGTTGTGTTACAAAGCTGTGCCTGACTGTTCTCCTGAGCCTGGTGTATTCATAACGCTTTGGGATTTTTCTGTTGTCTCATTTGAGAACTCTGGTCAGTGGTTCCTGTGTTACAGACGTATCACACGTTCCACGAGGGCTGTGCTAAAAATCCCAGCAGCTTTCCTTCAGAGAGAAAATAATGTCTAAAATTAGGCTTCATAGTGCAGCTGTTGGTTTTATCTGTTACCTCACACACGACTTTTCCACCACTTTTCTCCCTTACTCTTTTCAAAGGAATGCCACCAACTGGAAATCCAGCTTTTACCCTCTGCATCTGTGCTCTGGGTAATTAAAATATTAGAGGAGAAAATGCCCTTTCCAGTTCTTACTCTGTGTATTTAAAATTCTCTGGTTAGTGAGTCTGATTTCTTCTTGGAGTTGCAACTCCTGTGTGATGGATTGCTCTGGGGAGAAGCTCTTCAGCAATGCCACTGCCCAATTCCTGCTAGGAATGCTGGAAACTCAAGGAGCAGCAGCAGCAAAACAGAAACTGAAGGCAGCAAATGTGGTTGGGGGATGGAAAAGATAAGCTTGTCAGTATTTAGCCACTTGCTTTTTCCCTCTGGAATGGTCCTTAAACCATCAGCAAGGGTGAAAACCAACATTTCCCCTTTTGTTCTGGTGGGAGAGAAAGGAAGGATACCTTCCTGCTGGGAAAAAAATGTTTTTAAGAGCTCCTACAAAAGTTTCTTCTGTTGTGTGCTGACTGCAAAAAGTTCATCTTTAATTTATGCACGGGCAGTGAGAAATCTGGACTGGGTGTCTGTCAGCCAGAGCCATAAATCTCCAGCTGGAAGTGAATGACAAGTGGGATGGGAAGAAAAAAGCAGATTTTTGGCACATTGGAGCAGAGCTGCTTGGGCTGTGTCCGGTCCCTCCTGCCCGCCAGCTCCGGGGGGCACCCGAGGAGCTCTGCTGCCTTTTGGTTTCCCTGGGGAAGCAGGGGAGTTCCTCACCTGGAGATAAAGCACACGTCCTTTTGGGGGCTCAGGAGGACCACGCTGTGCCCGTCGGTCACGTCCAGGAAAATTCCAGTCCCGCATTCAACATCCTCGCTGCTGTCTGGAGATGCTGCTTTTGGTTCTTTGGCTCTCAAGTTCTGCAGGAGCTGGGTTTCTTTGGGGCTCTGAAGTTCTGCAGGAGCTGGGTTTCTTTAGGGTTCTTTGGTTCCAAAGTTCAGCAGGAGCTGGGTTTCAGGCAGCCTTTTGTTTCTCCCTGTTAGCAGGGCTGGACCGTGGGGTCTGAATTCCCTCAGTGGCTGTTCCTGAGCAGCTGAGCTGCTGCTCTGGGAGCTTTGGGGAGGGGATGTGAATCCTCTGAGCCCCCTGAGGCTCGGGGCTGGGGAGGGGATGTGAATCCTCTGAGTCCATCCGTGCTGTGTGACCCCAGCCTCCCTCCCTGGGGGCTGAACACGCCGAGACCCTTTGGATGGAGCTCTGTGCTTGAGCAGAGCCCAGGCTGCAGCAGGAGGAGCTGCTTCTGCCAGGACGCAGCTCCTGTGCCTGTTTCACCGTGCCATGTCCTAATCAGACATGGATTAATCATGTATTAGCACATGGCTGAGGGAGGGGTCCCCACTCCTGGCTCTTCCCTGCCCCTGGCCAGCAGTTCAGTCTGCAGCTGGGCATTCCTGAGGGCTCTTGCACCACTTCAAGGAGAGCATTTCCAGGTTTGCACCGTGTCTTTCTGGAGTGTTTCGAGTTTAAGTGACAGCTCAGTGGGTATTTACACAACGTG
Organism: Pyrgilauda ruficollis; assembly: GCF_017590135.1. Taxonomy (NCBI): domain Eukaryota; kingdom Metazoa; phylum Chordata; class Aves; order Passeriformes; family Passeridae; genus Pyrgilauda; species Pyrgilauda ruficollis. The sequence goes on from NW_024514987.1 coordinate 310,895, forward strand.
GGCATGGGCTCTCTGCAGCGAAACGAAAAGGATGCTGCATAATGACAGGTAAACTTAATAAAAGCTGCTCAGAATTCCTCAGCAAGTATTTCTTTTTGCTTCAGGTGTTAAGAGTAAAATGTAGCTGGAGTCTAATGCAGGAGGGAGGGAGCTGCTCTGGAAGTGGCCACCCCAGAGAGCAGTCCCATCCCAGATGATCCTGGTTTCAGTGCTGCCTTGGGTCGTTCTGTGCGGGCTGTGCTGCCTGGCTCTCGCTGGGGGCTCCTCGCCTGCGTTCTCTGTTTGCTGAGGATGTTCTGCTCGTTGAGCAGAGCTCTGGAGGTGAACTGGGGAGGTCACCAAGCCCCCTGTCCTGCTCCAGAGCAGGGCCAGCCACACCTGAGCACAGACAGTGGAGCTGCCCCTGTGTCTCAGTGCTTTGCTCAGGGAAGATACTCCAGCTCAAATCACCTGGATCGAGTGTCCCTTGTCCTGTGTCTCCAGGTGTGGAGGGCAGGGGCAAACGTGCACACACAGTAACCTGCTCTCAAACCTGTGCCTTTGTGCCTGTCCCCTGTTTCCTTGAGAGAAACTTTCTGGCTGTGTGGCAGAATGTCTCCCTTTGCTTGCAGGTTACTGTGGGAATTCTCTGGGAGGGTTGGGCTGTCCTGCTTTGCCACCTGAACTCTGCCAGGGTCCTGGCTCTCTGCTCTCTGTGGGATCCTTGCTGGAGGCCTGTTTGCAGTTCTGTACTTCATAACCAGGGGTGGATTTAAAGTCCAAGTGACTGTAGGACTATGCACCCTGTGCGAGTTTAGGAGGAGAGTCTGCTACTCATTAACTCTGTGCAAATAATTAAACCGGTGCCAGGCTAGAGGTGGTCTCCCCTCAGCCCTGCTCCCTGTGAAAGGTTTTCAGCAAGAGTTCTTACCTCTGTGCAGGAGATCCACTGAAACGCAGGTGCAAGTGCTGGAATTAGTCAAAACTTGCTTTTCTTTTCTCTTTAAATTATCTTTGACTTTGGGGTTTGCATGGCTAATCAAGGAAAAGGCTTCCCATTCAAGGCCGGTTCGCTGGGTGTGATCCCGTGTTCCACAAACTGCCTTTCTGTGCCTGGCTGCACGTGCTGTCTGTTCTGGGCAGTCCTGCAGCCCTGCCCCTCGGACTGCCTGGCTGGGGAGGGGTACTTTTTATTATAAAAAACCCCAAACTCATTTACTTACTGTTCTGTGGGCCGCTTGTGGTGATTGCAGTGCTTTGGATCCCCTGGGAAGGTCCTGGGGCAGCTGCTGCATACAGACAAGTTGAACATTAATTAAAAAAAAAAATTATATGTGGATAATTGGACAGTGTTTTGAGAGGAGACATTTAAGCATCGAAGTATCTCAGGGTCTTTCAGCTTATTGTGGCAGAGCAGCAAGGCTTGAAGGAGGAGTTTTCCATGTTTTGGAAGCTTTCCCTGGCTCTGCACCCTGCAGGTGGCAGAGAGGTGCTCTGAACCATGGCTCAGAATCCAGGCTAATGCCCTCTCTGCTGGATCAGAATTTCTCTCTGGGCATGGGGTTACCCCTAGAACAGTTTTCACAGGATCACAGCTTGGGAGGGAGTTCTTTATATTTTTTTTCTGGGAGAAAAAAGGGACAAAAGTGTATAGGCTCGAATAGGGGGATTGGTTAATTCTGTTAATAGGGTAAAGAAATATCTTTATGAGAGAGTGGAGATAGAGTTCATGTCTTAATTCCTATGAAATTCCCATGAAAAATCAGTTTGTGTAAATAACTCCAAAAAAACTGCTGCTCCATTACAGTTATTGGCATTTCATGTGATAACCAGCATGTCATTATTTCCTTAAGCCAGCTCTGGTAATTGAAACTCTTTCAAGGACAAATTCAATTGCTATTAACTTTCTTTCTTTTTCTCTTTTTTTTTTTGTTTTGTTTTGTTTTTAACTTGAGTAACTTTCTCTCTCTCCTGGATAATTAACATTAAGCTTGAATTGCTCCAAGAAGCTCTGGGTTAGATGTGGGCAGTGGTTTTTGGGACCCCTGATGCAGCTGGTGGAGCAGAGCCTGCTCCTTGTCCTGGTTTTGTGGGTGCTTGGCCATGTGGGGAGCCAGGGGGGACCAGAGGTGGCTTTGTTTTGGTGGGATGTGATGGGGACATCGTGGACATGGCTGGGAGGAGGCTGAGGCCAAAGGTGGCCCTGACTTCCACTTAAAACTTTCCACCCTTAGAAATTCTGTGACTCTTTTCTCAAAGAGAAATTCTTGAAGCTGGGAGGGCTCTGGAGTTTCCCACCCGGGGAGGATGAATGGGTTAAAGAAGTACTTTCCTCCCCTCCACTCACTTGTGAAATTTCATTCAGGTTTGACTAAGAGAAACCCTGAAAAATTACCATTTCCCTTCTGATGTCAGCACGTCCTGGCACCCTGCCTGTGAGCAGCCAGCAGGAATGTTTGAAAACCTGGGCCCAGCCCCAGCCCCAGCTCCAGCTGCACCTCTGGGCTCTGGGAACGGCTCTGCTGGGGCAGCAGCTCGGCATGGCTGGGGCTGCTGACCCCTGCCAAGGGCTGCTGACCCCTGCCCACCCTGCCCAGGGCTGCCCACCCCTGCCCAGGGCTGCCCACCCCTGCCCAGGGCTACTGACCCCTGCCCAGGGCTGCCGACCCTGCCCAGGGCTACTGACCCCTGCCCACCCCTGCCCAGGGCTGTGCTGGGGACCCTGGAGAGATGCTGGGGACCCTGGAGCAGTGCTGGGGACCCTGGAGAGTGATGTTTGTAACCCTGGAGTGGTGTTGGGGACCCTGGAGTGATGTTGGGGACCCTGGAGCTGTGCTGGGGACCCTGGAGCAATCTTGGGGACCCTGGAGTGATGCTGGGGACTCTGGAGCGATCTTGGGGACCCTGGAGCTGTGCTGGGGACCCTGGAGCGATCTTGGGGACCCTGGAGCGTGATGCTGGGGACCCTGGAGTGATGCTGGGGAGCCTGGAGAGCGGTGCTGGGGACCCTGGCTGCCCACCCTGCCCAGGGCTTCCCCTGCCCACCCTGCCCAGGACAGGGCACAGGGCAGGAGGGAGGGAGCTGCTCTGGAAGTGGCCACCCCAGAGAGCAGTCCCATCCCAGATGATCCTGGTTTCAGTGCTGCCTTGGGTCGTTCCGTGCGTGCTGTGCTGCCCGGCTCTCGCTGGGGGTCCTTGCCTGTGTTCTCTGTTTGCTGAGGATGTTTCTGGGGACCCTGGAGTGATGCTGGGGAGCCTGGAGAGCGGTGCTGGGGACCCTGGAGCAATCTTGGGGACCCTGGAGTGATGCTGGGGACCCTGGAGCAGTGCTGGGGAGCCAGCAGGGGCAGGTGCCCTGTGCTGCTGAGCCCCAGAGCAGGGATTTTCTGGCTGTCGTGAGGACTGTGAGCGTGCTGGAAGTGCAGGGTGCTGCTCCCAGGGAACGAGGGGCAGGAATTGAGCAGAGCTTTGTGTCTGATCGCTGTAAACGGCAATAAACTTGAGAGGTGTCACTGCTGTCAAGGTACAGTCATGGCTCATCTTCCTTTCCTCTTGTGAGCTGTGTTACAGTTTCTTGTTATACCTGTTCCTGGAACCAGTGGAGACTTTGCAGCGTTGGCTGTTCCTCCTGCCCCCATGGCATTGGCACAGCTGGGAATTCTTGTATCCTCTCCCCAGCTGCCAGCACACGCTCCTCTTAACTCGCTGAGCAACTCCCCACCTTGTTCATTCTGCCTGGAAAGAAATCTGGATTTTTCTGGATGGAAATGAAATAAAAGCCCAAGGACAGAAGCGAGCGTGGGGCAACAGAACCAAGCTTCAAAAATTACTGTAAGCAAGGCCTGTTGGGATTTAAAAAAAATTTTAAAAATAGTATTTTTAAGTAAGAAGGGCCTTGTGTTGCTCAGGATGTGTCTGCAGTGAACCTGAAGCACAGCAGCCCTGGCTTGGTGAAGGCTCCAGGGGTGTCTTCCCTGCTGTCTGGAGCTCCTTGGCTGCAGCTCCAAGTTTCTTGCCCACGTAGACTTTCCATCTCCCCCAGCAGCCCTGCTTTGCTGGATGCAAATAGCTCGTTTGGGTGTAAATACTGGAGATTGGTTGTGGCTTTGCTGTAAAGTTACAGAGCCCATCCTCAGTAAATGCAGATGGTAACTTGTCATTACTGCAATTTTAAATATTTTTGGTTCCGTGGAACTGAAGTGGAGGCTTGAAGGTTGAATTTTAAGGCTAAAATAAGAGAAGGCTCACTAAAAGCCACAAAAATAGCACCCAAATTTGTCAGCTGCTGTACCGACAAGGGAAATAACGTGTAACTTTACTGTTTCCTATTAACAAAACAAAGCTCTGCTACCTTGTTTCAGGTTGGGTGTAAAGCACAGCAGGGTCAGGAGGGGGTTTGGGATTTACTGAGTTACTTCCTAAGGAGGGGACAGCGGGGCTGGTGGCACAGTGGGGTGACAGCTCCTGTACCCGAGGTGTGTGAGGGACTCCTGGGGTAATCAGTGATGCTGATTCCAACCTCCTGGCTGGGCTGGGCTGTGCCTTGGGGCAGTGGGAGCTGCCTGGCCCGTGTTACCCATCCCAAGGCTGGGGTGATGTCCACTGTGGAGCTGTGGGAGCGTGGGGCAGCACAGGGGGCTGGGCTTGCCTGTCTTCCACAGACTCATCCCCAGCCTCAGATTTCTTGGATGACTTTTAATGCACTTTAGAATGAGTTCAGCCACTCTGCAGGAGCAGGGCAGAGGCTGAGCCGTGGCTGGAGCAGCTGCACGCCCCGACACGCAGCTCCCGTGCATCAGATGGAGCTCTGGGATGAGGCACCTCCAGAGCTGCAGCTCTCCAGGGATCAGGGTGGCTGTGTCCTCCTCCCCCGAGGTGCTGTGTGTGGTAGGAGAGGTGGGGACCTGGGGTAGTTCAGAGCCCTGAGCTGATCCCAGAGGTTCCCAAGGAATGCCCATCCCGGCGTGGGACGGGGTCATGGGAGTCTGCCTGTCCAGTTCAGTCTGTTCAGCCACTGTTTATTCTGGTGTAAAATGAGATGAATTTGCAAAGTGATGAGATATTCAAATACAGATGGAGCTTTCAGACACACAAGTGGGTAGAAACCTGTGCTGCTGCATTTTACAGATGAAGATTTATCAGGAAAGTGTTCTTAGAAAGGAACCCAGGAGGCTGTGCTGGAGGTGTCTTATCAACTCCAGAATGTGCACCAGCACCTTCAGATTTCTGTGCAGAAAAGGCTTCTAATAAATTGATAAAACTACCTTTATTCTAGAAAGTAAACTCCAGTGAGCCCTTGGGTTGACTCTTCCTTCAGACCTCCAGCTTTGGGAAGCATCCCTCGTGTTCAGCAGCAAAAGACATCTGTCCCTGAGATCAGCAGGGCTTGTTTCAAAGGAAGCAGGGCTTGCAGGGAATCAGCTGGATGACTGAAGTCTGCCACAGGTTGCAGTGTCTGAATGTATTTACGGGGCATCTGGAGCCCTTGCAGGTTTTCAGCGCTGTTAGGAGCGAATATTTTGGGACTCCCTCGCTGGTGATGGGGAACAGCTGCTCTCGTGCTCCTCGGAGTGAGATCACTTCAGCAGTGGTGACACCGAGTGTAATTCTGCTCTTCCACCCTAGCCCTTCCTCCTGCTGCTTTTTTTATGGCTTGCTCTTGGCCCGGCCCCGGCGCTGTGGTGCAGCAGGAGCTCCTTCCAGCCGGGCTGGAGCGCGAGCGCTGCGGAGAGCCGTTCGAGCGTCTTGCTGTTGACTGGCCTCCAGTTCATTAGAGCAGGAGTAGGAGGTTGGCTCAACTTAAAGCCTGATTTAATATTCAGGAAGGAAGTTTCTTTCCATCTTAAAAGGAGCAGCACCTCATTACAAGGATCACGTGTTCCTTGGGATCGTCTCCCATGGAGCTCAGGCGCAGTTTTCTTTAGGTCTTGGTGTTGCTTGGGTTTTTGGGTGGAGTCAGCAGCGGCACTTGGGGAATCCTGGGGCGAGCTGGTTGAATAATGTGCTTGTAAAGTGAATTGAAGCCTGACAGTGAGGGATAGATAGCTTGTTACTTAGTTCTCTGGATAGAAGGAAATTGTATTTTAAATATAAGTTGAAATTATAAATTGTATGGGGATCACACAGTCTGAATAACAAACTTCATCATCTGACCCCAACTGCCTGGGAAATGCCTGAAATTTTCCCTGGTCATCAGCTATTGCACAGTAATCATAATCTTTTGTTAATTTTGACTGCCTTTAAATCAGTAAGTGGTGTTGTCAGAATGACCTGCCATGGTGTAAGTAGCTGAGGTGCAGGGACAGGGAATGAGTCCTCCGGCTGTTGCTGATTTTCAGGTGGTGGGGGATCCCTTGTGCTGTTCCCATGGGGATGTGCTCTGAGCCTGCAGGCAGGAGAGGTGTCCATGAGGAACCATCGTGGTGCTTGTGGCAGACCTGGCACCTTCCCACCCTCCAGTTTTTAATAAATTAAAAAATAAACCCAACTTCTGGTACCTGGGCATGAACACTGTGCTGCTGTCGGGTTGTTTCCAGTGAGGCTTTGAGGGGGGACTCTCATTTCACTTCCCCACCACCACATCACCTTCTGCTGATTGACTTCTTTCAGGAATGAGATGTTCCATAATGATACATCCTGTAATCAAAACTCTGGTCAGTTTTAATCAATTAGGAGAATCTTCGTAAGAGCTGTGCTTCGCAAAGTCCTCTGAGATGTGTGGCCTGGGCTCTTGCTGAGAAACGTTAATGGGTAATTACTGGATTGTGTTTAGCAGGGAGATACAGGTCACGGGATGGCTGCTGGAGAAACTCACTCTTCCTTCCACTGGTACAGCTCAGGATCTGGATTTACAGCAGATCTCCCCAAAGAAAGTGGTGTAATAAATGATCAAGGAGGGGTTAAACATTGAGCAGGGCAGATTTTAGGTTTGTAGGAGCTCCAGATAGAAGCAGGTGGCTGAAATAATGCAGCAAGAGTCCTGTTCTCCTGTTCTCCGTGGTGTCGTGAGCTTTTCTGAGGTCGGGGTGTTAGCAGGGGTTTAGAGGAATAGAAAGTGTCTGGGGTCACACTCTGACCTACTGGGAAGAGTCAGAGGAAAAACCAGGCTCTTTCTGGTTGTAGAACTGAAACTGTGGAGCAGAGGTCATTTGTTTTGACAGCCAAACTTTCATCTGCATTGGCCATTGATAATGAGATGGTCATACATCACCTGCTGGTTATGTGTCCAAATCCAAGTCAGATTCTGGGGTTTGTGGGGGTGAGGGAGGAGTTTTATTTTTCTGTAGCTTACGTAAAAATGGATCTGTCCTGCACGTCTCCAAGGGATGAGCATTTGTAACGCTGGACTGTATTGCAGAAGTCAGGTTTTGGCACTCCAGGCTTGTGGGTGTGAGTCTGAGCATCCCAACTGCTTCCTGAAGGGAGTGGGGTTCCCAAAGGGATGGGGCTGCCCTGGGGGAGGCAAGGAGAGTCCCTGGTGGGAGCTGAGCAGGGCCAGCACAGGCTTGGTGCCTGCCCTGTGTGTGCTGAGCGACCGAAGGAAGTTGGTGGATTTCTCAAGTTTAAAAAGGGAGGGGAAAAGCAAAAAAGGAACTGTGCATTTCTGTGATGGTATTCTCAGAGAAACAGGCTCGTTGTTGAGACTGTCCCAGTGAGGTGGTGCTACACCCATGCAGTGTTACTACCATGGGTTTTCTGGGTGTTTTCTTTTGGGGGCATCTTCACGTCCTGCTGGAGGATCTTTATTTTACCCTCAGCTTCCCTGAGCCTCTTCTGTCCCCATTTAAAGGCAGACCTCCATGGGAAGAGGGGCATCGGAGCGTGACCCGGGCTATAAAAGGCAGCGAGTTCAGGCCGGGGTGCTGACCTCAGCACAGCCAGTTGCACCTTAAATAGAGCAGATGAAAGAGTTCCCCACGGGAAGGTGAGCGTGTTTGCTCCTGAATGAGGACAGCCGTTGGTTTGTGATCGTTCCTCCGCTTGTGGAGGAGCTGGAGTCGCCTTTGGGGGGGATTTTGGAAGGCACAGGTGGGTGTGGGACTGTCTGAGGTGCAAACACGAGTGACCAGCTCAAAGTGGGCTTTGCTGGAGGCTCCTGTGCTGGCCCCTGGGCGCTGTTGTGTCCCTGTCCCCATTAGTCCTGTTCCTGTTGCGGGTCAGCCGTGGTTGTGTTGTCGCAGGAGAGGAGCTGCTGCTCTCAGTGTGGAATCACCGCAGCCTGCCTGCTTTTGGTGGATGCCCAGGGCTTGGTGCCAGCTCTGGGCAATGCCTCCCTGTGTGTTCATGAGCCCTGTGCTTGTGAGCTGGTCCCATCACACCAAAATGGGCTTTGTCGTGCGCGGGCCTCGGTGCTGCAGCAGCGTGACTCTCACGGTGCCCGTGGAACGGGGAAAGGGCAGGGCTCGGAGGGTTTGGGACAGGCTTTAAAGGTGGGAGGTCACATCCCTCATCCCTCTTCTACAACACCCACTTGCTTCGCTCCAGAGGTGCCCTGGGGAGGCGAGCAGCTCGTCCCTGAGCCTGTGGGCTGCGTTACCCATCCCTGGTGTGCTCAGCACCGTCCCAGCCCGGCCCTTCCACCTCGCTGCCGTGCCAGGGAGCAGCTGGCACCTGGCTCTGGGCTCTGCAGGCTCCTCTTTGGAGCGGTGCTCAGCGGGCAGACAGTCCTGGTGCTGCCGGGGTCCTGCCCGTCCGTTCTGGCCCTTCCTGGGACCCCGGCGCGGCTCGGAGCCCTCGCAGGCAGCGCTGGGCGGCCGGGGATTCCGAGCTCAACCTTCCTGGCAGGAGCGGCGTGGCTTTGCTTTCATGCAGATTAGCCATGTGCTTCTCACTTGAAGGCGTTCCACAGGAAAAGACGTTTCCTGTGTTTGGTTCTGGGTGGGCGGCTCCGGCTCGGGGCTGAGCTGGGCTTGGGAGAGGGATTACGGAGAGAGGCCCCCCCGTCCATCCACCTCCAGCGCTACGTCACCACAACACAGCCACACGCGCTCCTACTGTTGGTGTCATTCATTCGGTGCCAAGATTGCTTTAAAAAATTCCCTTGGCCCCAGTTCAAACAGGAGTACAGCTGGGATGTGTTAGATTTTAGGCAGTCTGCCCTCAATTTGAGATGAGTTATAAATAGCAGTGCCGACTTCCTTAACTACCACTCTCCGAGGTAAAATGCAGGTTAATGACTGTGGGAATCAATTAGGGCTTCTCTCGGTTAAACAGCCAGGAATGCTTTTTATTATTTTTTTATCACAAATAACGGACAACAAAGCTGGTCAGCAAAAGATTTCAAAGCCTAGGTGGGAGCTGAGGGCTTTTTCCTTATTTTTCCAACCTTCTTTTTTTTTTGAGGGGGTCAGGGAGCAGCTGAAGAAGCCAGTTGTGGCCAACACCCATGTTTGCCAATAATTGAATGACGCTGATTTGAAACTGGAGAGTTCAGTAAATCACTCTCCTTCTATTTCTTCCTCTGGCCCAATAAAACACAAATATGTAATAAGGTAATGGGGAAGGTCAGAATTCCGTTTTTCTGTACAGCTGAGGAGAGTTTGGCTCTTGCTTCCGAAGTGGGATTTGCCCCTTCCCTTTACTCATTTTCCTGACAGGACCAATAGCATCTCCTCTCCAGTTTAACCAAGCTCTCCATTCAAGAGGCCAAATTTCTCTTCCACCGGACAAAATCTGAAAAGAATTGTTCATGGAATCCTCTTGTCTGCTTCAAGCTTTTTTTGTTTCTCAGGGAAAGCCCCGGTGTTGTTTGGAAGGAGAGCTGGTTTCGCTGCGCTGCCTCATTTTGGGGGCCCGACACCCTTCACATCACACAGAGTGATTTGAAGAGCTTTTGAACTCGGCAATTTTAAGCACACTCTGGGCTTGCTGTTACAAACTCTTAGTCTAGAAATATCTTAAATGACCCCAAAAGCTCTGCAGTTTCTCTGGAGCACGGGCTTATGGTTGCTCTCTTCACTCACCAAACCACACAGCTTTGTTTTTGGGGGTTTGACTGGTGGCAGGACAGTGTTTTGTCGAGTTTTGGCACTTACTGGTGTTACACAACAGCAGAGATAGTGGGATTGAGGGAGAATAGAAGCAATTTCTATGAATGCAGGGAGGTGTAAGCAGGGGGTCTGGACTTCAGTGATCAAGGAGCAACACTTTCTCTCAATTATGTCTCTCTGTGGCAGGGCCTTTGCTTTTGAAGTGTAATCACAGTAATCTACTCCTGTGGTTTCCTATTGAAAGGATTTCCCATGTATCAGCCCAGAGAAGAATTCCCAGCCTTTTGCAGGCAGGGTTTGGTGTTTCCCTCTTTTCCCTGCCCATCCCTGTGACACGGGAGTGCAGAGGGGCTGTGCAGCCTCTGCTCTCCCAGCACCCCACACCAGCCCTTGCATCAATCCCTGCATTCCAGCTTGGCTCTTTTCTTGAGTCCCTAAAAGGGTTTTGGGGCAGCAGGTTCAAGGAAGCTTCCTGATGGCTGGCTCTTTGAGCCAGAGCAGCAACACCAGGTCCAGAGCAGTTAAAGCCCCATCAGTGACAGAGATGTGTGGGATATTCTGAATTAATGGGATATTTTGAAGGAAGAAACAACACGTGGCAGCATCTGAGATGTACAGGGCAACCCCAGGGAGCACGAATTAGCCTTGCTATGAGTCAGGAGTGTGTGTATGAAATAGTTCCTTCATTAGGGATTAATTGGCATTTACATTCCTCCTGGTGATAGAATTTTATCCATAAGGCTGCAATCTAGATGCTCCTGGTGTTTGTTTTTAGCACCCTCTCTGTGCCAGGGCCTGGTGGAAGGGTGGCAGCTTGAGGCACGTCGTGTCCTCCCACGCCGAGCAGTCACGGTGACAACTTGGTCACATCCTGGAAAGATGTTTGGGCTTTGTGTTTTGGGTGTTTTCTTTTCTCTCTCTCTCTCTTTTTTTTTCTTTTTTAATTTTTTTTAAATGGCTGCATAAACAGTTGCAAATGTTTCTTGGAAGTTTTTTAGTAGTTGTCATGCTTCCTGTAGGAGTCATGGAAAAGTGAATCTTCACCTTGTTTTCTCCTCCCTGAAGAGGTGGTTGGTCTTGTGGGTGACCACAGACAAGACAATCAGTGCAGGGGTGGCAGCATGTGGTGTGAGTGTATTTAGGAAAAAAAAAGTATGAAAAAAACCCGAAAAATAATGTATTTGAGAAGCTGCCCCTGGTAGAGGGCTGCAAAGGTGAGTTACAACCAGGAGGAAGCAAGCAGCAAATGGAAAAGATGTTGAAATATTTAGTCAGTAACCCCAAAGTTGCATTTGTCAGGTGGAAGGAAGGATGTGAGTGCTTGGGGGTGGTGAGAGCAGGCTGAAGTCAAAAGCCAGGGGCTAGGAAAGCTCCTGGTGGCCCCGTTTTTACATACCAAAGGAGATAATGTGGGCAGGGAGAGGATGTCAGTAATGCAAGGGGATACCCACAAGGCAAGACTTGGGAAGCACCAGGGACAATGCTGAGAAGATGTAAACACAATTTGCATCTTTTAAGGTGTATGGGAGCTCCACATGGGTGCTCCATTCAGGACTGAGGCCCTGGAGCTCGCCAGAGCCTTCAAAGATCTCTTTTTTCTGCCCCCATGAATGGAAGCTCCTTTCCCAGCTGGCACAGACCCCGTGTGGGTGCCTGGCATTCCCAGGGCAGCGACCTGGGGCTCTGCAGCTCTGCCCTTGTCACTGCCCAGCAGCAGATCTGTGAGAGCTTGGACACAAAACGTGGAACCAGACTTGTTCAGGATTGGTTTGGTGTCACTGTGGATGAGAATGGGAACGTCCAGCGCAGCTGAGCGCGACAGGAAATCCAAAACGTGCCTGTGCAGGGCCGTGCGCCGGCTGGGGATGCTTGCACGGGATGGCAAAGGCTGTGCTCACACAGGGCTTGGCTTTCCCGAGCCTGCCAGAGCTCCAGGAGCAGCTCTCAGGCACAGGGTGTCCCTCTGGGGGTGTCCTGTGCCGGGCTGAGCTGGATCCTGGGGGGTCCCTTCCAGCTTGGTGGGTCCGTGGGTGCCCTGAGCTGCAGGGAGCGCCGGGCTTTGCTCTCCCTCCGCTCGTGCCCTGGTGACACCAAGTGCTCTGAGAGCCCGGTTCCTCTTGAGCCAGCAGCCTCTCCCTTTCCCACAGAGGGGCTTTTCCTGCCGTGCCCGCTCAGTGCCAGCCCCTGGTGCCCCAGCAGAGCCCCTGTGCCCGGGGCTGAGCCTCCCTGGCAGCCCCCCTGCGCTGACAGCTGGCCGCACGAATGTGTGCCACACAAACATGTCCAAGCTGTGCTGGCTGCTGGGGAAGGCTTCTCTCCAGCGCAGCATCCTGCAAGGACTCCCTTCCCGCTCAGAGGGTGGGCTCTGCAAGCACCAGTGCAATCCTCTCTGCTCTCCAGCGTTCCGTGGGGTTCCCAGCCCGAGCTGTGTGTGCTGTTTGCTTGTGCAGACCTGTAGGGCCGCTCCTCGAGCACCTGAGCTCAGCCACAGAGGGTGGATCTGCACAAACACCACCCCAGGGCTGTGGCAGGAAGGGATGGAGTAACACGGAGTCCATTGTCATGGTGATCTGTGGAAAACATCTAATTGGGATTAGTTAGGTCACAGGAGCTCAGGGAAGGATTCCCATTCAGCCCAAGGATTGGGGGTTAAGGACTGTGCTGGGATTCATTTAGAGGTCACCAGCCAGAACAGCCCTTGCTTTAGTGGGGAGTAGCTCCAAGGTGAAAAAGCTCTGTTTTGAGGTCTATAGTGTTGAGGTTTATAGTGTTTTCAGGAAATTTGATTGAGTATTCCTAAATCTTAACTCCAGGCAGGGGTAGCACAGATGCAGTCCAAGGAAAGTTGCATTTCGTCACTCATTGTCTCTGCTCTAAAGTTCAGGGACCTGACTTTTGAGGCTGACAAAGTTTTTTACATGCAGCTGTATAAATTTGATTTAGAAACTCTTTAGATTCTCCAAAAGTCAGCAGACACAAAGCACATGTAAAAAAAAAAAATATTCAAAAATGAAACTGCAGTCTTGAGGACTGTGGATGTCAGCAGCACTGCCCAGTGTTACTACATCAATGTGCATTAATTGAAATGCATAAGTGTAAATTAACAGCCTGTAGTGTTTTGGGAGACCTTGTTATACGTGAAAGAAGCAGTGTTTCTTGTGAATATTTAAATTTTCAGCCCAAATTTAACTTGTTGTGGAATATCTGGACATTAAACTACTGCCTACAATGGGGAAAAGCCACTTCCACTGATAATTGTTTTTTCTTGATGATCCTTTCCCCCTTCTTCCCTGTCTTGCCACGGGAGAGATGTCAGCATTAAATGACTTCTCAGTGGGCTTGTTCTTGGTGGAGTGCTGGGTTTGGGAGGGCAGCAGGAATCCTGCTGTAATTCCACATGTAACTTTGGGGTTTGGCCCCTGGCAAGAGGCAGACGAGCTTCTCCTGCGCGCCGAATTGCCGGATTTCTCCCGGGTTTTTTTTGGGAAGGTTTTTGAATGAACATCCTGTGCCTGGGTGTGCCTGACGTGTCCCGTGTTGCCTTGCAGCCGGCGAGCCCGATGGATCAGATGGGGAAGATGAGGCCTCAGCCCTACGGAGGGAACAACCCCTACACGACGCAGCAGGGGCCGCAGGCGGGGCCGCAGCAGGGCCACGGCTACCCCGGGCAGCCCTACGGAGCCCAGGCCCCCCAGAGATACCCCATGGCCATGCAGAGCAGGACGCAGAGTGCCATGGGCAGCATCTCGTACGCACAGCAGGTACAGCCCCCGGAGCAGGGCAGGGACGCGCTGCCGCGCCGGGCTCTTCGGGTCAAATGGCATTTCTCCAGGCTGGGTTGTGTGTGCCACACCTGCATCCAGGTGGGGTTGGTAGCCTGGGGAATCCTTGTCTCCGAGAGAGGCGGTGGCAGAGCGGTGAATCCAGCGAGGGAAAAATAAATAGCAGGGGAGGGAGATCCTCTTTCTGCTGTGCTGCGTTAGAGACACAGCTGTTCTTTGCACAAGAAATGACTCCAGGTCAGTTTTGGCTCATTACATGATCCAAGTGGCGCCTGCTGGACTGTTTGCAGGATTCAAAAGTCAATTTATTTTTTTTATGTTTGGAGTAAGCAGTCTTTCCTTTCAATGTTACCTTTGTTGAAGGGTGGTCAGATGGGGATCCCTAAGAACTTAGCTATGATGCCTGTCAGAACTTGCTTACTGTCACACGCACACGAGTGACTTTCTACCGTTTTTTGGGAAGTATCTAGGTAGTGACAATTCCAGTGCATTTACTGCTCTGAATTTCTGCTTCTGGAGCAGAATGTGTGTGAGAAACACCCTGGTGACCGCTGCACCTCCTTCTCTCCCTGTGCAGATGCCTCCGTACGGGCAGCAGGGCCCCAGCGCGTACGGGCAGCAGAGCCAGAGCCCCTACTACAACCAGCAGAGCCCTCACCCGCAGCAGCAGCAGCAGCAGCAGCCTCCCTACTCGCAGCAGCCCCCGTCGCAGCCCTCTCACCCGCAGCCCTCGTACCAGCAGCAGCAGCAGCAGCAGCAGGCGCAGCCCCCGGCCCCGGCGCAGCCGCCCTACTCGCAGCCGCCGGCGCAGCCGCCCCATCAGCAGCCCCCCAGCCCGTACCCGCAGCCGCCGCCGGCCCCGCAGCACCCCCAGGGCCAGCCCCCCTACTCCCAGCCGCAGTCCCAGTCGCCGTACCAGCAGCAGCCGGCGCCGCAGCCCGCGGGCCCCGCGGGGCTGGCCCAGCCCTCCTCGTCGTACCCGCCGGCGCAGCCGCCGCCGCAGCCCTCGGCCTACTCCCAGCAGCGCTTCCCCCCGCCTCAGGTAGGCCGGGCCCCGCTCCGGGGCGCTCCGGGGCACCGTGGGGCAGCAGCCTCCTGGTCTGGGCGTTGGAATCGGTAAATGGGCACGGGGGGCTGGCTGGCACGGCGTGGGCACGGCTGGTGGCTCTCCTGTGGCTCGCAGAGGTGGCGACCAGCAAAAGCAAAACTTGGCTTGGGGAGGAGGAGCAAAGCTTGGGAGCTGCAACGCGTCCAGAGCGGCCCTTGAGAAGTGGAAGGGTTTAATGGACTTGCCTGGTTTGTGTAGAGAGGCGCTTGGAGCGAGGGTGAGGTGGTGAGGGTGAGGAAGCAGATCCAGGACAGCCTGTGGCAGAGGCTGTGAGGAGCTGGCAATGGCTGTTCTGTCATGGCCCTGGGCTGTGCTCCCAGCTCTGAGCAGTGTTTGTGTCCGCAGGCTTTCAGTCCTGGCTCTCACCTCCTCTTTGGGGAAAATGTCACCAAGGGGACAAAAATCTGCCACGATGTGAGAGTATCCCAGAGTGAGTCCAACAGAGGCTTTGTTGTATTCCCGTTCGTGACTCTTCTTTGTGTTGGTTGATGTTTCAGGAGTTATCTCAAGACTCGTTTGGGTCCCAGGCATCCTCTGCTCCCTCAATGGCTTCCAGTAAAGGGCAAGAAGACATGAACTTGAATCTTCAGTCCAGACCTTCCAGCCTGCCGGTGAGTGGGGCCTGGCCCGAGGGCCGTCAGCAGCACAGCAGGAAAATGGGCACCAGTCCTGTTCCACGTGGAAATGGGAACCGTGCAGGCTGCCTGTGCTTTTCACCAAGTCCTTAGCTTCTGGCTTCCCACTGGAGGTTGAATGTAATTTACCAAAGTAATGGATTTGAGAGGGAAGTTTAACCCTGAGTGCTCTGGTCTGCAGGTTCTGCCTGAAGCAGTTAATTCTGTGAGCTCTGTGTGCAGTGCCTGAGGTACCTGACTGCTGTCAGAGTAGGCCCTGACCTCCAGGGAAAATCCTCGTTTTTACCTTCTTTTCCTGTTCCTTGGCCCACTGTGGCACTGGTGACTGGTGCTGGAGCATCAGTGGACCTCTCTGGTCCAGTCTGACTGAACAGCTGATGAAAAAGACAAATTCATTGGTACCTGGAGTGAGAAAGATCAGCCCTATGTGGCTTCTTCCTTGGCAGACGGAAGAATTGTATTTTCTTTGGCATCCTAAATCTGAATGTGCAGTGACCGCTTGGGGATGATGTTAGTGCCCAGTGTTCCAGCAGGTTTTGGGCCAGAGTAGTTTAATTTTGTGTTAAAACATCAAGAAAACAGAGAAGGGTTGAAAGTTTAGGTTAGCTTGCACAAGTTGGTCTGTGCCTCTGGCTTGGAAGAAAAGTTTGGAGCTGCTGAGTTCCAGTTTTGCTGGTGACTTTTGTTCTAACCAGTAGGAAGTGAGTGAGGTTTTATTTTTTTCTTTAGCCACTGGCTAAGTCAGCGCTGGGAGCTGCAGCTGGATTGGCCAGAGGAGTGAGCTGTGTGTAGAACTGAGTTATTTTTGCTCCCAGCAATGAGAACAGCTTTGTTACCAGCCCCTTGAAATAATGCCTTCGGATCGTGGGTACAAATTGTCACCCAAAATATAAAGTGATTCTAGTTCTGACCACCTAATGGGAGTAGTTGTGGGTTGTTGCTTTTTCTTCCCTTTTTTTCTTTTTTTTTTGCCTTTTGGACCCTGATTACAAAGATTTAATTTGTTCTGAGGCCTGGGTGGGGGGAAATCTTTTTAAATAGCATGTTTCTTTCCACTCTGCCTCTCCACAAGTTCTTCCATGTGACCCATCTTCTGGCAGGAGCACAGGAGAAGTGAAGCCACTGAAGTAATTGAAGAAATTGCTGTGGCTCAGAACGGTGGGAGGCACTGCTGATGGAGCCTTCCTGAATCCTACTGATCCCTCTGACTTGGATTACAGGAATTAGGAAGGAGGCTTTGCAGAAGTGGCTCCTTCTCAGCACCAAGTGGGAGTTTGTGTTATACCTTGTGGTTAAATACATTTGGCCCTTTTCAAGTTGTCCCTTCTCCTGAGTAGTCTAAGAAAAGAAATCCATCCCAGCTGCAAGAGTGGAGGAACCTACAAATAAGGGAATATCTGGTTTTCCTGGCTTTACCACCAGATAATTTACATTTAAGAAATCAAGCAGTCTTTAGCTTACCCAACTCTCATGTATTTTTGGCCTTTCTCTTCCACAGTAGGCAAAAAATTAGGAAAAGGAGACTCACTTGTACATCTTTCATCATTCCTTGTTGTCTCTTTGGGATCCTGTAGGCCAAGAACAGCACCAGCTGAGAAGGGCTTCAGACAGGGATGCTGTGGGCTCTTGAAGGCATCTCTGGGATGCTGGCAGCCAAATCCTTCTTTCAGTTTGCAGTGATCAATCTCCTGCATGGAGTTTGGCCTGGGGATGCTCAGGAGCACAAGATCTCCACGGAAGGGCACTATCAATTTCTTTTTATCTTCCTGATATTGCTCAGTCTGTCTAGTTGAGAAAGTTTTATCCTGCTCAGGAGGATTCCCAGATCCCTGTTTTGCCATTATGGATGACTTAGAGGAGCAGAGTTTGTTTGTGGGCTTTTAATTTCATTACAGAGTCCTGAGCCCTTTCCCAGGCCTGGTGGGTGCTGTGGAAAAGCTCTCTGGGTATCCTGGAACTGGGGCAAATCGTGCCATGCATCATCTTTAATTAAACACAGATCAGCCCCAGCAGGAAAAGGAGGTTCCTGCTTTTTAGGTTCTTGGGAAGTGCTGAATTTATGTGCCCAGTGCCTTTTCGAGTTCTTGGCCTTTACACATGGATATTGTGCAGCAGTGTTCGTGTTGGAATTGTGAGCAATAAAGGGGAATATTCCTGTGCTGGAGCAGCACCCTTTCAGGAGGTGCTGGTCTCCTGGCAGGGACAGTGCCAGGTCTTTGGGATCTGCCTGAGGAATGTCCTGTGGATCCTTCTGGGTGGGGCCTTCAGGATGCCTTCCCAGGCATTGCTGTGTCATTAACTAAACTTTCTCCTGAGCTAAGTGGGGCTCCCTGGTGCCTTTTAAAGAGCCCTGCCTCCCTGTGAGGGTCCTGGCTGCTCTCCCTTCCTGCAGCAGGCAGGCTGAGGAATTTCTCTGTAAAATTCACTCCTTCCCTAGGGAGTCTCCATCAGGATTGCAGCCAAACTAAACTTAGATTGCAATTGCACAGGAGAAGTGAGGTAGAGTCTTCTGTGTCTGGGTGTAATAGAGGAATAATAATCCTTGGGATAGATCTGTTTCTCCCAAGAGATTCCCTACTTTCTTCTCCTTAGCAAAAAATTCTTCCTGGAGAGTTGTATCCGGTTTATTCAGTGCTAGCTTCAACTTTTGAGTCTTGGATTTTCAGGCTGAAGGAATCACACATTTCCAGGTAAAACCTTCCTTCTGTGCAGCCATGGCAGTGCTGGTGGCAGCTCAGGGGAAGCAGGTTGGGTGATCCATTTGGGTTTGGATTGCAGATCAGCTCTGCTGCAGAGCTCTTTGGAGTTTTAGCTTTGTTGGGAGGGATTTTCTCTCTCATGGAACGTGGGACAGGTTTTACCTTGCCCCAGTCTCATGGGCTGCCTTGAAGGAGTTCCTGATGTCTTTGGGAAGGATGTGGAGCGTGAGGCAGGGGTTCCACCAGGCTGGTCATTCCTTCCCAGCCACAGAATTTGGCATCTCTGGTGTTTGAGCTCCCAAGTTGGCCCCAAAAGCCATTAATAAACCAGGAGGACAGATTCTGGCAGGGTTTTGGAGGTCCTGACACGGCAAGGTTAAGTTTGAATTTTTGTGGCAGCAAACTGGGCAGATGGGGCAAAAATTTTGGAATTCCTAGCCCAGAATGTCCTTAGTTTGTTCAGTGTAGTGGTGAGCCTGAGGGAGAAATCTGCTCCCTGTCCTGGACAGTTTATTTTCATCTTGTTGTAGAGTAGGAATAGTTTTAACCTCAGTATTTTGCTATTTTGCACTATTGGGAAACCATTTTGTTTATTTAGTGATGTTTCACTCTGGTTCATCTATGAATTTTGATCTGAAAAGTGTCCTGTCAGTGGCAGAAGGGATTTTAACCAACTGAAAATATTCCTGATCCGTGGTTAATTTCTGGGTGTGGGTTCTGGCCTTGGCTCTTTGCAGTGTGGATGGAAGAAAATTAGGTTTTGTTGGGTGGGGAGAAGAACGAGGCTTTGGCAGAAGAATCTTGTCAGTGAATGTCCCCAGCAGTTGTGGGGTGGTTTTGGTTTGATTATCCCTCCCTCAGTGGAGCAGTTGCTGGGCTGGAGGTTGTCAGGAAGCACTGCTTGGATTCTCCATTCTTTCCAACTGGTCATTTCAGCTGCTCTGGGAGTGCCTGAAGTGGAATAAAGTTGAGCTCTGTCAGCTGCATCCCCTGACCTGGAAATAATCCATGCAACAGGCTGAAATGCAGCAAAAAACTGTCAGAGCTGCCACGGAGGGAGGCAGGCAGCCTGCTTCCTTAAAATTCCAGTTCAAAATGAATAATTTTGACAACTTTTTCAGGAGGCAGGGAGAAAGAATCTTTTATAGTTGAATCTGCTGGTCACTTCAAACCCTTTTTTTTTTTTTCTCTCCTTTTTTGTCTTTCCATGTGGGACTTCCTGCTTCTGTTTGGTTTGTGTTTGGCCTTTTGAGCTTGTCTTATTGCTTGCCTTAGGAGAGGGATTAGCAGTGTGTGCATTTCAAAGCAGGGCAGCACAGTGGATATGCAGATAAAGCCACCAGCACCCCAGGCTTCCCCCAGGAGCACCTGAAGCTCTGGCAGTGCAGATCCCTGCCTTCCAGTGTGTGCCATCTGAAGGGGTTTATCCCAGGCTGTGGTGATAGTGAAAGGTAAAAATGTATTTTTCCTTGTTCAGTGACTCTTCTGCCTGAGGTTTTCTTGTTGTGGGCCTGTGCCCACCGTTTTTGCATGCTTCCTTGAGGAGGTTGTGCCTTTTCCCCCAAGTTTTTACATTTTGTTAACTGTGGAGAGCATCCCCAGAGCCACCCCGACCTTCAGCCCCTCCAGTGACACCTTTGACACCCAGGCAGCTTTGCTGTGTGTCCGTGTGCCAGCCCTCTGTCCTGCCAGCCCTTCCTCGGGGTTTGAGGGGCGCTGATCCCCCCTGTGTGCTGGGGGGGCTCCCCACGGGGGGCTGTGCATGGAGCATCCCTGGGGAGCTGCAGCAGGAGCTGCTCGAGCTGTGCTGCTGCCGGGCTCGTTTCCTGTTTCTATTCTGGTCAGAGCAGCTCAGCTCAGCTTCCTGCCTGTGCCTCGCTCCCATTCCCCAAAGCCCAGCCCTTCCTCGCTGCTCTGCCTGCACCCCGGGCACAGAGCTGGGACCCCCCCTGGGCCAGAGCCCCCCGGGCCAGCGCGGGCCCAGCCACGGGGTGGGGGGGTCACTGCTGCAGCAGGAGGGTGCTGCAGGGTGGGCAGCCCTGGGCAGGGGTCCTGGGTGTGCTCCGTGCTCTGCTGCTCACATCCCTGTGCTGCCACAGCCCCTGAGCCCTCCCTGGGCAGGGGGAGCCCTCCCTGCTCTCCCCAGCCCCTGCTTCTCCCCCCAGCCCCTGCTCTCCCCCAGCCCCTGCTCTCCCAGCCCCTCGGGCTGCAGGCCAGACAAGTCAGGCTTTCACTTCCCTTCTGCTGCTGCCTGGGCTCACTGTGCGCCCTTTAAAAGGTGCAGAAGCCTCTTGTGAGTCTGACGTGGGACGTTTGGTGCTCCCCCTCTTCCCTTTCCCTGCAAAGAGCCCTGCCAGAGGGGGAGCCCACCGTGCTGGGAGGGGGGCTGTGCTGGTGGCACCTTCCTCTGGGTTGTGGGGATGGCTGAACACCCCTGGGGTGCTTCAAACACCACCGCACCTGAGCCCTCGCTCCACAGGACTCATTTCCCTCTTGCTGTGCTTCTGGCACGCTGGATTGACTTGTCTTGGAGACATGTGGGATCATAAATACCAGGGGGAAATCTCCTCCCACGTGGTGCCCACGTGTGGGCATGGCAGGGGCCCAAGGCTTGGGGTGCTCCCGTGGGCTGGGATGGGTCACACCAGGATCCCAGTCAGCCCTGCTCACTGGAGGAGCTGTGTGATTGCTTTTTATTACAGTTTTGAATCTGGAAAGAAGAAGCTTCTAGTAAGGGAAAGGAAAACAAAAAGATTTAATTTCCTGAAATGACAAGAAGAGGCATCTCCAGGCTTGGACTGTTCTGGTGCCCTGACCCCGAGGGCAGCCTGGCCTGGGCCAGGTTTCCATGGCTATGGTCCCTCTTCCTGTGCCTGCTCCCTGCTCTGAGCCAGGAGCAGTTCCCTGTTCTCTCCAAACGTGTCTCCAGCCTCCCCATCCCACCCAGAGCAGCCCCCCAGGCCTGGGGGGGCACTGCACACACCTCTGGATGGAAATGGTTGCTCTGGAGATGCCCCAGTGCCAAGGGGCCATTCCCTTCCCACAGGTACCAGGGAGTTTGGGAAGGAGCTGCCAGCTTCCAGCATCTCTTAGAATCAGCCCAGGGTCACAGACTGGGCTGGGTTGGAAAGGACCCTGAAGATCATCCAGTTCCAACCCCCTGCCACGGGCAGGGACACCTTCCAGGGGAAGAACCACTGGATTCACCACACTTGGAAATGCCTGAGACCTTAGAAATCTCCTTCTGTCCTAAAATCTTCCTCCTGCTTTTTCAGAAATTGATTCTGTCACTGTTAATTGTTTCAGAGGCTGATGAGAATACTAAAAGCTGATTTATCTTAAAATCCAAAGCATTGCCTGAACAGGGGCCTTCTAAATTTTGTAGTAATTTCAGCCTCTTGCCTTTGCTGCTTCCCTTTGCCCACCGTGGCTGGGGAGGTTGGCGTGGTGGCACAGTCACATGCTGGGATGACTAAATGCTTTGGAGTCTCAGTGTGTGGAACATGAGCCTGGAAAGCCTTCCAGGGAAGCTGGGGAATGGGAATATCCTCGTGTCTGGCAGTGCCAGGGGAGCTTCCTGCCTGCTCCATGGTCCTGTGTGAGCTGGGCTCGTCTTCACACTGGGATGAGGAGACGTAAATCCAGAGGGAGGAAAACAAAAGCTCTGTGAATAAGCAGCTCTGTCACTGAGGCCTGCACTCTCTTCCCTCCTGCACCTGCCTTCCCAAGGCCAGCCTTTCCCACTGAGGACTTGGAGATCCCTGCATCCCACACCTTCCAGAGTCAGTGAGAGCATCCCCTGCTGCTGCTGCTGCCATGTTGCTTCTTCCTGTGCCCAGGATCCTCCTGCCCCTTCCCCACAGCTTGTTTTGGGGGCAGTGTTGCTGTGGGAGCTGGAAGCCTCACCCTGCTGTGCTGGATGGACAGGACAGCTTCTGGGACAGCTGAAGTGACGCCGCCCTGGCTGGAAAAATTCGGCATTTTCATTCTGCCTTGGATGTTTGGTGTTGTACCAACCTTTGTGTAAAGCTGGCAGTACTTTTATCAGCTGAGCAGCCCCCAAAGGGTTAAGTGGGAGCTCCTGTGTGGGGTTGTGCTGTGGCATCTCCCAGGGTCTGTGGAAGAGCCCAGCAGCTCCCGGGTGGGAATGCTGCCCTTCCACGTGGCAGGTTCTCCCTCCAGCGACATCTTGTTCTGTGGATGAATCATGGTGCTCCTTCTCCACTTTGTGCTGCAGCTACAGCTCTGAATCTGAATCTCTGCTCTCCAAAGACGGAGAAGATGAGATTTGCTCGTCTGCTCCGTGCTCGGAGAGGGAGGAAAGGCCCCTCGCCCTCCCTTTTTTTTTTTTTAATATATTTTATTTTATTTTATTTGGAGGGGGAAGAGAAGGAGGGGTGGCACAGGATAGGAGCAGGAGATGTGATTAAAGCTCCTGCCGAGGAGATCTGTGGGAGTGGAGTATCGACCTCTGAAAAATCAATGGCTGCTGCGGTAGCTGTTCCGCAAGGCTCCGGTGCAGGAATGTGGCACAGCCAGCAGCACTTCCCTCTGTCCTCCTCCCTGCTCCCTGCCAGCCCACCTGCATTTACCGAGCTGGATTAGAAGAGCAGCTTGTTTTTGCAATCAGAGTAAAATTTCTCGTGTGGCACCGAGCCCCTCCTCCTGCCAGCCTCCTCTCCCTTCCCTGCAGTGCAGCTCCAGCCAGCAGCTTCTCCCAGTTTGTGTGAAGCCAGCCTGGGAGAATGAGCTTTTCAGCTTCTTTTTTGAGCAAGGAAACTGCACGAATCTCTCTGGCATGTTCCAGTCCCCATCTTAGGTTTGTAACTGCCAGCGCTGCTGCCTGAGAGGAGCTGAAACTCCTTGGAAGGGAAGGGAATATGGACTCTGTAGCAGAGGCTGGAGCCTTGCTGCTGTTTGCTTTGGTGGGCAGGTGTTTTCCCCTTGAAGCAGCGAAGTCTGGCACTTCCTTCCTCTCTGTAAGGACTGCAGGGATGAGTGAGTGGTGTGTGAGGACTCCCAGGTCCTTGTGGCACACTCAGTTTGCTGCCAGGACCTCGATGTTTTTTCTCTTGCTGAACTCGATTCTTGTTGCTCTCATGTCATCCCTGCTCAGATCAGAGGTGAAGCTTCCAGGGACATATCCAAGGGGCAAATCCCAGTGATTTCATTGCCAGGAAATCCCTTTGTTCCTTCTGGCTGCTGGTCTTGTCCCATTTTGAAGGAGGGTGTCCCCTTTGTGTCGTGTCCAGCCCACACCCACACCAGGAAGGATCCTGAAGGTGCTTTTGGTGCTGGAGAGATGGACTTGTGCTCCTCTCCACAACGTGGGGTGGTAGAAGAGCAGGGTAAGGGCATGATGGCCATCCCTGGCACGAGCTGACTGTTTTTGGGATAGGACAGGACTTGGAAAATCTCTGTTCTGACTCTTGCTTTGTCAGCTTTGGGGACACTGGATGATAATGTCTCTGGATGAAAAGCATCAGCTGGGTTTCCACTGGAGCTGAACTTGTTCCCAAGCTCCAGCTTCTGGTTTCTGCTGGGGGACCAGCCTGGAAGAGGCACAGCAGGAAGGACTGGGGCTGCAGGGCCTCTCCAGACCCTCCTGTCACATCTGTGAAAACCTCAGGTTCCTTTCTGGGGGTGCTGTGAGTGGAGCATGGGGAAGTCTCCAGGAGAAAGTGTTCTGTGGAGCATGAGAGGCAGGATTTATCTGTGCTGCCAAAGGAGGAACAAGTCTATCCGTGTCCCCAAAATAGCAGGGAGATCCTGCCAGTCAGCTGTGTGATTGTTGTGATAGAGAGGATTGAGGTATTTTGGGTGTGGAAATAAAGGGGAAGGAAAGGACAAGCTTGTGATTTTTAAATGTTGGGAGTTCTCGAGTAAGTGGAAAAGCAACTGCACAGAAAAAGAGTGTGTAATAGAAAGTGAGTATTTCAATCAGAAGGAAGGAAGAGGCTTTTTCCCTTTCAGAAAGAACTGGGGAATAAATTTAGCCATTGTTCTCTGGTCTTGCTTGTGAGCATCTTATGGAAACAACTGGCCTTAGAGAATTTATAAACTGCAGCACACGCTCGTCTCAGACCATCATTTCCTTGAGTGCTGCCTGGTGATCTGATGGTGTGAGATCATCCTGTTCCCCCACGCTTCCCACGCGGAGGGGCCGGGGCTGGGGATGGGCAGGGGACGCTGCAGTGGAATTCCCTGCTCAGGAATTCCATTTGCTTTCTGCTCAGTCCTGCTGCTCCTCAGATCAGCGGGATGGGCCGGAGCAGAGCCTCGAGTCTCTCTGCTCCTCTGGGGTTTTGTTACCTTGATCTAAAGCGTTTCTCGCTGTTTCATCTCTCCGTTTGTGTAACAAATGAGCTGTATCAGATAGAGGGGTGCTGGTTCCTGCTGCCAGATAAAAGAATCCCGGCTGTTTCCAGCACAAACCGAGGGCTCCTGGTGCTGCTCCTGGCGGGACGAGCAGCCCTTCCCGGGCAGGGATGAGCTCCTGGCCCTGCTGTTC
This sequence comes from Pyrgilauda ruficollis, assembly GCF_017590135.1. Lineage (NCBI taxonomy): Eukaryota > Metazoa > Chordata > Aves > Passeriformes > Passeridae > Pyrgilauda > Pyrgilauda ruficollis. Next base: position 335,598 of record NW_024514987.1, read on the forward strand.
TCCAGGGCAGGGCAGGGTTTGTCCTGCTCTGGGGAGGAGCTGCTGTTTGTCAGCAGCACTGACAGCCCCGCTGGCACCGGCCCGCCCGGGCATCCTCTCGCAGCTGGAAGCGCTCCGTTCCAGGGTCCCCGTGGGCTTCCGCTATCAGGTCACATCCCAAAATAACACTGGGCACTATTTCAAGTGAAGAAACTCAGGCTTTGGGGCTGCAGCCAGCCTGGAGTGTGAGATTCTGTGTGAAATAGTTGGAATCCCTCCAGCGTTTTTGATCTGCATGGCAGATGAGCAATAAAATGCATAAAAAACACATTGGAAACACGTGAGGAAATTCTCCAGACCCTGACGTTTCCTTGAGTTGGCAGAGCTGCTGCTGCCTCACCTCCTGTCTCGAGAGGGAAGGGGAGAGCCCTTCTCCTGCTGCTGCCTGCCTTTCCAGGTCTCCTCCTGGTGCTCCGTGGGAGGCAAATAAAACCTCCCAGGCCCTCTGCTCTTGGGCTTCGTCCAGAACCCCCCGAAGGCAGCAGGGCTCCATTATTTCCATCAGGTTTTATTGTTTTTAAAGGTTCTCTGCTCCAGCTGCCCTGAAAACAAGCTGCAGAGAGATGCAGGGATTTCCTTTTCCCCTGCTCTGGGGGTGGCAGAGCTGGAGCTGTCTTTTAGGTTTAATTAACCCCTGGTGCCCTGGTGCTTGACATCCTGAGAGAGAATTTGATGGGAGGACACCAGCTCCCCACTGATGAGCTGCTGGGGCTCAGACATTCCAGTCCATGTTTTCTCCTTCCCCTCGCAGGAGTTTCCCTTCTGAGCAGCTCAGTCCTGCTGAATAACACACTCAGAAAATGCTGCTGTGCTGGCAGAACCCTTCTTTGCCGGGAAATTACTTTATTGTTGGAATTCATAAAACTTACATACCTTTGGAGGTGAAAGTCACTTCAGGAGTTACTCGATTTTCGCGGTCCTGTTTCAGCTCATGTCCCAGCAGCTGGGAAAGGGGGATGTGTAATTCACTTCCAGCTCATTCAAACTGCTAACCTGGGAGCCTGCTGCACAGCTGAAGCTCTGCTGTTCCTCTGGGGGTCCCTCCTGGTGTGCCAGCAGTGGGGCACAGCCACCCAGGATCCACCTGCTTCATTACAATGGGGTGTTTTTAGATGCCTTGGGTGCTAAAGCACTGATGCACAGGCAAGGTGGAAGGCATGAGCTCTGCAGATTGTTATCTGCTTCTTAGGAGTTAATTTTCAAACCGTTTTTAACGTTCCTTCATTTTATGTCTTGCAGATATTTGGTGATTCAAACTAAAACCACCTTCATGTATTGAAGGGACATGCCAGTATTTCCATCCAGTTGTAGGCTGGACTGAACTGGTTCCTGGACATTCTGATCCCTTCATGGGCTCTGGGGGGAATCTCTTTGTGTGTCTTGTATCAGTGGCTGCAGTTGGGTGCAGTAAATCTCAGTGAGAGGAGTGTTTTGCTCTTGATTGTTTGTGTTGGTTGATGCTTTTTAATGCAAAATGTTGGAAATAATGTCTCTTTACTCCCACTTCAGATGGTTTCTGCAGTAGGAATGTGGGATTTGTCAAAGTTGTCCAGGGAAAAACACCCAAATAGCTGCATAAAGGAGCAGTGCTTTTGATATTACAGTAGGAAAGTAGTGGAAGTTGCAAGAGATCTCAGACACTATTTTTAGGCTTCTTCTGCAGTTTTTTAGCGTTCATTGAAATAAAACAAAGCTTTTTTTTTTTTTTTTTTTTTTCCCTCAGGAAGATAATACTTGAGCAGTAAGCAAATACACCTCAGAGACTGTGGTGCAGGAAATGAGCTCTCCAACAGGAGCAGTAATGGAAGGGAGGGAGGACACACTCTGCACTAAATCACCCCACCAAGTGTCTGGGCTCTGCAGCTCCAAAGTAACACTTGGCAGCATTTGTTAGAAGCATTTTGTTCAAATTCCATTAAAACAGAAGAAATTGCTGTGCTGGAGCAGCTGAAGGTGGTGCTGAGGCCCAGCTCTGCCCCCTGACTGTCCCATCCCACAGGGTGATGAGGTGCTTGGGTGTCACCGTCTGGGCTTTTATTCCTCCATCATTCCACTTCTCCCTGATTTCCACGTCCTGGAGGTGCTGTCAGAGCCTTTGCACGTCCCCTGGCAGGCAGGGCTTGGGTGTGCTCCTGCTCCCCAGGGCTGATGATGCAGTGTCTGGTGTTCCAGGTCCATGTGCACTGCAGGGCTGGGAAAGCACTCCCTGCACTGCTGGAGCAGGAGCTGTGCTGGCAGTGTGATGAAACCAGGGTGTCCAGGTGATTTATCAGCTGGCTCGGCCTTTCTCTGTGGGTTTAAATGAGGTTGGCTCTGCCTGTGCTGTTCAGCTGAGTTCTGTGCAGGGAAAATGACCTGGGATTCCCTCAGGGCTCACCCAGAACCCTTCTGATCCAGAGCTGATTGCTCTGGAAGACTTAGGAAGGGTAAGTGAAGTCCTGGTAAGCTTTGGCCTCCACTCCTTCACCTGCCGTGATCCTTTGAACCTCTGGCAGAGATTTTATCTAATCCCTGGAATAGTTACAACTTCCCAGCTTTCTGTTCAAATAGGCTGCCACTTCCTCTGGCTGGGGCTGCTCCTGACTCGCTGAGGGCAGGCCAAGCCTGATGCACCTTGTCACCAGCCAGGCAGCACGCTTGGCCGTGCTGGATGTGCACATCAGCTCCCTGGAACCAGCCCCGTTTTCACACGTGCCAGCTGGTTCTCGATGCTGTGCTGTGCTGCTGTGGCAATTGGAGGTTTCAGCTCTCTCAGGCTTTTTGTGTTTTTCTTCTCCAAGGTGAATACATGCAGGAGGAAGGGTGTTTTCTAGCCTTGCCTTTGAGAGAAGCTAAACTTTACAGGTTGATGCAGTAACTGCTAATTTTTGCTGTCTTTGAAGAAAGGGAAGTGGGAACCCTGAAGAGTATTTTATGGTTTTCTTTTAAATCTCTGTTTAGTTTGTTTTTATCCATCTCAAGTGAGTAGTTTCCCAGCTCATAGGAGGTTTATGAATTAATTATGGTGAGGCAGGAGTTTTCTGTCTTTCAGAGGCTGAGCCACGTTTCCCTTCCAAGCCATGATCACATGGACTGTCTCCTGTGTTTGCAGTTTTACGTCTGCTGTTGATGCATTCTTTAACTTCCCACCTCTAAACTGAATTACAAGGAGAATTAGCCAGTTGTTTGGGCCAGCAGCAAACCAGCTCAGGAGCTCCTGGCTTCAGACTGGCAGTGGGATAAGGCGTCTGGCAGCTGCCTCAGTCTGCAGCAGCCTTTGGTACCAGCAGTAAACAGAGCCCACTGCCTCCTGTGTGCAGCATGCCCAGGGACAAAAGCTCCTCCTGAGCGGTGTGTGAGGGAGCAGCCCCCTGGCTCTGTGGTTTCTGATGTGTTTCTGTGCCCTGCAGGACCTGTCTGGTTCCATAGATGACCTGCCCATGGGGACCGAAGGAGCCCTGAGCCCTGGAGTAAGCACATCAGGGATTTCCAGCAGCCAAGGAGAGCAGAGTAACCCAGCTCAGTCTCCTTTCTCGCCACATACCTCTCCTCACCTGCCAGGCATCAGAGGACCCTCTCCCTCCCCAGTTGGATCTCCAGCCAGCGTCGCTCAGTCCCGCTCCGGTCCCCTGTCCCCTGCTGCAGTCCCAGGTAACCTGTCACCCCTGGCTCTGCTGGGGCTGAACTGTGCTGGGGAGGAGCTGCCCAGAGCCAGCCCTGTGTGCTCACCGAGGTGCCCTGAGCTCCTTGGTGTGTGTGAGAGGTCTGCAGCTTTCCTGGGGCCGGTGTGGGGCTGCTGAGCCAGCAGTGCCCTCGCACCAGCCTGAGTGACCACTTGCTGCTCCTCTTCCTCTCCGTGGCCAGCATCCCCTTGTGCTGGGCTTCCCTGGGGTTCTGGGGTGTGGCTGCTGCCCGCTGGCTGTGCTGATGGTGTGTGTCCTCTTTGTGGCCCAGGCAATCAGATGCCCCCCCGCCCGCCCAGTGGCCAGTCGGACACAATCCTGCACCCCTCCATGAACCAGTCGAGCATGGCGCAGGACCGAGGTGGGTCACGCCAGCGGTGGCTTCCGTGGCCTGGGGACGTGGCTTCTGTGGGACTGAGCACTGCAGAGCTGCCCCAGGATTGCAGGCTGAAGTGTTGAGGCACCTTGCAGTAAATTCAGCTGTTGGGCCTCTAAATGTTCCATCCAAACCGGTGCTTTGGCTTCTAAGATGTTTTCTCTGGCTTCTTAACATGTTTTAAGCTTCAAAACAAGGGGTGCTCACAACAGTATTGTGTGCCTTTCCCCTTTGAGGAGAGAGTAAGATTTTTGGGGGGAAAATGCATGTGAAAATTCAGCTCTCCTGGCTGAAGGTATAGAGTTGTCACCCTGAGAAAACAAACAAATGACCAAAAGCCAAGAACAAGAAGCCCCAAGGATTTGCAGAGCTGTACTGGCTTCTGCTGTGACACTAAGGGGTTTTTTTCCCTGACTAAAACAGGAAATTGGATCTGTTATCTGCTCAGATAACACCAGCTCCTTAATGCAGCCACTAAAACGTGTCCAGGCTGTTGCTGGAAGGATTTTGTCGGTGCTGGGGGCCGGTGCCTGGAAGGCGTGTGTGCAGCGGCAGCTGGGGATGCTGTGCACTAACCATTTGCTCCCTCCTGGTGTGCAGGCTACATGCAGAGGAACCCCCAGATGCCCCAGTACAGCTCCCCCCAGCCCGGCTCAGCCTTATCCCCCCGGCAGTCCTCGGGAGCACAGATGCACGCCGGCATGGGGCCCTACCAGCAGAACTCCATGGGGAGCTACGGACCCCAGGGCGGCCAGTACGGACCTCAAGGTGGGAACTGAGCCAGCAAAGGCCTCTCTCTGTCCTTATGTCTTGTTGGAGCCCCAGGCTGCCCAGAGGAGCTGTGGCAGCTCCATCCCTGGAGGTGTTCCAGGCCAGGTTGGAGCAAGCTGGGATAGTGGAAGGTGTCCCTGCCCAAGGTCCCGTGCAAACCACTCCATGATTCCATGATAAATGTTTTGATTTGTTCCCTCTTAATCTGTGGGTGATACCAACCAGAGCTTTGCTCCTGTTGAGATTGATGGAATATGTTGCTTTCAGGGATAGCTGTACTTCTAAAAGTAGGATTCTTCCTCCTTATTTAGGAACAAGCAGGCTGTGCCTCCCATGTAATTGTGACAAAGGGATGGCTCTCTTCGGAGAGGAGGAGGATGAAGTGGTGCCTGTTTTGGGAAGGGTTAATGTGGGATTTTCCTTCCTGTCCTGGGCCATTTAGCTCTCTGTGCTGGGTTGAGGTTTGGGAGAGTTTCAGGCAGCTTCTGAATCGATGTTGTTACTTGGCTGTGTCAAAACACATTTTACATGGCTTATATCCAAGTACTTTGACTTTGTGTTGAGGTGTGAACACTCCCCCTCATCTCTGTTAGCGATCTTTAAATATTTGCCGATAGAAGATGCTCGTGGTGATTCATGAACCGAACGGGCTGAGTGACGCTGTGCTCCCCTGTGTTCCTCTCCCCAGGAGGTTACCCCAGGCAGCCGAACTACAACGCCATGTCCAACGCCAGCTACCCCAGCCCGGGCATGGGCGGCAGCATGAACCCCATGGGGGCCGGCAGCCAGATGCACGGGCAGAGCGGGGTGCCCCCGTACAGCGGGCTGCCCCCGGGCAGGATGGGCCACGCGGCCATGGGCAGCCGGCCCTACGGCCCCAACATGGCCAACATGCCCCCCCAGGTGGGCAGCGGCATGTGCCCCCCGCCCGCCGGCATGAACCGCAAGGCGCAGGAGGCCGCCGCCGCCGCCGCCATGCACGCCGCTGCCAACTCCATCCAGAACAGGTAGGGGGGCACTGGCACCACGGAGCCTGCCCGTGGCACAGAGGGCTGGGGGTGACCCACGCTGGGGGACGTCACAGAGGGGCTTCTGGGGAGGTCTGTCCTCCGTGGAGGTTTCTCCGCCGTGGACATCTCCCCTTCGTGGAGGTCTCCCCTTCGTGGAGGTCTCTCCTCTGTGGAGGTCTCCCCTCCGTGGAGGTCTCTCCTCTGTGGAGGTCTCTCCTCCATGGAGGTCTCCCCGTCGTGGAGGTCTGTCCTTCATGGAGGTCACTCCTCCATGGAGGTCTCTCCTCTGTGGAGGTCTCTCCTGTATGGAGGTCTCCCCTCCATGGAGGTCTCTCCTCTGTGGAGGTCTCTCCTCCATGGAGGTCTGTCCTGTATGGAGGTCACTCCTCCATGGGGATCTGTCCTCCGTGGACATTTGGTTCTCAAGTGAAGTGTTAAAAAGGAGAGAGTAAAGCCTGCAGGAGCTGTGTGCTGGGGTGCCCAGGGCAGCTGTGCTTCCCCCATCCCTGGCAGTGCCCAAGGCCAGGCTGGGCAGGGCTCGGAGCAGCCTGGCACAGTGGAAGGTGTCCCTGCCCATGGAGGGGGTTAAACAGGGGGTGATCTTCAGGGTCTGTCCAACCCAAACCATTCCAGCACTCCATACATCATTTGTGACATACTTAGAGAAATTTCCATGTCCACAGGTGAAATTATTTAACTCTGAGATCCCTTCAGTTGATTTTGCATTTTGCTCTCTGCTGTTCTCTGTCCCCTGGGTGACTTGGAGATGCTGCCCCTGTGCTGCAGCCCCTAAACCCAGCAGGCACCCAGCTGTGTGTGATCCAAGGCATTGCTTGTCCAGTGTGAGGAACTTCTTCCTTTTAGGGCCTTGATGAGCAGCTGTGGGAAAGGAGCTGGAATTCAGCTCTGAGCTTTGCACTGTTTTCTCTGGTTGTTTTCTCCTTTATTGCCCATTTCAGAGTAGGTGTGTGTGGCCTGCCAGAATGCTGTGGGAGCCACAAACGTGCTCTGAAATTGGGTTCCCCCAGAGCTGGTGGATGTGTTTGTTGTCTCACTGGACACTGCTCTTTATCCTCACCTGAGGGCTGCTCCTGCAACCTCCTGCTTTTGCCTGTGGCTGCCAAGGCTCAAGTTCCCAAAGCCCAATGAAGGCACCTTTGAGGTCCCTTTGAGGAAGAAGTTTGAGCCACAGTTGTGTGGGAGGTTTGTGATACGTGGAAAACAATGCTTCCAGCCCAGGACATTCTCACTTCACTGCCCAGGCTGCAGAGCCTGCAGGTTAAAGGCAATTTAACAACTGAAATGAGGCTCAGATTGGGGATGTGGGAGAGCAAGATGAAAGGTGAAAATGTTCAGAGCTCAAGTCCCACTTTCCAAAGGGTTTGCATCCCCTTTTCTCCTGGGAATGTGACTTGGGCTCTGGGTACTGAGCTTCACAAGAGCACCTGATCTTTGTTCTTCTCTTGGAAAAATGGTTTGGGGCGAGTCACTTCTCCATGTCCTTTTTAGGTTTCTTTTAGCAAAGCTGCTTCCTCAGAAGGCAACATCCTAGTGCCTAAAATGTGGAGTAATTGTGTGTTTCTTCCTCCTCTAGGCCTCCTGGTTATCCCAACATGAACCAGGGGGGGATGATGGGCACTGGGCCTCCTTATGGGCAGGGAATTAACAGCATGGCTGGCATGATAAACCCCCAGGGCCCCCCCTACCCCATGGGGGGCAACATGGCCAACAACTCTGCAGGTAAGCCAGAGCTTTAGGACTTCACTGATTTTGTTACCCTGGAAGGAAAAATGGTGTTAAAGATTCCTTTAACTTCCCAGGGATGGCAGCAAGCCCTGAAATGATGGGACTCGGGGATGTCAAATTAACACCTGCAACTAAAATGAACAACAAGGCAGATGGGACGCCCAAAGCAGAATCCAAGTCAAAGGTAAAATGTTCTGGGTTTTGTTTTTATTGACTCCCATCCTCTTCAGCATCCAGGGAAATAAAGCCATGTGTTGTATTGGATTGAACAGTGTGAGAAATGGAGGGGAGCGTTCCCAGTCCTATGGGAGACATGGATTTCACCTGGAAAACAAATTCAGCATTAGGAATTATTACCTGCCACAGTGAAACTGCCAAAAGCAGCGTAAACAAACCTGAGTTTGTTGGTGGAGTGGGCCTGGAGCGAGTCAGCTCTCAGCTGGGACGTGGTAACCAAAGTGCTGCAGTTGTTTCACAAACAGACCTCTCACTAATCCTGTATCAAAGCCAGAAGAGGGAGGCAAACAAGTTCTTCAGGGAGTGTTTTTCTTTGCATTGCTGCTACCAGTTTCAAAAGAACCACCAAAAAAGCAGTTTCTGAGCCCCTGGTCTCCTCCTTTGCTACCTGAAGGTAAACAAATGCTCAGCAGGTTTGATCCCTGTGCCAGCAGCAAGATCCAGGAGATCTCTCACTTCTGCTCCTGTGTTCTGGCATCTGCCTCTCTTATTTATGGCAAAAGAGGACTTGAATGCTCTTGGCCACAAATCAGGGCTGCTCTCTCCTGGTCTGTGCTGGGGAAGGAATCTCATGTGCCATGAACACACTGAGTTCTGGGTCTGGGGTTCACCTGGAACATCATCAGGTTTGAGGAACACCTCCAGTCTGAGAGCTCATTTTTAAGTAAGGATTTGGAGTTCCAAAGCCATCTCTGCCTCCACTCCAGGTGCTGAAGGACACAGGAGACAGGGACAGCATGAGGAGACTGGGGGGAGCAGGGCCAGGATGCCACCTGGGACCTGGAGCTGTTGTGCTGCTCAGTCCTGATCTCTCTTTCCTTCTCCTAGAAGTCCAGTTCCTCTACCACGACCAACGAGAAGATCACCAAGCTGTACGAGCTGGGTGGGGAGCCCGAGAGGAAGCTGTGGGTGGATCGTTACCTGGCCTTCACCGAGGAGAAGGCCATGGGCATGACCAACCTGCCAGCCGTGGGCAGGAAGCCCCTGGACCTGTACAGGCTCTACATCTCTGTCAAGGAGATCGGGGGATTGACTCAGGTCAGTGAGCCCAGCCAGGGGGCACAGCTGCACAGAGATCAGCTTTGTGGCCAGATGTGAGCCATGAATTCCCATTTAGCCACATTTTAGCTGTTTTATTTCTGTAAATAAAACCCAGCACTCTATAAGTGAGCCAGATGTCTGCTCTCCCTTTGTCTGGGTGAGAACGTCTGTGGCCAGATCCAATCCAAGCCCTTTTTCCTGCTTTGCCCAGTGCAAAGATTGGTGACACTGTCTTTGTCTCTGCATCTGGCTGTCAGCTGACCTCGTGACTAATTTGATTTGCAGTCTGTCCCTGTGAATCTGAGAAGTTTTCTGTAGGTGAAGAAGGGAGTTCAGCAGTTTTGGGGCTGCTCTGCTTAGCTCTCAGTGCATCCTTTGTGAGCTGGGAAGGGCTGGTTGCTCCTCTTGGAGGAGGTACAGCTGGGATTTGGAGTTCACAGCCTCCTGTTTGGTTGTGCAGGTCAACAAAAACAAGAAGTGGCGCGAGCTGGCCACCAACCTGAACGTGGGCACGTCGAGCAGTGCAGCCAGCTCCCTGAAGAAGCAGTACATCCAGTGTCTGTACGCCTTCGAGTGCAAGATCGAGCGCGGCGAGGACCCCCCTCCAGACATCTTTGCAGCTGCTGACTCAAAGAAATCCCAGACCAAGATCCAGCCTCCATCTCCAGGTGAGGCCAGGCCCTGGTTTGGGCACTGGGGGTGTGAGCAGAGGGTCTGTGGCACGGTGCTCTGGGCCAGGCTGGTCCAAACTGCCAGAAAGCCCCCCCTGTTCTCTGGCTGTGCAGGATAAAAATGCTTTGGTAAAGAGGGAGTGGATGAGACTGGGAGTGAGGTGAGCCTCTTGGGATAGTTCAGTTTTGTGTGTCCAAGCTCTGGATTAAGCTTGAGAAAAAGGAAAACCTAAAAATAAACACACACACCTCTGTGCTTGCTGCTGCATCTCTGCCTGGTGAGAGTCTGGTGGAGAGAGAGCTCTGGAGTTTCCCTGCAGGGTGGCTCCAAGAGCAGCCCTTGTTACTGCTGGTGTTTGGGAACCCAAAAGCTGTTTGGACTGTGCCAGTGATGCCTTCTGGGAGGAGAGGCTGCATGTGGGTGTGCACTCACCCTCCTCAGGAATTCTGCTCTCAGCCTCAGCAGGAGCCAGGGGGGACATTCTGAGGCTCTGCTCAGAGCACTGGAGGCCTACAACAAGCTGGGTGCTTTAGGGATCTTTAAAATGCACCCTTGCTGTTGTTTCAGATTTGGTGGGGTGCTTCTGTTTCTGAATATTTAAGCATAATGCTCAATTCAGATTTGTTAAACAAAAAAAAAGAAAAGACATGCAGGCCAGCCATGCACGTTGTACTCTTTAGTCTTTGGAAAGTCTGATATTTTCTGTCTCATTTGCATTGAGTTCATTGCTTGAATTGCTGCTGAATTTGCCAACTCTTCTTTAAGCTTGAGTTTTCCAGTTTGTCTTATAACTAAAAAACTTCAGATGCTTTTTCTGGTCAGGAGCCTGCTCATGTAGGTGAAACAAAAACTTGGTCTGCTTTGAAGTTCCCATAATGTTTGCAAAAAAATGCCTTTTTGGTCCTGAAACCTGGCACCATCTTCGTCTGGCTCCTGAGGAGCAGAATAATGAACCTCTTCTGACTGCAGTGCAGTTGTGTCCCAGCCCTGCTGAACCTTCAGGGACAGTGCAACTGTCCCAGTGCTCTGCTGGGCCACATTTCTCCTTCCAGCTGCAGGGGGGGTTTGTAAAGAGCTAAATCATGTCTTGTCACTGGTCAGGAAACCTGCCCCAGTGGAGCTTCAGCCCTGGTGTGTTCTGCAAGATAAAGTAACTTCTGTGCCATCAGACTGAACCTCTGTGCAAAGTGGCTCTGAGTTCTGCCCAACCTACACCACAAATCCAATCCCACTTTATTTCCAAAACCCTTTCTTGCCCCCAGAGGCAGTGGAACAAAGCTGTTGAGAGCATTTGGAGTTTATTTAGAGAGAGCTGAGATTTTTAGGAAGCCACTTTAGACTTGTTGTAGCTCTGGGTATGTGTCAGACTGGATTGGGTGCTGCATCAGATTTTGTTTTGTTTTGCTCACGTGGTGTTTGTGAAGGGGCTGGCTCTGCCTGGGCTGAGCTCCTGCTCCAGCACATCAGCAGAAGGGATTTGCAGGGCTCTGACCCCCAGCTCTGCACGTTTGGGTCCTGCTCTGAGAGGACTCTGCTGCATTTGCAGTTCAAGCCCTTCTCTCCGGGGCTTTGCTCCAGACTCCCTCAGCTGGGGAGGGGAGAGGCAGCCCTGCAGCTGGCTGCTGCCTCTGAGCCTTTCTGCTGAATCACCCAGCGTGTCCCTGCTCCTCTTTCACTTTCCTTTTCTTCCTCTCGGGGCCTGGGGCTGTAGGGCAGGACAGAAGATGCTCTGTCAGCCCAGCTCCAGAGCCCCGGGGCAGTGTGGAGCCCTGGTGGGTGCTGCTCTTCCAGGGCCCCACACGCTCCTGTCCCCCAGGGAATTGCCTGGATGAGAACAAATTCCCTGTTTGGGAACCTGTGGACAACAGGGGGACGTTGTGAAGCCATTTCACCGTTTGGCTGAAGGGCTCTGCTGTCCCACACACGTGGTTTGCTCTCCTTGCAGACCTCACAACCTGTTGGCTTTGGCTTGCTCTCCATTTCAGCCTGTTGTGCCAAATTCACTCCTGCAGAACTTTGGGAATGGTGAGGGTTTACTGTGCTGCTCTCCATTAACCCCTTCCTGAGGCTGCAGAGGTGGAGCTCCTGCTGCCAGAGCTCTCCATGCAGTGCCCATCCCACCCTCAGCACCCAGAAGTGTCCCAGCAACGGTGGCCAGAGGGAACTGGGAATTCCCTCATGGGCACTGGGAGCTTCCTGGAAGCCCTGCAGGTTCCCTCTGGCAGAGTCCCCAGGGAGGTACCTCGGCTTGGAATTCCCAGAGCGTGGAGCTGGCCCTGCTCCAGCTCTGTGTGAGTTTGTGAGTGGGAGGGACAGCAGGAGCTGGGGACAAACACCAAATGGCAGCGAGGCAGGGAATGTCCTGGGAATGTCCTGGGAATGTCTTGGGAATGTCTCAGGGAATGTATTGGGAATGTCTCAGGGAATATCTCAGGGAATGTCTTGGGAATGTCCTGGGAATGTCTCAGGGAATGTCCTGGGAATGTCTTGGGAATATCTCAGGGAATGTCTTGGGAATGTCTTGGGAATATCTCAGAGAATGTCTCAGGGAATGTCTTGGGAATATCTCAGGGAATGTCTCTGGGAATGTCTTGGGAATGTCCCAGGGCCTTTCCAGAGCCAGTTCCTGGGGGAAGCAGCAGGGCTGGGCTGCCAGGGAGGGGCTGTGAGTGAGACTGCCCAGGAGCTCCTGCTGCCCTTCCTCCCCCAGCCCTCCCCAGAGCAGAGGACAGGGTGCCAGGAAGGTGGGGTGTAAACAAACATGGCCTGGACGTGACCTCGGAGGATTTTAATGAATAGCTGAAATGACTCATCAGCCAGCAGGGCTGAAGCTGAGGGATATCGGGTGCTGGGGACGGAACTAATGGAAACATTAATTAAGAGTTCAGCTCTTGCCAGCTGCGAGGAGAGGCTGAACCTGAGCTGATGCTGTCACAGCGATCCCGGGCCAGGGGAGAGCTGCTGGAGCTCCAGCACAGCTGGATTACACAGGGGGAGTTTGGTCAAGGCTCAGTGGAGCAGAAAGCTGGGACGTGCAGGGAACCTGCTGGACGGGTTTAGTCCTGCAGTGAAAGATCCGGCATTCCCTGTTCCAGGAATCCCTGGGAGTGGTGCTTCACTGGTGGATTCACTGCTCTGGAAGGGCAGAGCAGACAGAGCAGCCTCCTTCAGGGTACCTGGTGGCTTCAGCTGAGGTTTCCATCCGTGGGGAGATCCTGAGACACCCAGGACAGGCTGGGGGGGATGTGGAGGTGACAGGCACACCAGTGGTTGTCACTTGGCAGGAGCCCCACGTTCCTGCCACGTGGTGCCCTCCAGAGCATCAGCTCTGGCAAGATAACGTGGGAAGCACCACACAGGACCATGGTGTGGAAAAGGGAACAGGGTTAAGATGAGCAGAGACACAGCCTCTCAGCTTTAGGTTCTTCTGGGGAGCCTGGCCCAGCCTGTCCTTGAACTGTTGAGCTCCTCGTGCTTTCTTGGCCGTACTTCATCTGTCTCTTCCTCAAAGGACTCTCTGTTCTCGAGGCTCTGGGAGGTTCAGGGTTGCATCCATAGGGTGCAAAGCTGCTCACCCCACATTCCTCCTCTTGCAGCGGGTTCAGGCTCCATGCAGGGCCCTCAGACACCTCAGTCCACCAGCAGCTCCATGGCAGAAGGAGGAGACTTGAAGCCACCAACTCCAGCGTCGACGCCTCACAGTCAGATGCCCCCTTTGCCAGGCATCAGGTATGGCACCACTGCTGGGGGTGGGTCACCTCGGGGTCATTGCTGCAGATGTTGGGGCCTTGGTGCCTGTTTTGGTGGGACTCCACAGCTTGGCTCCTTCCTTCATGGCTGACAGCAACATCTTGTGTGAATATTCTTTAATTTTGGGGTTGGGTCTGAGGAGAGCATTGTGGAAGGGCAGTTCCTCTTAGCTCTGGACCTTGGAGGGGATGGCAGCACCTGAGAGGGAGCATGTGAGGAAGAGTATCCTGAGGACCATCATGGACTTCTGTAATGTGTCTTTGTGGGGCTTTTTTGGAACAGGAGTAACTCGGTGGGCCTTCAGGATGCCTTTGCAGATGGCAGTGATCCTGCGTTCCAGAAACGGAACTCCATGACTCCAAATCCAGGGTACCAGCCCAGCATGAATACCTCTGACATGATGGGTCGCATGTCTTACGAGCCAAATAAAGATCCCTACAGCAGTATGAGGAAAGGTGAGGGATCATCTCCTGCTGGAGCCTCATCCCTGTCTGCCTGGGTGCTGCAAATGCTGCAGGGCACCCCCTGCTCGCCCTTCCTGCCCAGAACCTCAGAAGTCTTTTCCTAAGGCAAGGCAGGTGTGATCAGTGGTTCTCGTTCTCTTCCAGCTCCAGGAAGCGACCCCTTCATGTCCTCAGGGCAGGGTCCCAACAGTGGCATGGGTGACCCTTACAACCGCGCCGCCGGCCCCGGCATGGGCAACATGGCCATGGGCCAGCGGCAGCACTACTCCTACGGAGCCCCCTACGACAGGGTCAGGTGGGTGCTGCCCTGCCCTGCCCTGCCGGGCCCCCTGCTCACTGCCACGAGCGGGGCAGCCCGTGCCACGCCACGCACGGTGCTGATGCCGTGGGTTTCTCTCTGCCTCTCTCCCCGCAGGACGGAGCCGGGGCTGGGGCCCGAGGGCAGCCTGGGCAGCGGCACCCCCCAGCCCAGCATCCTGCCCGCCGCGCCCGACTCGGGCATGTACTCGCCCAGCCGCTACCCCCAGCAGCAGCAGCAGCAGCAAAGGTCTGTGCCAGGGGCTGCCGGGCCCAGCCGGGGCTGCCGGCCTGTCGCGGTGACTCTGACACATCTCTCTCTCCTCCAGACATGATTCCTATGGCAATCAATTCTCCACTCAAGGCACATCCTCGGGCAGCCCCTTCCCCAGCCAGCAAACCACCATGTATCAGCAGCAGCAGCAGGTGGGTGAGCCCCAGCTGGCTCAGCTGGGAGTTTTACCTGTGCTCTTTGTGAAGAGGGGAAGATGAAAACTCTCTGGGCCGTGCTTTTGCTTTATGAATGTGAAGAATTAGGTACCTCATCACAGAATCACACAGTGCCTTGGGTGAAGAGACCTTAAAGCCCATCCAGTGCCACCTCCTGCCATGGGCAGGGACAACTTCCCAGGGTGCTCCAACCTGATTTTATACTTTGGAAGATTTTTCTCCCATTTGCAAACAATTCTAAAAAGTTTTAATTAACGTTCCCAGTGCTGTGTTAACAAAACAGTGTTCTGAGAATGGAGGTTGTGTGGTTTGCATGCTCTGGTCAGGTAGCAGAAGGTCAGGAAGCTTTATTGGACTCTTTCCCTCTGGAACTTTCTGAATCCCATCCTGTTCCTGTAACACTTTTGGTCCAAGTGATGACTTTCTTTGGTGTAAGTCCTGGGTCGTTCAGGAGAGCTGTTTCAGGTGGATTGTTCTGCACAAACCAGGGGATTTTTTTGATCTTTCCATTTCTCATCCTGCAACCAGAGGTTTCAGACTCCATGGCCCTGCTGCCTCCTCCTCCTTGCTGTTCCCAAACCCTTCAGGTTTGTTTCAGGACAGTTTGAATGAACGTGCAGCCCTTTCCATAATCCTCACATACGACTTGCTCTTTGTATCCATGCCAGGACCCATAATGTTTTCCTGATAATTTTAAGTCCTATGGTTTAGGAGAGTATAGAGAGGGCACTCACTGAGCTGTGCTAAGAATAATTCCAACTGCTCTGCAGTTTGGCTCTGCAACCAGAGCCACGGGGCTCGGAGCCAAGAGTTCGAGTTACTCTGGAACTTGTCATCTTTGAAGCCCTAGAGCTCCATCTGAAGCCAGTTATGACCGTGGAGTGTCTGAATAGCCTCCACAGCAGCTACAGCTCAGACCTTGGAGGCAAGAGAGAGCCTGGATTTTCATTTGGGCAGCAGTTGGCTGTTTTCTCCGTTTGCACTTAAAAGAATTAGGGGTGAGAAGCCTTCTTGCTCCTTTCAGCAAGATGTTTTGAGATCCACAGGAAAGGAAGAAGCAGGAAGTACAACAGTTTTTAATGCATTTTGTCTGACACTTGAGCAGAGGCCTGGGAAATGAGAGAAATGGGGTCTGATAAGATTCCTGGATGTGGGAGGAAGCAAGTGCCAGTGTCTGGTCTGGTTTGTGGTGAATGCAGAGTAGAGCTGAGCCTTTTCTGCAGGAAAGCCCTTTCTGTGGGCAGACTCCTGCCCCCGAGGCATCCTTGTGGAATCCACAGGGAACCTCCCCAGGCAGCCACAAGGAATTGTGGCCACGGCGTGTGAAACGGAACAACTGATCCAACTTTCACACTGGGTACGGCCAGCGAGGAGACAGAGCCTCTCCCAGGCCCTGCCGTGGGGCAGATCCTCTGGCTCTGGGGCCTCTGCCCAGAGCTTTGGCTCCTCTGTTTCATGGAATCAGTGAGGTTGGACAGACCTCTGGGACCAATGAGTCCAACGTGTGCCCGAGCACCGCCTCGTCACCCCGGGCAGAGCACTGAGAGCCGCCTTCAGGCGTCTCTTGGAGAACTCAGGGATGGTGACTGCACCACCTCCCTGTGCAGCCCCTTCCAGCGCTTAAAACCCCTCCAGAAAAACAATCCCGAATTCCCACTGACCCGGCCTTGTCTGTGCCTCTCTCCTCCCGCAGAACTACAAGCGGCCGATGGACGGCAGCTACGGCCTCCCCGCCAAGCGGCACGAGGGCGAGCTCTACAACGTTCCCTACAGCTCGGGGCAGGGCCAGCCCCAGCAGCAGCTGCCCCCGGCGCAGCCGCAGCAGCCCAGCCAGCAGCCGCCGGCGCAGCCCTCGCCGCAGCAGGACCTGTACAACCAGTACGGCAGCACGTACCCGGCCGAGCGCCGCGCCGGCCAGAGCCAGTTCCCCTTCCAGTTCGGCAGGGACAGGGTCTCGGCCGCCCCCGGCTCCGGCGCCCAGCAGAACATCCCCCCGCAGATGATGGGGGGCCCCATCCAGCCGGCCCCCGAGGGTCCCCAGCAAGGGGCCCTGTGGCAGGGCAGGAACGAGCTGGGCTACGGCAGTTACCCCAACCGGCAGAGCTCGGGCGCGGCGCCCCAGGGCCCCGCCTACCACGGGGTCACTCGAACAGATGAAATCCTGCATTCAGACCAGAGGGTCAACCACGAGGGACCATGGCCTTCCCACGGGAACAGGCAACCTCCCTACGGCCCCTCCGCCCCCGTGCCCCCCATGACCAGGCCCCCCCAGTCCAACTACCAGACCCCCCCCAGCATGCAGAATCACATTCCTCAGGTATCCAGCCCAGCACCTCTGCCCAGACCTCTGGAGAACCGCACTTCTCCCAGTAAATCCCCGTTCCTGCACTCGGGGATGAAGATGCAGAAGGCGGGGCCGCCCGTGCCCGCCTCGCACATCACACCAGCAGCTGTGCAGCCTCCCATGATCCGACGGGACATCACCTTCCCGCCGGGCTCGGTGGAGGCCACGCAACCTGTGCTGAAGCAGAGGAGGCGGCTGACGGCAAAAGATATCGGTAAGAGGGAGCTCCTGCCTTTCTGCTGGAGCCTGCTGAGGGGTCCTGCTGCCTTGGCCCCTCGGTGCAATCCTGCCAAGCAGAGGGCTCTGCTGGCTTTGGAAAAAAGAGGCATTTTTATAGGGTAAATGTGTTCTGAGCCCTTATTCTGGCACTGCCTGCGGGCAGGTTGGTGGTAGACACAGCCTGTACATCATCTTAACCAGGCTCTGCTCTTCACAGGTCCAAATCAGTATCAAGTGTCTCCTTTTTGTTTTGAAACTCCAGGAGCTGGAAGTATCATGTGTTTATGTTACAGGAACTCCTGAAGCCTGGAGAGTGATGATGTCTCTGAAGTCGGGGCTGCTGGCTGAAAGTACGTGGGCCTTAGATACCATAAACATCCTGCTCTATGATGACAACAGCATCATGACCTTCAACCTCAGCCAGGTGGGTGCAGATGCTCTCTGGGGCAGGTCTTTGAAGTGCTGATGCTGCAGGGGTTTCTGTCAGCCAGGTGGCAGCCAGCAGCTCCTGCAGCCTCTACCTGGAGCGTGGGGTGGGGGCAGCTGTGAGCGGTCACTCCCTGGCCTGAGTGATCTGTGTGTGTGCAGAGGCCTTCCCTGGGAGTTACCCAGGGGGGAGACACAACCGAGAGCACAGGGGGACAGTTTGGATACTGACAGCCAATGCCTGCTTTTGTCCCTTTTCTCAGAGGACAAAAACCTCTCTTCTGCACCATTTATTGCCAGAACGAGAAGCACCGTTAATTGCTAGCACTGCTTAAACTCTCTGCCCTGCATGTGTTGGCCTGAGTTGTTTTCTGATGGCTGTTCCTTCCTCCCCTCCTGTTTTTCTCCCCCCCTGCAGCTGCCAGGCTTGCTGGAGCTCTTGGTGGAATATTTCCGGCGCTGCCTGATTGAGATCTTTGGAATCCTGAAGGAATACGAGGTAGGAGACCCAGGGCAAAGAACACTATTAGATCCTGAAAGGTTCTGCAAATCTTCAGCTTCCTCCCCTGAAGAAGGGGAGGAGGACGATGAGCCACGGAGCCTGAACTGCGAGGAGGAAGAGGAGGATGAGGAAGAGGAGGAGGCTGCGTTTTCAAGCAAGGACAAAGTACCTCTAGAGAGCAGCGAGGAGAAGCTAGTGAGTAAATTCGACAAGCTTCCAGTGAAGGTGGTGCAGAAGAACGACCCCTTCGTGGTGGATTACTCGGACAAGCTGGGCCGGGTGCAGGAGTTCGACAGCGGGCTCCTGCACTGGCGCATCGGCGGCGGGGACACCACCGAGCACATCCAGACACACTTCGAGAGCAAGACCGAGCTGCCCTTGCCTCACAAACGAGCTTCCTGCTCCTCTGCCTTGAGGAAACGTTCAGCAGCCGAGAGCAACCCGAGCCCCAGGGAAGGGGAGGCTCCTGCGCCCGACGGCTCCTCGGAGAAGAGGATAACTGCCACCATGGACGACATGCTCTCGGCATGCCCGGGCTCCCTGCCGGGGGAGGAGGAAGAGGTCAAAGCTTCGGAAACGGCGAAGGAGAGCAGCAAGTTTCCCTTTGTCATCAGTCCAGCTCAGAGCCACAGAAATATAAAAATCCTGGAGGATGAACCCCACAGTAAGGACGAGACGCCGCTCTGCACCCTCCTGGACTGGCAGGACTCTCTGGCCAAGCGCTGCATCTGCGTCTCCAACATCATCAGGAGTTTATCGTTTGTGCCGGGCAATGACTTTGAAATGTCCAAACACCCTGGGCTGCTGCTGATTCTAGGGAAACTGATCCTCCTACACCACAAGCATCCAGAACGCAAACAGGCGCCCCTGACCTACGAGAAAGAGGAGGAGCAGGACCAGGGGGTGAGCTGCAACAAGGTGGAGTGGTGGTGGGACTGTTTGGAGATGCTGCGTGAAAACACACTGGTCACGTTGGCCAACATTTCTGGGCAGCTGGACCTCTCCCCTTACCCGGAAAGCATCTGTTTGCCTATCCTGGATGGACTCCTCCACTGGGCAGTGTGTCCCTCAGCAGAGGCCCAGGATCCCTTTCCGACACTGGGACCCAACGCTGTCCTCTCCCCTCAGAGACTGGTTTTGGAAACACTCAGCAAACTCAGCATCCAGGACAACAACGTGGATTTGATCCTCGCCACGCCGCCGTTCAGCCGCTTGGAGAAGCTGTACAGCACCATGGTGCGGTTCCTCAGTGACAGAAAGAACCCGGTGTGCCGGGAGATGGCCGTGGTGCTGCTGGCCAACCTGGCCCAGGGGGACAGCCTGGCCGCCAGAGCCATCGCTGTGCAGAAGGGCAGCATCGGCAACCTGCTGGGCTTCCTGGAGGACAGCCTGGCCGCCACGCAGTTCCAGCAGAGCCAGGCGGGGCTGATGCACATGCAGAGCCCGCCCTTCGAGGCCACCAGCGTGGACATGATGCGCCGCGCCGCCCGCGCGCTGCTGGCCCTGGCCAAGGTGGACGAGAACCACTCGGAGTTCACCTTGTACGAGTCGCGGCTCTTGGACATCTCCGTGTCGCCTTTGATGAACTCTTTGGTTTCACAAGTTATTTGTGATGTACTGTTTTTAATTGGCCAGTCATGACAGCTGTGGGATCCGAGCCCCCGTGTGCGTGTGCGTGAGTGGAGAACTTAGAAACTGACTGTTGCCCTTTATTTATGCAAAACCACCTCAGAATCCACTGTCTGCCCTGCGCTGTCCTGCTTCTCCCTCGGGGAAAGATCTCCCCGGCCCCTCTCCCCCTTCCCTGCCCCTCAGATTTGTCCCAAACCCCTTATTAAAGGAGACAAAGTTCTGTCTACATAGAAGACTTTTTTTATTTTAACCAAAGTTACTGTCGTTTACAGTGAGTTTGGGGAAAGACGACTTGCCGTGTTATCCCGTTGACAGGCACCACTTTCATAACTGTTTTTAATGGTAAACTCTGAAGGACAAAAAGTGACTGCTGAACTCTGTGTGGTTTATCGTTGTACATTCACAATCTTGCAGGAACCAAGAAGTTACCAGTTGTGAACAGACCTTGTCCAAGGGAGGCCTGTGCAGTAGCGTGTAGAACTCCATGTACTGTACACCTTAAACTGTAAACATACTGTAATAATGTCTCACATGGATAAAAAAAAAAAAGAAAAAAACGCTGGATCAGCAGCAAGCTGTAGTTTTTAAAAATGTTTTTAGTTAATGTTGAGGAGAAAAAAAAAGGCTTTTCCCCCAAAGTATAATGTGTGAACCTACAACACCCTGACCTCTTTCTCTCTTCCTCCTTGATTGTATGAATAACCCTGAGATCACCTCTTAGAACTGGTTTTAACCTTTAGCTGCAGCCCAGCGCTGCCACGTGTGTATATATATATGACGTTGTACATTGCACATACCCTGAGACTCCTGCAGTTTTGTCCCCTCCCACCCTTTATAGTATGACGAGTTAACGAGTTGATGACCTGCAAAAGCGAGACACAATTATTTAATCTCTTGCCAGACATCCCTCCCTGGAGGATGCTGTACAGGTCTCTGTGTATAAAGTCATTGCTGTCTCAGCAGCCAATCAACTTATAGTTTATTTTTTTCCTGTTTTTGTTTTCTTTCTAATCGAGGTGTGAAAAAGTTCTAGGTTCAGTTGAAGTTCCTGATGAAGAAACACAATTGAGATTTTTCAGTGATGAATTCTGCATATTTGTATTTCAGACGATGTAGCTAAAAACTTGATGTAAATTCCTCCCTTTTTTCCTTTTTTGGCTTAATGAATATCATTTATTCAGTATGAAATCTTTATACTATATGTTCCACGTGTTAAGAATAAATGTACATTAAATCTTGGTAAGATGTTTGTAAGGGTTTTTTTTATTGGCAGGACAGGGAGGGCAGCTCAGTGCTGGTGGTGCCCGAGGCCTGCCCTGCTCGGGAGCTCTGCTGCTTGCTCTGACTTTGCTTTCCCTGCGGGGATTTTTCCTTAGGAGCTGCCCAGGCTCGGGATTTGCAGCGTGAGGTGAGGCTGTGGCTGCCAGGGAGGGAAGGGCCTTGCTGGGAAGGGATGCAGTTCCCTCCCAGCTCTGTAAAATGGAAAATTTTCCTTCCCCGCGCATTTTTCACATTTTCCTGGGAGCGTGGCGCGGGCTCCCGACTTCCTCCCGAGCCGGGGCTTTCCAGCAGCAGAGCTCCCCGGCCCTGCAGCAGGCAGGCCACGCTGAGCCTCTCAGGATGAGGATCTGCACGTTGCAGGGCTGTGCAAGCAGGAATTTCATTTAGCCCGAGGCTTTGTCCTCGGTGGATACTGCAAGTAGGGTAGCCAGAATGCTCCGAGCTCATTCAAAAAAAAGAGATTTTTTTAAAGGCAAACGTCATTTTTGTTCAGAAATTCCCCTTGTTTTATCTTCCCAATCCTCTCCTCAGGAGCTCTCAGTTCCCAGAGCCTTCATTCCTCAAACTTCAGATTCCTGGGGGCGACTGTGCCAAAATCAAAGAGCTTTTTCCTGAAAAGTCTTGTCTGTCAGCAGGAGTTGTGGGAGCTCTTCCTGGCAGGAGAGTCCTTCAGGTGGATGGCTGAAAAGGCAGGAACGGTGCTGGGCTTCCTTGGCTCCAGGAAACGCTGGCACCCAGGACTCTGCCCCTGCACAGCTGCCCTGCCAGCCAGGTCTGTGTCCCAGGAGCTGCGTTCAACCTGAGGAAACACACCTGGAGGTTCTGCTGCTTTTCCCGAGCAGGAAGGAGCAGCAGTGGCGGGAGGCAGGTAACGGCGGCGGCTGGGATCGCGTGGCTTTCATCCGCAGGGAATGCGGGCCGGCAGGGAGGAGAGGCACCAGACCCATGTTACCAGAATCACGCACCCGGCTGAGCCCCGCGGAGGAGTTCTGCTGCATCTCGTGTGTGTGCACAGCCGCAGCCCCGGGCGCTGCTCAGTGAAAATGAAGGGCAGCGATGAGAAATGAGAGCAATGAGAGCTGGGGAGCCACACCCGACCCCAGCCCTTGATGGGCCTGATCCGTACCCAAATCCTTCTGTTCCAGGAATTCCTCTAACACTTTGGACTCCACTCTGCTGTTCCCCACGTTTTTCCAGCAAAGAAAACTTGATTCCTCCCGAGGCCGATGCCCGATGAAGCGCCCGAGGCTCAGCAGCCCCGAGGGTTTCTCCTTCAGCCCAGGGGGGATCCGGGCCGGGCACCGAGAGCTTCACTGAGGGCTCCGGGTGAACTCAAGTTTTCCCCTTTGCTGGCAGAAACGGGGAACGGCAGAGAGAGGCGTGTGACGAACTCTAGGAACGGAAAGATTCGGGTGCAAGGCGTGAGGGACTGGCGTTCAGGCCGCCATCCCCCTGTGCCCTCCGGACGGGCCCGCCCTGCCGCCTCAGCTCCTTGTGCTGCTGCTGCCGGGGCACAGCCCTGGGCCTGCCCCACTTAGGAAACGCTGGCACCCACCCGGTTCCCATTCCCGGTCCCGGCCCGGCCCGGGTCCCTCGCCCGCCCTCAACAAAGATGGCGCCGCCCACCCCTTCCCCACGCGCGCGCGGCGCCGCCGCGTGACACCGGAAAGGGGCGCGCGGCCGGAAGTTGCGCGCGCGCGCGCGGGGGAGCAGCGGGCGGTGCCAGGGAGCCGCGCGCGCCGCGGTGTTGGGGGGGGGGGGGGGGGGCGCCCCCC
>NW_024514987.1:358334-480866 GCF_017590135.1 Pyrgilauda ruficollis
GGGGGGGGGGGGGGGGGCGGGGGGGGGGGCGCGGGGGGGGGGGGGGGGGGGGGGGGGGGCGCTCCTCCTCCCTCCGTCCCTCCGCAAGGGGGCGCTGCGGTACCGGAACCGGGATCGGGATCGGGACCGGGATCGGGATCGGGACCGGAACCGGGATCGGGACCGGGATCGGGATCGGGACTGGCACCGGGAGCGGAGCCGGGACCGGAATCGGCACCGGGATCTGAGCCGGGGTATCCCCGCCGCCCTCAGCCCGGCCCCGGGACCGGCAGGAGCCGCACGGTGAGGCCTGAGGGGCCCAGCCGGACGGGCCGGGTCAGGCGCGGGCTCGGGCGGGGTTCGAGTCCCGGGCAGCGCCGTGCGGCCTCGCCGGCGGCAGGCGGGCACCGCAGGGGCTGGAGGCAGCCGGAGCGCCCCGAGTGCCCGGGGGTCCCTCCGTGCCCGGCCGCTGCTCGGCGCGGGAGCTGTCGCCGCTCCCGGAGCAGCGCGGCCGGCGCTGCCCGCGCGGGGAGAGCGGAGCTCCGCGGCCCTTCCGCCCCGGCGGGCACCGCGAGCGGCCGCAGCGGGTCTGGCTGCCGGAGGACGGCCGCGGAACCGGCCCCGGGCAGTGCCGGCGCGGCAGCACCGCGCTGTCCCGTCCCTGTGCCGGGTCCTGACCCGGAGCAGTTCACTTCACCCCCGTGGGTTTTGCACACCCCCGTGGGTTTTGCACACCCCCGTGGGTTCTGAACACCCCCGTGGGTTTTGCACACCCAAGAGACAGAACCGCTCCCGATGGCATCCAGGTCCGCGGGAAGCGCTGCTGGAGCCGCAGCCTCTGGAGCAGCTCCGGGCAGGAGGGATGGGTGGCCGAGAGCGCCCGCAGAAACAGCGCCAGGCAAACAGCATTTCCAAAATCCTGCTGCGTTCCTTTGGCATCCTGGTTAGAAGGGGTTTTAAAACGTGTCTGGAGCAACTGCTGGATGTCACAGCAGGCTGGAGAGGCGCCGGGCGCCCAGCCGCGCTGGGATGCAGGCTGGATGGAGCAGCATCCTCACTGCCGGCCGCGGCGGGCGATGCCGTTGTGGCGAGCGGCTGCTGCCACCGGCTGGTCCTGCCCTGCACTGCGGCTGCACGGACCCGCCGCTCCCGTTCCGTCCTCCTTCCCCGGCCCCTGCCCCGTCCCTGCCCACATCCCTCTCCCAGCGCCGCTTCCAACCTGGGATTCACAGCTGGGAGCCAAGGGAAGCGCAGAACACAGAGAGAAAAGCATCTTTAATTCAGACTTTGCGTCTTTTCCTGCTGGAATATTTTTAACGCCCTTCTCCCTCTCCTTTTTGTGTTGTTGCAGGTGCTCTTTCCCACAGGATTTTTGGGGCTGAGCCATTCCCGACGCTGCGTTCTGGATCCAAACGGGGCTTGTGGGCTGCAGCTCTTTTGAAGGCTTTGCTCTGTCACAAGGTGTGCTGCGTCGTGACAGGAACAGGCTTTTTAAAGCTGTTTGCTTTGAGCTCTCTTGGCACATTCAGGCGAGGCTTTTTCTCTGCTTTTTGAAAAAACTATATTTAAAGTGCCAGGACCATTCTTGCCGCTGTGCTTTAATAGGATTTGCAGCTGTGAATGTGCTTTAAAAGAGTTTACAGCTGGGTTGAAGTGTCCCCTCGCTTAAAATAACGTCACAGCTTCGTGATGCAGGAGAATGTGCAGCCCACCAGTTGCTTTGGGAGTGCTGGGGAGCACAAGGGGAATAGGAGCAACCCCAAAACTTTTATTTGTGGTTAAATAGGAAGCATAACCCTGTGCTTGGGGATTGGACTTGTCAATG
This sequence comes from Pyrgilauda ruficollis, assembly GCF_017590135.1. Classification (NCBI taxonomy): domain Eukaryota; kingdom Metazoa; phylum Chordata; class Aves; order Passeriformes; family Passeridae; genus Pyrgilauda; species Pyrgilauda ruficollis. The sequence goes on from NW_024514987.1 coordinate 360,139, forward strand.
AGCCGGTCTGGATCTTGGTTTTTGCCTTGCTGATGATTTGCTCTCTGCCCTCTGGTGCAGTTTCAGCCTGGCAGGGCTTTTTCTCCACAATGGCACTAGGGAAATGTCAGTGATTTTAGGTTGTGGAGCGATGGATTTGGGGATCTCTGTGTGTTACAGAGTGCTGGAGCAGACAGAAGGGCAGGGTGTGGTGCCACTGGGACCCAGCGAGAGCTGTGGGCTGTGTGTTTCTCTAACTGAAAAGCAGTTGGTGGCTGGGGAGCCAACGGAAGAAATGTTTTATCTTAAAGAGCTGCACAGCAGATCCTGCCTGCCTGCCCCTGCTCAGGGCCAGGGATCAGAGCTGGGCACCACGGCCCCCAGGACATGCAGGCACTGAACTGGGGAGGCTCCAAAAGAGGCTGAAATCCCTCAGGCGAGGTCTGCAGGGAGGAGGTGGACGGGTGGATTCAGAATGTGCCCGACAGGCAGGTGCCAGGAGCTTTGCCAAAATACTGGAGAATTGCAGGTGGTGAGGGTGGAGTGGCACGGAGTTTGTGTCCTGCCAGTGCTGTGTGCCTGACTTCCACCCTGCTCTGGCAGCAGCCAGCTGAGTAAATCCATTCCTGGCTTCCCAGGGGCAAACACAGAGCAGGAGAGAGGAGGGAGCTCCTGGCAGCCCCTCTCAGCAACTGCTTACACGGGGGTTAGGCTCAGAGTCCACAGGAATTCTGTCTCCATTCCAAGAAAAAGAGGCTTAGATCCCATTCACGGCATTGGCACTGGATGTGTGTGAGGATGCTTGGCTCCAGCTGCTGCAGTTCCTGCTGAGGCAGCCGAGCAGCCTGTCTGCTCCAGGGATTTACCCCGACCTGGGGAGGGGGTCAGGGAACACACCATAGCCTCTCTCCCTCAGCGTCTTGGCCAAGGTTAACGAGTCAGGGATTTTTTTTTTTTTTAGGAGCAATATCAAAGAGGTTTCTGCATCATCTCCCAGATCTGTGATCTCTTCCATAAGCGACTTTCTTGTTCACAGAGACTTGCACCTTTCAAGTGCCTGACAGTAAATAAAGGCTTAAAATTCACAAATGAGGCTGAAGCCAGAAATCTCTTTTGTCCTCTGTGTTTACCAACCCAGGTTTCCAAAACTGGAAGGAGAATTCCCCTGGCACCGGTGACCTCCTGAGGCAGTTCCTGGGTGTGGGATGGAGCTGTGGAGCAGGGCAGACCCCCAGCTCCGAGAGGTCGTGTGGTTCTCCCTGCGCTGCCGGGCCCTGGCGCTGCTGCTGCAGGCAAGTCTGTCCTCCAGCCAGAGAGGCTCTGCTGGGCCTTGCTGCTCCCAGTACCCCTGAGATCCATGAGCTGGTTCTGCACAATGGGGAAATCGTCCTCTCTGGAGAGCCAACAGACTGTCTGCAGCCAGGGGTTTTACTTACAGGTTGCTGTTAAGTAAAAATGCATTAATCTCCTTGTGAGTTGCTGTGTTTTCATGCTGCTGCTGCAAGAGGCTGGTTTGGCACAAAGTGTGTTTATCCACAGAAAAGGAACAATAATCTCCTGCTGTATGTTCCTCCCAAATCTTATTTCCAGAGACATCCTGCTCTGAGCCTGGGAGAGCTTCGTTGTGACAGCCAGCACAGAGCTCAGTCACAGCCATGAGCAGCTTTCCCTGGCCAGTTCTGCAGGGATCCATGCTGGATCCCAGAGCGTTATTCTGTTCAGATGTAAATACCCCAAAAGGTTGCGTCTGCACCTTTTCACAGCCTCCTGGGCATCTTGGGGTCCGGCCTCGGTGCCACCCTCCCCCCTTGCTGGAGCCCAGGAGCTCTGGGTACCGGAGCATCTCTGCCAGCCCTCTCTTGTTTTACAGGCCGTGTTTAACCTGCTGATCCCGGACCACGCCGCCGACGCCTTCTCGCCGCCGCGGTCCGGCCCGCGGGGCCCGTGGGACGCGCTGGTGGAGCGGCTGCTGGGCGGGCTGGGCCGCTGGGACGCCGAGCATTTCCTGTTCATCGCCGAGCGCGGCTACCTGCTGGAGCACAACTGCGCCTTCCTGCCGCTCTTCCCGCTGGGGCTGCGGCTGCTGGCCGGGCTGCTGCCGTGGCCGGTGCAGCTGCAGCCCCGCAGCCGGCTGCTGCTGGCGGCCGCGCTGCTGAACGCGCTGCTGTCGGCGCTGGCGGCCGCGGCGCTGCTGGCGCTGGGCCGGGCCGTGCTGCGCCGGCCCCGCCAGGCCTTCGTGGCCGCGCTGCTCTTCTCCGTCAGCCCGGCCGGCGTGTTCATGGCCGCGGCCTACTCGGAGAGCGCCTTCGCCCTGCTGGCCTTCGGCGCCATGTGGCAGCTGGAGAAGGGGCACGGCTGGCTCAGCGGGCTGCTCTTCGGCCTGGCGGCCGGGGCGCGGGCCAACGGGCTGCTCAACGCCGGCTTCTTCCTCTACTCGCGCGGCAGGCGCTTGGCGCTGCAGCTGCAGGGCACAGCGGCGGCCCCGAGCCAGCTGCCCTTGCTGTGGAAGCCAGTCCTCGGCCTGGTGTCTTCGGCAGTGCTGGTGTGTGCCGCGGTTTCCCTGCCTTTTGCCGCGTTTCAGTACTACGCCTACGTGAGGTTCTGCGAGCCTGGCCCGGGCCTGGGCCAGAGCGTTCCCGAGCCGCTGCTGCAGCTGGCACGGGACAAGGGCTATCGGGTGGCAGGCGTGGGTGCAGCCAAACCCCCTTGGTGCTCCCAGCGCTTCCCTCTGGTCTATGCCTACATCCAAGACACTTACTGGAACGTGGGCTTTCTGAGGTACTTTGAGCTCAGACAGATCCCAAATTTCCTGCTCGCTCTGCCCGTCACCCTTCTGGGCTCATGGGCTGCCTGGACCTACGTCAGCACAAACCCCCGGCACTGCCTGACTCTGGGTCTAGAGAGGAGCAAGGGTGAAGAGAGGGGAAAGGCAAGAGATGGATTTTGTGGCCCCGCTGCCTTCGTGTACATGGTCCACAGCACGGCCCTGCTGGTGTTCGGGTTCTTCTGCATGCACGTGCAGGTGGGACGGGGGGGATTCCCTGTGGGGCTGGGGCGGTGACAGCACAGCAGTTTGGGTGACTTCTCCTCTGCCTGTTGTCTCCAGGTGCTGACCCGGTTCCTTGGCTCCTCCTCTCCCATCCTGTACTGGTTCCCAGCTCACCTGCTTCAGGAACACGAACCTTTACTCTGGAGCACAGGGACTGACAATCCAACCTCTGGGGAGCCTGTTCCGGGTAAATCTCACCGTTCCTGTGGGAAAAGGACCTCGGACAACCCCGTTGTGAGGCTGCTGCTGAACTGGCGATCGATTACCCCCCTCAGCAAGAGCATCCTGGGCTTCTTCCTGGGCTACTGGCTGCTGGGGCTGATCCTGCACTGCAACTTCTTCCCGTGGACGTAGCGGGCTGCGCTGGCACAGGCCAGCAGCGGGGCAGGAGCTCTGCTCAGAGCTGAAACTCACCGCTCTGGAAGCCTGAGGTGGCTGCAGTTACAAAGGTGTTACTCCTCCGTTGCCATGTCCCGGGCAGGATGTTCTCTGAGGTGTGATGCTGCAGCATCCCGCCCCGCTCAGCTGGCATTGCTGACGGCCGAAATTCCCATCACCCGCCTGGGATGGGGTACGCAGCTGGGCTCCTGCATCTCCTGGGGGAGATTACGGCAGGCACGGATTTGTGGCAGGATGCTGTGCTGGATTTGGGGTTCCCTGGGATGTGCTGTGGGCACGGAGGGTCCAGCGCCCTGAGCCGTTCCCACTGTTCCGGTTCCTTTTCCACGGTCCCTGTTCCAGGTTCCGAGCCAGGCTGGGCAGGGAGCACGGCGGGGGTGGCGGGCGCTACGTGGGCACATGCACGACCCTAATAAACACGTGAAAGTTACCGGAGAGGCGGCTCAGCCCGTTCCGCCGGGCCAGGCCGGGATCGGGGCAGGGTCGGAGTGGGAGTCACGGGTTCCGGGGTCGCGGCAGGGTCGGAGTGGGAGTGACGGGTTCCGGGGTCGGTGCCGGGACGGGCCCGCTGCGCTCCCGGTGGCGGCGGGGCCGGCAGGGGGCGCTGTGCGGCGGGGCGGGGCCGGGCCAGCCCGGGCCCGGGCCCGGGCGGGTCGGCGGCCCCGCGGGCCGGAGCGGCGCGGCGGCCCCGCAGGAAGTGGGAGGTGTTCCCGGGCCGCAACCGCTTCTACTGCGGCGGCCGCCTCATGCTAGCGCGGCACAGCGGCGTCTTCGCCCTCACGCTCGGCCTCATCCTGGCCACCAGCGGCCTCTTCTTCGCCTTCGAGTGAGTCTGGGCCGGCGGGCTCGGGGCCCCGAGCCGTGCGGGCTCCGTGCCTCGGGGCCTCCCCGCGGGGCTGCTTGTCTCCCCCGCTTACGGCCTGCCCTTGGGGCAGCCGGGGTTAGCTGGCATCCCGCGCTGGGAGGGACGTGGGCTGGGGGTCACCTCCCCCGTGGGATCCCCGCTGTCCCTGCTCCCCGCTGCCCCCCGAGCCCTTTCTGGGTGCAGCCCCCAGACCCCCTGTGCAGGCAGTTAGTGCCCCCTCACCTGTGCCCAGGTGTGTTTATGGGGGGCAGGGGTCGTTCTGCGCTCTGTTTGCTCAGTCTGGCCCCAGGAAGGGGTTTAACGTCCCCCTAGCGTGCTCCCCCGGCCTCTAAATACAGCCCCCAGGTCTCTCCTTTTGCTCCCAAGAAGAGAGTTGGCCCAAAATTGCACCCAGAGAACCCCCAAGGCTCGTGGGCTTTGTCCACCACTGGGATCTAGGAGCAGTGTTTCTTTAAATGGTGAAACCCTTCGGGGTCCCACCTCGAGGGTCTGCGCTGGAGCTCAGCCCCCACTGTGCAGCAGAGTCAGGGGAATTGGGAGCTGCATCTCCCCAGTCCTTTCCTTTGGAAGCTGCTCCAGGGAAGCTCCCTGCTCCTGCCGCCTGAGGGAGGGGAGAGCCAGGAGCATCCCGGGGTGTCCTGTGCTGCCCTGGGGAGCTGGGGAAGGAGCACCCTGCTTCCTGACACCTGGAGGGTTCTGTGTCCTGCCTCCCTCTCTGTCCCGGGAGGGATGGGAGCCGCTCTTCCCTGGAGCAGGGGCCCACGCCTGCCTTTGGATCACGGCGTTATCCCTGCGAGTCTCGCAGAAAAGCTGCCCGAGCCTGCTGGTGGGGAGATGAAAGTGCTTGATCGGATTAGAGGTTCTGAGAAGTCAGATGAGCTGAAAGGGACAGGCAGCTGCGGGAGGCAGGCACGGCGTCCCGATGGAAAAACCCCTTTCTCAGCATCCTCCGTGCCCTGGCAGCTCTCTGCCAGGTCGGGGGCAGCTCAGCTCAGCACAGTGCCGGCTTTGTGTGGCCAGGCAGAGCACACGGGACATCTGCTCTGCCTCCCTTCTTGCCGAGTCACTCTCTCGTGCTCGAAGATGCCCCGGGGCTCTCCCAAGTTGTTATTTTAGCAGGATGCCTCTGTTGCACAGGCTGCAGTTTGCCGGGTGTACAGCAAATACGTCGTGTCTGTGTCTGTATTTCATGGTTTCTGTGGGAAGACCTGGCACAGGGTGCCCAGAGCAGCTGGGTCTGCCCCATCCCTGGAAATGTCCAAGGCCAGGCTGGACAGGGCTTGGAGCAGCCTGGGACAGTGGAAGGTGTCCCTGCCCATGGCAGGGGTGGGATGGGATGATCTTTAAGGTCCAAACCAAACCATTTGGGGATTTTATGATTTCTGTGATTTCTTGGTCCCTGGTGGGAACAAGAGTGGGCTCTGGAGGTTCTCTCAGGAAAGGGGTGACAACCAGCTCACAATTCTCCTTTCACAGACCTTTCTGTCAATGACTGAGGGGCTCAGGCTTGGACTTGAAGGGGTTTTGTTGCTTGGTGGGTGCTTTGTTCTGGACAGCTGAGCTGGGGAGGTGAAACAAAAGTTGCTTAATCCTCTCAGAGTGCTGCAGTGCCTGAGCACTGCCTGCAGCCCTGAGGGCTGGGGCAGCCCATGCTGTGCTGGCTCTGGGTGCTGATCCCCTCTGCAGGAGGGACAGTGGCTCTGTGTGTGCAGGGCTGTGTCCTCTGCTGTCCTCAGCTGCTGCCTGTGAGCTGCCCTGCTGTGGGCTGTGATCACAGCAGTCCCATCTCTGCAGGAGCAGCCCCAGCTCGGCTGCTGAGCCCATTACCCCGTGGCAGGTCGTGGTGTGGTGTCCCAGCTGACAGCAGGTCTGTGCAATGATTGATAACAATTCCATTTTATTTATCTTTCCACAGCTGCCCGTTCCTTGCCAATCACCTGACCCTGGCCATCCCCATCATCGCTGCCATCCTCTTCTTCTTTGTCATCAGCTGCCTGCTCCAGACCAGCTTCAGAGACCCAGGAATCCTGCCCAGAGCCACCCCCAGCGAGGCTGCAGACCTGGAGAAGCGAATTGGTGAGAGCTCTGCTCCCTCTCCTGGTTTTAGCTCTGTGTGTGTCTGTGCACCTTCCAGGCTCAATGAGGCCTCTTCTTTGGGTCTTGGCTCCTTTAGGTTTGTCCAGGGGGGGAAGAAAAATCCAGAGTGTCAGATTGTGAGGCTTGAGAGTGTTTAGCAGTCATGATGAGAGGTGCAACGAGCTCCTCTGGCACAGCAGGCAGTGCCTCAGAGAGGATCTGCAGAGCAGCTCAGGTGCTTTTTGCTCCTGTTCAGTCCCAGTGCTTTCCTAGGCAGCAGAGTTGAAGGATAATTAATGCTTTTTGATATTGCCATTGAGCCTGCTGTGCTGCAAGGTGTTCTTTAGAGTGGGCTGATGTTTGTCCTCTTCTAAAAACTGCTCTGTCACGCTGGTTTGGGGACAGCCAAGGAGGTGTTTGCATCCAGGAGCCAAGGACCTCGTTGATGTGACAGGTTGGAGCAAATGCTTTAGCAAAGCTGATGTGAGACAGCTTGAATTTGTCCTGCTGAAGACAGATGCAAGGCAGTAATTCTACATCTGCCTTTAAAAATGGTTTTTAAATATCCCCAGAGTGTTGATCCGTGTTTCTATTTATAAGGGCCTAAAGCAGTAATCTGGCTGCAGATGCTGCCTGATGTGCCAGCTGTTACTGCTAATATAATCCACTTATTATCCTCTTAACATGCTCACTGTAGCATCACTATTTTCAAAGAATTCCTCACAGTTGGAAAGGTACTTTTTTGGAAGTGACTAAAAGGAATAACCCCCAAAATTGCAAACATGATACTGGGGGTTTCCAGCTATTGCTGTGTACAGGAACAGTCTCCAGCCCCCAGGGAATAATGGAGTGCCAGCACACACTTGCAGTGCCCCTAAAAATCCTCAGTTTAAACCTGGAGGAGGAAGAATCCTCTTGTGCTACGAACACAAACATGTCAGATTCCAGGGAATCTACTGGAGCACTTGAGACCTGCTGCTGTCCATCCCCACGAGTCCCTGCAGGCTGGGAGTGCTGCAGCTGTGGGCTGGCAGTGGCAGGGATGCTCCTGTGGCAGAGCCACACGTGCCTTCACAGCCAGGCTGCCTGCTGTGACCCGCTGGACACACAGACATGAGCTGGCGTTCCTGGGCTGCTGCTTCACACTCACTGCTTGTGAATTATTGACACCCCACAGCAGTGGCACTCACTGCTTCCTCTTGGCATCCCAGCAGCATCACCCCTGAATAAAGACAGGCCATAAATAACGTGAGGGGCTGGCTGGAGCTCTCGGCTGCCCACCCTGCTACAAATCCTGTCCTGTGTTCTGTTAAAGCCCGGAGAGCGTGTGCCTGCCCCTGCCGCAGCTGGGGCTGGCACAGGGGTGTGAGTGTCCCTCCTTGTCCCTGCAGACAGCATGGGCAGCTCCACGTACCGTCCCCCAGCCCGCACCATGGAGGTGGTGATCAACAAGTACGTGGTGAAGCTCAAGTACTGCTACACCTGCAAGATGTTCCGGCCGCCGCGCACCTCGCACTGCAGCGTCTGCGACAACTGCGTGGGTGAGCGGGGCTGGGGGAAGGCTGGGCAAGAACCAGGGTGTCCTCAGCTGGGAGGGACCCACAGGCATCTCTGATCCAGCCCCTGCCCTGCACAGACCTTCCAGCAATCCCACCCTGGGCACCCTGGCAGTGCTGTCCAAACTCTCCTGGAGCTCTGGCAGCCTTGGGGCCGGGAGCATTTCCTGGGGAGCCTGGGCAGTGCCAGCACCCTCTGGGGGAAGAATCTTGTCTCAATATCTAGCCTGGCCTGCACTGACACAGCTCCAGCCATTCCCTCAGGTTCTGTCACTGATCCTGTCACTTGTGTTCCTGGACAGATTTTTGCTGCTCCTGAAGGATTGTAAAACAGGATACTGCATGGTCTGTCTCCTTTGCATTTAAATTGAAAGCAGCAGTAGAGCAGTGTTTCAGGGCAAGGAGCAGCACATCCAAGACTCCATGGCTCTGTTTTCCCTGGTTTTGGGAGGAGGGTTCTGTAAAATGCAGTGCAGGCCTCCACAAACACAAGGTTTGCTGCAGGCTCCTCACTGTGTGTGGCCAGGCGCCATGGAAACTGCTGCAGAGAGGTTCTGCCCCCGGGGCACGGGGGGAAGATGGGTTTGGGGGGCTGAGCAGAGTCTGCTCCATGCTGGGTGTGAGGTGGCAGCAGCCCTCCTCACCTGGAGCCTTTGTTGCAGAGAGATTCGATCACCACTGCCCCTGGGTGGGCAACTGCGTGGGCAAGCGCAACTACCGCTACTTCTACGCCTTCATCCTGTCCCTGTCCTTCCTCACCGCCTTCATCTTCGCCTGCGTCGTCACCCACCTCACCCTGCGTGAGTCCTGCCGGGGGGCAGCGCTGCTCCAGCACAGCTCTGGCTCCCTGCTCCCCTGGCACCCAGCAGGGGAAGGCTCTGCGGGGTCTCAGCAGCCCACGGCTCTGCCTTCACCTCGCTGCACAGGGGCTTTGGGGGCTGGGGGTGGGATTTGCTTCCCCAGAGCAGGTGAGCTGCTGGTGCTTCCACCTTACCCTGGCAGGGAAGGGGACTTTCCCACCAGCCCCAAGTCTCCTGGAGCCCTGCACTGACATTGCTGCAGCATCCCAGACTGCGGGTGTTCCTCAGGCAGACAGACAGATCCACGCGGCCCACGGGGGTGGAGTTCTGGCTGGAGGGGCAGGCCTGCCTGCTGGGATGCCATTCCTTGTTGTTTGCTTTGCAGGCTCTCAGAGGGATGGGTTCCTGGCCACTCTGAAGACAACCCCTGCGAGATATCCTTCTGCTGGCAGCAGCTGCTCAGGGTGCCCAGCACTGCCAATCACTCACAGAGAGGGGCCAGGAGCTCTTTGCAGGTCACCCTGGTGTCCCTTCCCCAAATTAATTTAGTCCCCTGGCTACCTGGGACTGAGGGTGGGTTGTTTCCCAGTTTGCAGGTTTAGGTGGAAAGGGAAGAGTTGGAGCAGGCTGTGCCTTGCTGGATCCCTGCAAACCAGCTGGGGGAATGGGAAGCTTGCCCAAACCTCCCCATACACTCCTCTGCCTCTCCTCGTGGGATGATTTTATTCCCTGAGACTTCCTTGACTTCTGTTTCACTGTGCTGGAGCTGGTGATTTGTTTTTTCTCAGTCTGGTCCATTTTGGGCCTCTCAGGTTTTCACACGTACTTAGTCGCCTCCAACCTGACGACGAACGAAGATGTAAGTACCTGGGTGCTTGTCCTGCTGCCAGGCTGCCCACAGCCCCTGCTGAGCAGTTTTCAGGGCATTCTTGGCTGCCTCAGTGCAGAGTTTCACTCTGTGATAACCCAGTGCAGAGCACACAGCCTGTGCCCACGGCTGCACTTTCAGGTGGCTGAGTTAGAACCATCACGTGTGGGTTTTTTCCAGTCTGTTTGTGGCCTCGCTTAAAATTAGGAGTTGTGAGATTAAAAAAGGAAGGCTGCCCCAGGGGAGTATTTGGGTGTGAGCTTGGTGATCTGAATTCAGCATCCTGTGTAACCATGGGTTTCCTCTGGGACCCTGGGCCAGTCCCTTTGTGTCTGGCAGTTCCTCATCTCTAATTAGCAAACAATGTGCAGACATCTGATGAGATTTACCTTCAAATCTGGGGTGTGCACAGGCTCCAAGGACCAAATGAGTGCCCTGAGTGGGGCAGATTGTATGGAAAAGCAGGATCTGTCTGATCCTCAGAATCAAAATTCGCCCTTCTGGCCAGAAGTACCTGTAATCCTTGCTGGGAGCTTCCAGCACTGCAGAAAGTGTGTTTGCATCCCTTTTGGTTTTGCTTTTTCCCTTTTCCCCTCCACCTTACACTCAGAGGTGTGGCAGAACTGCTCAGGGCTGTGTGAGTGAAGCTCACAGTTTGTACCCCAGCCCTGGGAGCACCAGTGGCTCCAGCCTCGTGCTGCAGCTGGGCAGAGGAAGTTGAACAAGAGGAGGAAATGTGCTGGGGAAGGTGCTGGTGCTGGCTCCGTGCAGCCTGAGGCAGCTGTGGCAGCTGCCCAGCCCCTGTGCCACAGCCAGTTTCGGGGCAGAGCTGGGGCAGCTGCTGGGCTGGGAACAGGAGCCCTGGGCTGGGAATCCCTCGCTGTTTGTGCAGCCTGAGGGACCAGGGGCCCTGCTCTGATGGGTGCCAGACAGAGAGAGAGACCACGAGGGCAGCAGGAGGACGGGGTGCTGTGGCACGTGGTGACAGTGGTGACAGCAGTGACAGTGACATTGCTGTGCAGCACAGGGAGGGCACAGCCTGGGAGCTCTGCAGCTGCAGGGCTGCACCTCAGCAGCCTCAGTGCCTGCAGGTGTCCTCCCCCTGCTCTGGGACAAACTTTCCACCCCTGCAAGGGTCCACTGTTGTGTCACTGTCTGCTCTCCATCCTGCCCCTCCTAATCTCTGTCCATCCTTTCAGATCAAAGGGTCCTGGTCAAACAAGAGGGGCTCAGAGTTTGCCAATCCCTACAGCCATAAAAGCATCCTCACAAACTGCTGTGCAGTGCTGTGTGGACCATTCCATCCCAGGTAAGAGCCCGTGGCCTGCAGGCACTGGGAGCTGCCTCCTGCTGTGGGAGAGGAGCCTTGGCAAGGACAGACCTGTCACAGGCCATGGCAGCACAAACCTGCTCTGATCGGGGGAGGAAATTCCCACTCTGCAGAGAAAGGCTTCTGGGAGGGGTCTGTGGCTCCTGGGAGGGGTCTGTGGCTCATGGGAGGGGGTCTGTGCCTCCTGGGAGGGGGTCTGTGGCTCCTGGGAGGGGTCTGTGGCTCCTGGGAGGGGGTCAATGGCTCATGGGAGGGGTCTGTGGCTCCTGTGCTGGGCAGAACCCTGTGCTCCAGCATCCTGCCTGTACTGTGCTCTGCAGCTCCTGGGAGAGGAGCCTGCCCTGTGGCCTGTGAGCTCCCAGCTTCAGTCTTTGTTCCCTGAACTGCTCTTCCCTTCCTGTTTTCCAGCTTGATAGACAGAAGAGGATTTATCCAGCCAGACATGGGGACCCCGTCCAGTCCCAAGAGTGAAATCCCTTCCCTTGGAGCCAAAACTGACACCAGCATGGTAGGAGGCATTCCCTAGCAGTGCTGTGATGCTCCCAGTGCCTGCTGTGCCTGCACTTGCTCCAGCCAGTACCTTCCCTGTCACAGCCCTGGCTCAGGTGGGACAGCCCTGAGCTGCCAAAGGCTCGAGCCATGCGTTGCCTTCTTTTTTTTTTACATTTATTTATTACTTTTTGTTTATTTGTTTCACTGTGCTGTGGCCTGTCAGGGGTGTTGCCTGACAGAGCCCAACAGCTTGTGGGACCCTTGGACTCGTGCTGGAAACAGGGGGTCCCCAGGAGTCCCCAGACCCCTGAGCTCCAGGGCATTGCTGTGATTCCTGCTGGGAATGAGAGGGGCCAAGGCTGGGAGCTGGGCACTGGCAGATGATTCCCAGCTGGGGCTGGGCTGGAGGAGGTGTCACCTCCCTGGTGCCCCTGTTAGCTCCATCAGCACACCCTGCTCCCCTGGCCCACCTGGCAGGGCTCTTGTGGCTCTCAGGCTGCAGCAGCTTCCCTCTCCAGGAGCTGCTGGGCCTTGGCGAGCTGGGCTGTTCAGCTGGGAGGACTCTGGCTCCCAGCACACCTGGGGGCCAGTGGGGATGTCCTGGGTGATCCCTGCTGATCCTCTTTCCTGGCTGGGGCTGTGTTTTGGCCCTGCCAGTTGGTCAGACACGTTTTGCAGCAAGGACACAAGTCAGGGGACACTCATCCAGCAGGGAAGAAGGAACACTCTGTGCTCTGTGACTCTCAGAGATGCAGGTCACAAGGCTGCAGGGGTCAGGTTTGGGAGCTGGAGCTTCCCAGGATTGTGTCCTGTCTGTGGGAGACCAAAAGGCAGCAGAAGAGTGTGTGAACTCCTGAGGGTCACACCATTCCCAGCTGGGGGTTCACAAGGAAGCAGTGAGGGGTGCTGGTCTCTGATGAGCTCGTGGTGTGCTCTTGGTTTGGGTTTCTGAGCAGCAGAGTGTCCCCAGGGCTGTCCCCAGTGCCCTGGAGCCATTCCAGCTGCTCATCCACGAGCATCCCTCTGCACCCAGGCAGCCAGCTCCGTGTCCCTGGGGCGAAGGCAGAGTCACAAACCTTGTAGCAATACTTGAATCGTGTTCTTCAAAGCTGCTGGATATTTTTGCACAATTTGTAGGACTTTTTTCTACGTAGAACATTTTCTGTCCTGTGCAGGGAGCACTGTGCACGTTGGCACCAGGCAGAGGCTCACAGTGCCGAGCTGCCTGTCAGGTTTCCTTGGATCAGACAGACCAGTTTCAACCTGGGGCAGGGGCAGCACATTTTGGGGGGCAGCCCAGCCCCCCTGAGCTCACCAGCATCGTGCTTTGTACTCTGCAAGTGCCTGTGCCAGGGGGATGGAGAGGAGCAGTGAGGAGGGGGTTACCAGGGGCCAGACTCCTTCCTGTTTTTATTTAAACCAGTTTCCTTTGTTACTCAATAAAATTCTATTTTGAAAGAGTTAACTGCTTGGATGATTCTTTTCCTCCTTGAGGACAGAAGGGGGCAGGTGTGTCCCAGGGTTTGGCATCTCCCAGGTGCCAGCTGGGCTCTGTCAGGCTCAGGCCTCACCTGGAAACTCCTGGAAGCTCCTGCTGGGAGGGATGAGCAGCAGCTGACGCTGCTGTGACTCCTGCTGGAGTGAAGGGAATTTGCTGTCCCACGTTTCCAGGCTGGGCAGGGGCTCATCCCTTCCCCTGTTGTCACCTCAGTGTCCCTTCCCCAGCTGTGCCAGCCCCTGTGGCCCCGTGGCAGGCGTGAGGTGCATAACCTCTGGTGTCTCCCCCAGGAGGATGCCTGCCAGGACTTTGCCATTTCCTGCACAGCCTGACGGGACTTGCCCCTCCTCGGACGTTTGCCCTGATTTCTGAGGGTTGGCTGGTAAGAAAGTGCTTCCTTCTCCCTTCACCTCTGCAGCCACCCATCTCTGCACTGCATGGCAGCTCTGGCTCAGAGCCCATCACCCCAGCTCTGCTGGATCCCCCTGCCCATCCATCCCACCAGCATCCCTCTGGCACGGGGGCATGGTGCCAGGGCTCTGGGGGTGAGGGAGCACCTGAAGGCTTTGCCAGAAGAGGAGGGTTTGGTTTTCCTGGCTTTGTGCTGGGCTGGAGCCACCCAGTCTGCCTTCTGACATTGTGGGACATTGTGGGACATTGTGGCAGGGGACTCTGCAGCCTGGGGCTGTGTGAGAGAACCCCAGCCAGGGAAGGTTTGGTGTTTGGGGGGAGCCGTGGCCCCTGGGGCAGGTGTGGCCCCCCACCCTGACCCTGCCGTGGCTCAGGGGACCCCTCTGCCCGTTCCCCTCCCTGCAACACCCGCTTCCTGCTCCTGTGAGCAGGGTAAGTTCCTTCGGGGCACCTTGGGATGGGATGTGTCCCCTGAGGGCCTGTTCCCTCCCCGCAGCCCCCCATGAGCTCCTGAGCCTCGGGGCAGGGACGGAGCCCCCTCCTCCCTCTGCCCTGGTCCCACTCTGCCAGCCAGCCTGGATGCCCACACTGCTCCCGCAGCTCCTCTGTTTCTGGCACTAACTCTCCTTTTATCTTCCTCCCCTCTGCTCTCCCTCGCTCCGGGCGGATCCAGCGCCGCAGCAGCCGGAGCAAGAGCCCACAGCCATGACCACCTCGAGTGCCTCTGCTCGCCTCCCTCCCTCCCTCCCCCGAGCCATACAGGGAGCTCAGAGCCATACAGCCCCCAACAAGCAGGGATAGATAACCGCAGCCACGTCCCATCCCCGCCGCCGGGGGCTCCCCGGGGGCACTCGGGACGGCGTCCTCCCGTCCATCCCCGATGCTGGAATGTCGTGGTTGGCGTCCCAACGGGATTTTGGAAGGAGCAGGATCTCTCCAGAGCCAAGCCAGGGGCACCAGCCCCAAACCCTCCCGTGTCCGTGTGCCAGAGGACTTTCCCGATGGGAATTTGTACCTGGTCGGTTCATCCCTGCAGCCCCTGCAGGGCCAGCTCCCCCTGCCAGCCTCATCCCAGCACGGCTCTGGCTTTAGGGGAAGGGCTCCAGCACCTCGAGCAGCCTCGCTGGGCTGAGCGCCGAGTGGAGCAGCCAGGCCTGTCCCGGCCCTGTAGGATTCACCGTCTGTTTACGCCTTTTACTTTTGTAACAAAATGAAAGTTTCTCCTATTTAGTGTACTCTGGTGTCTGGCTCTGCTCCGCGGGTGGAGGGGAACGGCTCCTGCCTGGGCAGGCCCGAGCAGCGCCGAGGGAAGCCACCGAGGGCTGGCAGTGCTGTGCCAGCAGCCGTGGGGATGGGAGCCAGGAGCTTCCCGAGCTGGGCTGTGGCACAGTCCGGGGCGGTCTCAGCCATCCAAGCTCTGCACCCTCCTGCAATGGGCAGGAGCAATGGGCAGCGCCCGCAGGACCCGGGGCACTGTGAGCACCCCTTGGAAAAACGCGTTGTCCGCTGGTGTTTTGGGAGCTGGCAGCGTCCCCACAGCCAGGGGGAGCAGCAGGGCCGGGCAGGGTGGCTAGACGGGCTCTGAGCATCGCTCCAGTGCCCTGGGAACAGCCACGAGCATCCTCTGCCTCTGCCAGCCCAGCCCACGCCTGCCCTCGGCTCAGGGGCTGGAGACGTGCTCCGGCCTGGGCAGCACCCAGGGCTGGGCTTAACTGGGTGTCCCCTCCCCGGGGTGATCACAGAGCCACAGAATGGTTTGGGATGCCCCTTCTGGCCCTGCCCTTTGGCCTTTGGGGCACCCATGGGTGCTCTCTGGGGTGATGGTGCAGCCCCTGTGCTGGGATCTGGGCTCTGCCCTGCACCCACCGCTGCTGGCCATGGCACCAGCGCAGCAGAGCCTCCCTGAGCCTCCTCTCAGCCAAAATTCAGCAGCAGCTCAGCCCCTCTGGCAGGGCTCAGACACCAGCCCAAGGCTGAGCCATCCCTGCCCCACTCGTGTCCCTGCTGGGCAAGGGGGATCCCAAATTCAGGGGGGGCAGGATCGTCCTGGGCAGGCTGGGAGGGCTTCACCAGGCCTGGGGACCCCAACCCAAATGATGGCTTTGCTGCCTGAAGGAGTGTGAGCTCAGATTAAGCCACCCAGGGATTCCTGCCTGGGGTTTTCCAAGGCAAGGAGGTGGATTTTGGCAGGCCGGGTACGTTGGGGTGCCCCTTTGGTCCCAGTCCCGCGGTGGGGGGTGGGTTTTGTGCCCGATGGAAGTTCTTGGAGGATCTCTGTGGGTCTGCCTTGTGTCCTGGGCAGAGGGTGGAAGACAGGCCGTGGTTCTGCTCACCTGTTCCTTGTTCCCTCGGGATCAGCTCACCATGGAGGGGCTGTGGGGACCTCGCTGGGGCTGGTCACCCTCACGCTGCTGCCACGGGAGCCCCTCGATGGCACCTGGGCACCCCAACCCCAGGGGCTCGGCCGGGAAGGGCCGAAGGGCCCTGAATCCCGTTCTCCTGAATTCCAGCGTGCAGAGGGGGTGATGTGAAGGCCGGGGGTTGTTTTCCTGGGCTTGAAGTGTTTGGGAGAAGCATCCCCACGGCGTCCCTGCCTCCTCCATCCCAGCGGGGGCTCAGCGGGGGCTGAGCGAGGCGCGGGGCGATCCGGGGCGCTCCGGCCGGGTGTCGGCAGGCAGGAACAAAGCCGGGCTCACGGAAAGAATCCCGAGCCCCTTTTGGCCTTGGCCCGGAGCCGCCCGCCCCACCCTGCCCTTCCCGCACGCTCCCGCACGGAGATAAGGCCGGGCCGGGGCCGCGCCAGCGCCCGGCGTGTGGCAACAAGCTCGGAGTGAAACTCAGCTCAGATCCTATCGGCACCGCGGCCCACGGGCAGCCCGCAGGAGCGAGAGCCGCCGAGAGCCAGCTCGGCGAGAGGGACGCGGAGCGGCGGCGACGGGCAGCCCGGGGGTCTCCCCTCGCCGCTCCCACCTCGGCCACTTCGGGGGTCCCCTCAAAGGCCGGCTGTGCCCCGCTTTTTGGGACGGTCCCTCCCTGGCAGAGGAGCGGAGCCTCCGCCTGGGTCTCCCCACCTGTGGGAATAAACGCCCGCCCGTCAGGCGCTCGCAATTACGGCCGAGGCAATCACCATATCAAAAACGACAGCGATATGACTTTTTCGGGGGGGAGGGACCCGTTTTTACGAGCGGCCACACCCCGTGGCCCATTTCTCCGGGGTGGGGAAGAGCCGATTGTGTCCCCGTCCCCCCCAAAGGACAGCGCGGCTCCCGCCGCCCTCCCGGCGCTCTCGGCAGCGCGAAGGGCGGCTCCCGGTGCCGGGGCGGGCGGCGGCTCTGGGGAGAGCCCCGGGGCACCCAGGGGTGCCGCACCCACGGGGAGGGCAGGGCGTTGGCCGCCCCCCTCGCCCCCTCCCCAGCGCCCGCCGCCCGCGGGCGATGATTCACCGCGATTTTCCTTTTAAGGCCGCGCTCGGCGGGGAGGAAGCAGAGGAGGAGGAGGAGGAGGAGGACACTCCTTGGAGCTGGCTGGCTCCTCCTGCTCTCGCTCGAGGCTCCGACGCGCAGCCAAAAGCGAATCCCGGCGGCAGCGCTCGGCAGAGGCTCCGACGGCTCCCGGCCCCGCTGCTCGCCCAAGCGCCCGCGTCCCAGCCATGGCAAGAAACCACCAAGTGCAGAAGGCCAAGCTGGCCGAGCAGGCTGAGCGCTACGAGGACATGGCAGACTTCATGAAGGCCGTGGTGGAGCACGGGGACGAGCTGTCCAACGAGGAGCGCAACCTGCTGTCGGTGGCCTACAAGAACGTGGTGGGCTGCCAGCGCTCGGCGTGGAGGGTCATCTCCAGCATCGAGCACAAAACCGAGGAGGGCGACGACAAGGCGCAGGTGGTGAACGAGTACCGGGAGAAGGTGGAGCAGGAGCTCAACGCCGTCTGCAACAACGTGCTGGGCTTGCTGGACAAGTATCTCATCAAGAAGGACAGCGACACCGAGAGCAAGGTCTTCTACCTGAAGATGAAGGGCGACTACTTCCGATACCTGGCCGAGGTGGCCAGCGGGGACGACCGGCTGTCGACGATAGAGAAGGCGCAGGAGGCCTACCAAGAGGCCATGGACATCAGCAAAAAGGAGATGCAGCCCACGAACCCCATCCGCCTGGGGCTGGCCCTCAACTTCTCGGTGTTCCACTACGAGATCGCCAACGCCCCCGAGCAGGCCATCTCGCTGGCCAAGACCACCTTCGACGAGGCCATGGGCGACCTGCACACGCTCAGCGAAGACTCCTACAAGGACAGCACCCTCATCATGCAGCTGCTCAGGGACAACCTCACGCTATGGACAGCCGAGTGCGCCGGTGAAGACGGCGGCGAGGCTGGCGAAGAGCCCAAGAACTGAGCGTGCCCTGCCGAGCCGGGGGCCGGCCCCACCTGCCCCGCTCCAGCCCCTTCGGCATCTCTTCGTGGTTTTTTTTTTTTGGTTTTTTTTTTTTTTTTTTAATTTTTTTTGGTTGGTTTTGGCGGGGAGGAGTCTCAGCTCCCCCCATCCTGGATACCGGGAGCGGGGGTGGTTTTGGCAGGGCTCTTCCCTCTCTCTCCCCCATCCTCTGCTCTGGGGAGGGGGAAAAGAGGGAGAGGGGGTGTCTCTGTCCCGGAGAGCTGCCAGCCCCCGGTATTTAACATTTTTTTGTGGGGGGGTGTCCAGTCTGGCCTGTGCCTGCTCCAAACCCCCTGTCCCAGAGGGCTGGAGCAGCAACAGGAGGAGGTGAGGGGCTGGGCCGGGGTGAGGGGGGGTCCGGGCAGCCCCCCCATTCCGGGAGGGGGTCTCGTGTTGCCTCTGTGCTCCAATAAACCTTCTCCTGCACCTCTGCTCTCGTCTGCCTCGTCTCT
This sequence comes from Pyrgilauda ruficollis, assembly GCF_017590135.1. Classification (NCBI taxonomy): domain Eukaryota; kingdom Metazoa; phylum Chordata; class Aves; order Passeriformes; family Passeridae; genus Pyrgilauda; species Pyrgilauda ruficollis. The sequence continues at coordinate 378,343 of NW_024514987.1, forward strand.
CCCTGCACACATGTCCGGGCAGCCTGCCTCGCCCCCTCCCACCCCCCAGCACTGGCTGCTCTCCATGCCCCCAGCCCCACAGCAGGGTCTTGGGCTGAGCTGCGGCCGTGGCAGGCTCGGGGGTCTGTGCCTGCCTGGCACGGGGGTTTTGGCAGCCCCACCCAGCGCTGGCTGCTCCACGAGGTGCTCAAAGGTCCCCCGGTCCCTGACCCAAGCCCTTGGTACAAACCCAGAGTTCCCCAAAACCTGCCACTGACTCCCCTGGGTGGATCCCCGTGGCTCCTCTAAGTCCAAGGAGGAAAATCCACAAAAGCTGCGCGGGCAGCGACCCAGGGGCTGCCAGGGTGGGGACATCCCTCCCGAGGCCCCGACGCGCTGGGACAGGTGAAAGCTCAGCACTTCTGAAGGGCGCAGCTCCCTCCCCCTTCCCCCACCGGCGCGTTTCAACATGAGCAATAATTACAATAAAACACTCAGGCACCCCGGGCTGTGAGCTCAGCAGGGCCGGGCAGGGCCGGCCTTTGATGGGGAGGAAAGCGCCGTGACTCGGGAGGGGCTGCAGCGGGACAGGGGGGCCCTGGCGTGGCCAAACCCCGGCCCATGCAGGGCAGGGACCCCCTGGGCTCGGGGAATGGGGCCGGGACCCCCTGGGCTCGGGGAATGGGGCAGGAGGAGGGCAGGGACCCCCTGGGCTAAGGGAATGGGGCCGGGACCCCCTGGGCTCGGGGAATGGGGCCGGGACCCCCTGGGCTCGGGGAATGGGGCAGGAGCAGGGCCGGGACCCCCTGGGCTCCGGGAATGGGGCCGCGACCCCCTGGGCTCCGGGAATGGGGCAGGAGCAGCGCTGGGACCCCCGTGGTGCCAGCAGGAGCTCGGGGTGCCCGGGAGCGGGGGGCTGGCCCGGGGGTGACCAGGGCTCTGCTGGGCTGCACGAAGCAGCGCCTGGATGGACACCGGGAGCAGATCCCAGCAGAGGGGTGACCCCCGTGAGCCCCCGGCCCTGCCCAGCCCTGGTGCTGCCCTGGGGTCCCCAGAGGTGTCAGGGCGAGGGACCCCAAAGCTTGGCCTCCCCCGGGCGCTCCCAGCCTGGGAACGGCCCCAGACCTGTAATTAGCCAGAGCGGGGCAGCGACGGGAAAAACGAGCTGAGGGTGACCCCGCGGCCTGGGGACACCCGGACTGGTTAAACTGGGCAGCGGCGGGGCTGAGCTGGCAGTGCTGCTGCCCAGGAAGGGCTGACTGGGGGTGTCCGTCCAGCCCTGGGGCTGCGGGTTCCCCCCGGCTTCCCAGGGGTTAACAGATTTCAACAGCTCCCGAAATTGCGGCGTGGCTGGGCCGTGTGGGAGGATGGAGCTCCCCGCTCCCAGCCGGTCCGGCAGCTTTTCCAGGCTGGGAAGGAGGAGCCCTGGATCCCCAGGACTCTCCTGTGAGAGGGTTGTGCTGCTGGGGAGCTCTCTGGGGTCCTTCTGTCCCCCTGCTTCACCCTGGGTGCTGGGACCGGGGGACGTGGGGACCTGCATCCCCAGCCTGGTCCTTATCCAGAGGCTGTGGAATGCTCTTGGCATTCCCCTCTCAAGGGGCGTCCAGAGGAGCTCTCAGATAGATCGATTTTAGTGTCTTAAAGACCCTCAGAGCAGAGGGACTGGGTGCCAGGGCCAAGGAGTGTCCCCCACCCCGCAGTCCCCAGCAGGGCCCTGGCACGGGCGCTGGTGGCCACGGGCAAAAGGCCACCAAAACGGGTCTGTGAGGAGACCAGGGGTGTTCTGCTGCCTGCAGAAGGCTCTGCCCATCCCGAGTGGGAGCTGCAGCAGCCACGGCCCCGCCTGTCCTTGTCACCACTGTCCCAGCCTCCCCCCGGGCTGTGTGCCCAGGGCTGGGGCTGGCCAGTCTGGGCACCCAGACATGGGGTGCCATCGCCCCTGGCCTCGGGGCAGCCTCCTGCCAGCCTGCCACCAGTGCCTGCTCTTTCTGGAGAGCTTTTTTATCCTCATTAGAAAGCGCCACTTGATGGGGAAACTCAGCTTTTGAGCAGGAGCTCCGTGATGGAGCTGAAATCAGGGCTGGAGCACGGGGGGACCCAGGAGAGCCCAGTTCCGTGGCTGTGAGTGGTGCTCAAACCCCTCCATCCCCAAAACAGCACCCTCAGGTTCAGCCCCACGGTCGGGGGGGCTCAGCAGGAAGGACCAGCCTGGGTCAGGGGTCAGGGGGGCTCAGCAGGAGCTCAGGTCAGGGGGGCTCAGCAGGACCAGCCCAGCTCAGGGGGGCTCAGCAGGACCAGCCCGGGTCAGGGTGGGCTCAGCAGGACAAGCCCGGGTCAGGGGGGCTCAGCAGGACCAGCCCAGCTCAGGGGGGCTCAGCAGGACCAGCCCAGCTCAGGGGTCAGGGGGGCTCAGCAGGACCAGCCCAGCTCAGGGGTCAGGGGGCTCAGCAGGTCGGACCAGCCTGGCAGAGCACCCGGCCCCCTCCCAGGGATGTGCCAGGGCTGGGGTGACTCATGCTGGCCCTTGGCCCCGCAGATTGCTCAAGGCAGTGACAGCAGCCAAAGTGTCACCTCCCTGGGCCCGGAGCCTGGCCGTGTCCCCTCCCAGCCTGGGCTGTGTGCGGTGCAGGGGCAGGCTGCCTTTCCCCCTGCGCTGCCCACCAGGGGCTCCAGCCCTCCCTGTCTCCTGCTCAGCCTGTCCAGGTCACCCTGGGCAGGAGCAGAATTGTCCCCTCCGGGCTGTGGGTCCTGGCTCAGCCCCTGATTCATCTGTGAGAAGCTCCTTGGTGCAAAACCGCTGCAGTTTTGGGGCTGAAGCTCTCTGAGACCTGAGCATTTCCTGGCTGAACACAGCAGAGGATCCTGAGCTGAGCAGTTTCCATCCAAGGCTGGGGCTGCAAATATCCAGGGCATCCAAATAAAAAAGCCAAAAAGCCACAAAAGCTTTGATGGCTCTTGTGTAACTCAGCCTGACCTGACCATACCCTTTTAAGCCACCAAATCTCTCAAAGCCATAGAAAAGCCACTATAAAATTAATATTTTTATGATCCCGTCTCCCAGCCCTTCACAGCAGCTACAGAGCTCCAAAACGACCGTGACAGGGCCACGAGCCACAGGGTGAGGGTGGGATTTCAGCTCAGTTATGGTTAGATTGGCTTCCAGAGCTTCAGCACTGAAATGCAGCTGCTGGCTCCAGCCAGGAACACCCAGGGAAATTCCTGGGCTCTGGGGAGAGCTGAGGCACTGGCAGCACGCTGGGATTTGACTTCGATATCTGAAATCTCAGTTTCATTGGGAAGGGGTCTGGGTGAAGCACAAGCATTGTGAGTCTGTGTGCTCCTCTCCCTGAGCTCCTCCTTGCCTCCAAATCCTGGCCACAGAGTTGGGAGATGTGGGGAAAATTCATTTTAATTCCGTGCCCGACTGCCCAAGACCCCGTTCACATTCAGATCCATCAAGGATCCAGTCTCCAATCCCTCTGCCAAGGGCCAAACCACCCTGTGAGAAAATCCTGTTGTATTTTATGCAAGATCTTGGGCAAGAGGCGATGCTGAGTCTGCAGAGCTGGGATCGGGAGTCGCGCCCGCTCCCGTCCCGTGGGGAGCTCTGGGAGGCACCCGGAGGCTCCCTGGTGGGGACACCCCACCTGCCACCCCCAGCCCTCCCAATCCCTGCCCAAGACCCCCCAATCCACCCCCAGCAAGACCCCCCCAGTCCACCCCAAGACCCCCCAATCCCCCCAGCTGCTGCCTGGAGCAGGGAGCACACGAGGCTCAGAGCTGCTGCCAGCGCTGGGAGCTGCAGCAGCAGAGCCAGGGGAATGACAGGGCAGGAGGGGAAAAGCAAGGCCAGAAGAAGGAAGGTGGATGAGGACACCCAAGGCTGCTCTGGGAACGGCCCGAGATGCAAACCACGAGCTGACTCACACAGGGGCTTTCTTAACCCAAAGGAGCCGAGCTGGCACTTTGTGTGTGCTGCCCCTGGACCAGGGCAGGGGCAGCAGCAGTGCCCTGCCTGCTGCCCCCAGCCCTGCCAGGCTGAGCATTCCCAGCAGGGCACAGGGACAGGGACAGGGACAGGGCACAGGGACAGGGCACAGGGCACAGGGACAGGTCCTGGCAGCGCCGCTCCCACCACTGGTGCTTTGGCCTCGGGCTCCAGAGCACTCCTGGGTTTGTTTATTCAGCTTCAGCAAACTCTAAGATGAAAGTGAGACCGAGGAGCGTTTTATTAAGAAAGAGTCCATCATTATTTCTAAGAAAAAGAAAAACAAACATCTCTCTGTCCTTGAGACGGCGCGGAGGCGTCGTGGCCTGGATTCTGCTGGGAGCATGGGGCCCGTGCACGCTCCTCCTGCAGCACACCCTGCTCTGCTGCCTCCACTCTCACTGCACACGAGGCAGCTCCAGCTGATTCTTCTTTCTCTGGATCTGTCCTGGTCATGATGGAGGAGACCTTATCTCGCTTCTTTTCCTTGCTCTCCCTGCCTTCCCTGGCTCAGTCTCTCTGTTCCTAGGAGAAGACCCTCAGCCGCCTCCCTTGTGCCAAAGCCCTGCTCCGGGCAGCAGGCCTGAAGCTCGGGAGGTCAAACCCACCCAGAGAGGGTCCAGGCTCTGCCTGGAAAGGCTTCCAGTTGCTCTGAGTCACGGCTGAAGCTCGGGTAGGAAAAGGAGAGGTGTCAAAGCAGAGGAGCCGGGGAAGGGCGTGTCACAGATCCATCACCTCCTCTTCCACAGCTTTGTCCTGAGATTGCACATACTTCTCCTGCACTGCCAGGGTGCTGATAACGCAGTAATTAAGGAAAACGAGGGGCTGGGCTCAAACACTCCCTTCTGCAGGAGCTCTGAAGTTCCCAGCCAGGAACCAGCCCAGCCTCACATTAGCCCGAGGGCCATCGGGAAGAGGCAGCATCACCTGAGTTACTTCTGGCTCTGCCTGATCCCAGGCCTGACAAGTCCGGGAGAATCAATTGTATGATTTGGAGGAGAAGGAAAGATCCACCCAAGGGAAGGTGAGAGAGAGGAAAGGTGTCAAAAGTTCCTGAAATGCCACAGTGTGAATTCCCAGCTTTGGCGGGTTTGGTGGGAACAAGTGTCTGCCTGGGCTGGGCTGAGCACACCCCACACCCCACTCCCCACGTGTGTGTCACCCAGCAGATGATGAACCTGGGCCTGCAAATTCCACCCTTTGTCCCCCAGGGAGAGAGAAATTCAGCTCAGCAGCAGAGAGGATACGAAGAGAAGTGGAAGTCGGCCCCCACAGCCGCCGACATCAGCGCCTCCAGGCTCCGCTGCTCCCGGTCCCCGAAGGAATATCCATTGGCCTTGTCCACAGCCTGCATCACCTGCCTCATGCTCTGCTTGTCCTGGGACGAGGGAGCTCGCTGGCACCCGCTCCTTCCCCAGCCAGCAGCTCACCCTGGCCCGGGCTGTTTTCTCTGGGGCTCGGGGCCACCCTGACAGCGCCCGGGGACACCAACAGGGACAAACAGGGACACTGCACCGGCCCTCCACCCTCTCATTCCCTTTCATCACCTTCTCCCAGCCCATTTGCCTGCTGACACTTCTGCCAACTGCCTGATTAAGGACATTTCCAGCCCTCCCTCTCTCCCCCTTCTCATTATTCGCTGCTCCCTAATTTAACAGGGCTTTAGGTGACCCTGAGCCCAGATTTGAAATGCAGGCCAGAAGAGCTGAAGGAAGGGGGAGCCTGGATTCCCCACCCCAGGACACAAGGCCCAGGTAGCCCCAAGCTCATCAGCCTTTTTCTTTCCTTTGGCTGCCACAGATCATTTACAAATCTGGGTGTGCTCCCGTTTTCCAGCCCCGAGTCTCCTCAGAGCTGAGGTTTCCAGCCCTGTGGCTCTGAGCAGACAAAAAGCAGCTGCTGCCCATGCAGGGCTCCCTGCTCCCTCCTGCTGGCTCACCTGGACGTTGAGTGGCACGAAGGACACCAGGCTGTAGTCCTCGATCACCTCCACCAGCTTCTCGTTGAGGCGGCGGAAATTCCTGAAGAAGGGATCGGAGGCCAAATGGTCCACGAGGTAAGAGAGGTCCAGGACCTCGGTGTAATAATCCAGGTTGAAAGCTGCAGGGCAACAGGGAGCTCTGGAGGCAAGCTGGGAGCTGAAGAGCCCGGTGGGGTCTGCAGCAGGTCCCAGCCAGCCCCGTTCTCACACAGATTTGCAGCTGGCACCCCAATTCCACTCCCCCCTCCCTCAAATTCCTCCGTGTGCAAGGCCAGAATGGAGCTCTGAGCCACCCTGGCTGGCAGAAGGTGGCTCAGGGAGGCAGCAGAGATGAGGCTGGGGTCCCTGCCCCCCAGAGCAGGCCGTGGCTCAGGAGCTGCTCACCCAGCTTCCCGTAGTGCTCGATCAGGTCCATCTTGGAGAGGACGTTGACGTGGGGCAGCTCCACGTGCAGCATGGTGGACAGCGAGGTGCAGAGCACGGAGATGAACTTCCCGGGGTCCGTGCAGTAGTGGGAGTCCACCAGGTGCACGGCAGCCAGCTGGGCAGCGAGGGCACAGAGGGACACGGGTCAGAGCTGGGAGCTGCCCAGCCCTGCTCGTGGGGCCCACAGCAAAACCTGTTCAGGCACCACCTGGGGAAACAACCTCCCAGCCCCTGCACACAGAGCACAGCATCAGGGAACCTCGGGCTGGTTTGGCTCACAGGGGACCTTAAAGCTCACCTGGTGCCAGCCCTGCCATGGCAGGGACACCTTCCCCTGTCCCAGGTGCTCCCAGCCTGGCCTTGGGCACTGCCAGGGATCCAGGGGCAGCCACAGCTGCTCTGGGAATTCCATCCCAGCCCCTGCCCACCCTGCCAGGGAACAATTCCCAATCCCCAATCTCCCACCCAGCCCTGCCCTCTGGCAGTGGGGGCCATTCCCTGTGTCCTGTCCCTCCATCCCTGTCCCCAGTCCCTCTGCAGCTCTCCTGGAGCCCCTTCAGGCCCTGCCAGGGCTCTGAGCTCTCCCTGGAGCTTCTCTGCTCCACACTGAACTCATATCCATAAAGTGTCCGTGCCACATTCCCACGGACCAGCGTGGATTCAGAGCCAGGGCAGGGCTCTGGGGAGGCTTTTAGAGCTCCACCAACAGCACCACAGGAAACTCAACCTGCAGCTGCCCCCCGTTTCTCAGGGTTTCTCTCCCTGACGTTTCCACATCTGTCTGAACTCTGCAGGGATTCTGGGGTGGGAGCTGGGCCAGTTCCCCTCCTGAGCAGCACAGCTGTCTCCAGGTCCCCACAGGAATGCCACAGGAATGCCCAGGCCCCCTGAGGAGCAGGACCTGCAGCTCATCACCTTCTGCTGGGAGAGTCCCCCGTGGTTCGCACTAATAATTAATAATTACACTAACGAGCACCTCGATTCCCTGGGTTTTGTGTGGCTGTAACAATGTGGTCCCAGAGCTGGGGAAGCCACTCCAAGCCAGGGCTCTGAGGCTGAGTCACAGCAGCAGAACCCAGCCAGTCTGGGGCTCCCAGGCAGAGCAGAGCCAGCCCTGTCCATGTCTTATTTTAGCAGCTCCAACCCCGTGTCCATTTAGTGCAATGAAAATGAGCTCTAATGTGCACATTCCCCGTGACATTCTCAGGCAAATGAAGCTGCCCTTCTTGCTCAGAGCAGCTGGGTTTGCACTGCTGGTGTGGCTGCTGTGGCACAGCAAGCGCAGCGTCAGCAGCTCGGGGCTGCTCTCCCCTGCAGCTCCCGTTGTGCAAGAGCCCAGAGCTCATCCCACGGGCTGCAGGGCCCTGTGGGGCTGCACAGGGGCTGCCACGGCCCCTGCACCCCTCAGGGCAGTGCCAAGGCTCCCACACACACACAGCCCACTCTGGGTAACACAGCTGGGCTGGGGGAGGATCCTGCAGCATCCCGCCCCATCCCTGCAGGGGTTCAGGACAGCCTGGAGCTCCCTGGCCAGTGGAAGTGTCCCTGCCCCATCCCTGTAAGGGTTCAGGACATCCTGGAGCCCCCTGGCCAGTGGAGGTGTCCCTGGCCCATCCCTGGAAGGGTTCAGGACAGGCTGGAGCTCCCTGGCCAGTGGAAGTGTCCCTGCCCCATCCCTGGAAGGGTTCAGGACAGCCTGGAGCTCCCTGGCCAGTGGAAGTGTCCCTGGCCCATCCCAGGAGGGGTTCAGGACAGCCTGGAGCTCCCTGGCCAGTGGAAGTGTCCCTGGCCCATCCCAGGAAGGGTTCAGGACAGCCTGGAGCTCCCTGGCCAGTGGAGGTGTCCCTGGCCCATCCCTGGAAGGGTTCAGGACAGCCTGGAGCTCCCTGGGCCAGTGGAAGTGTCCCTGCCCCATCCCAGGAGGGGTTCAGGACAGGCTGGAGCTCCCTGGCCAGTGGAAGTGTCCCTGCCCACGGAATGCACTGGAACAAGATGGGCTCTGAGGTGCCCTCCAAGCCAAGCCATTCTGGGATTCTGTGTGAAGTGTGAGGAAGGAACTGAGCTCCTGCTCCCAATCCCACTGACAGCCCTGACCATTCTTTTGCCAATCCCTCCCAGCACAAAACAGGGCACAATTCTGTCGCTCTGATTTTTTAAGATTTTCTAAGCCTTCTGATGTTTACATTCTTGCAGCAAACCTTCTCACACACTTTCTGTCAATAACTCATAGTTTTGCATCCTTTTAGGGAGGAGGAGAATCTGGACTGTTGGTTTGCCCCGTGTCATTGGAGAGGTGGCACTGTCACCCTCCAATCCACTGTCACCTCTGAAAACCCACAAATGCTAGAGCCAGAAAATAAACTCCCCTTTTCACCTTGAGAGCAGCAGCGTGCTCACGTTGTGTTTTCTCATGTCCTGTAGTGACAAAATCCCCCTCCTCCCCTGATGAAGCCCCTTCCCACCAAAGGTCCCAAACACCCTGAGGGCAGCAGCCACGAGCTCGTGGGGCTGCCAGGCACCGCCCCAGCCCGTCCTACCCTGAAATCCCACTTGGCCAGCTGGGCAAAGACGTTCCTGAGGGCCCGGTGGTGCGTGTAGAGCTCCAGCTGCCCGGGGCAGTCGAAGAGCAGGTAGTGCCCGCGCAGCGCCCGCAGCCGCTCCTGCAGCCAGTCGGCGTTGGCCTCCAGGTACTCCATGCAGTAGAGCAGCCCCCCGTTGGGGCCCAGCCCCAGGCTGCCCATCACGTCGGCCAGGGTGACCAGCTCGCCGATGTCCAGGGCGCAGGGCCCGGGCAGCGCCTCGTTGGCAGGGTCCAGGTTGACCACGGCGGCGCGGCGGCCCAGCCGCGCCAGGAAGGCGCCCATGGCCTGGCAGTAGGTGCTCTTACCCGAGCCCGGGGGCCCGATCACCACCTGGCCAAAGGCCAGAGGGCTGGCCTGGCTGCCCTCGGCCATGCTGGGGCATGCTCCTGCTGAGGGGACGGGACAGCGGCCAGTGAGGGGCTGGCCTGGGTGTGCAGGGACAGGGGTGACAGAGGGGACAGGGGCCAGGGAGGGCTCAATCTGTGCTTATAGGGACAGCATGTGACAGAGGGGACAGCGCCCAGTGAGGGGCAGCTCTGGGAGTGTAGGGACAGGGGGGACAGAGGGGACAGCAGCCAGTGAGGGGCAGCTCTGGGAGTGTAGGGACAGGGGGGACAGAGGGGACAGCAGCCAGTGAGGGGCAGCTCTGGGAGTGTAGGGACAGGGGGGACAGAGGGGACAGCAGCCAGTGAGGGGCAGCTCTGGGAGTGTAGGGACAGGGGGGACAGAGGGGACAGCGGCCAGCGAGGGGCTGGCCTGGGGGGGTAGGGACAGGGGTGACAGAGGGGACAGCACCCAGTGAGGGGCAGCTCTGGGTGTGTAGGGACAGGGGTGACAGAGGGGACAGGGGCCAGGGAGGGGCTGGCCTGGGTGTGTAGGGACAAGGTGTGACAGAGGGGACAGCGGCCAGTGAGAGGCTGCTATGGGTGTGCAGGGACAGGTCGGATAGAGGGGACAACAGCCAGTGAGGGCTCAATCTGTGCTTATAGGGACAGGGTGTGACAGAGGGGACAGCACCCAGTGAGAGGCTGGTCTGTGTTTACAGGGACAGGGTGTGACAGAGGGGACAGCAACCCACTGTGGATCTGATCTGCACTTACAGGGCCCATGTGTCCCCACGTCCCCTTCTCCCCCAGTCTCCCTCGTGTCCCCTCCTCCCCCTTACGACTCTCCTTCCCCGCTCCTGCTTTCTCCCTCCCATCTCCCCTCCTTGCCCAGACCGCTCCGTCCCCTGTTAACCCCCGTCCCCGGTTATCCCCGTTATCCCGGTTATCCCCGTTATCCCCGGCCCGCAGGCCGCTCACCGCCGCCGGTGTCCCCGCTGTGGGTCCGGGTGCCCGCGGGCCCCGAGCGCCGCGTTCCGGGCAAGGAGCGGCCGCCGCTGCCACAGCGGCCCCTGGCGGCCGGGGGGACGCGCAGCCCCGCCCCGGCCGGGACTCGAACCCGGGACTCGGGACTCGGACCCGGGACTCGGGTCAGGGCAAGGGTCCCGGGTTCGAGTCCCGGCGCCGGCTCCTGTCGCTCCAGCACAGCCCCAGCCCCGCTTTTTTCCAAATCACAGAATCAATTGGGTTGGAAAACGGCTCTGAGGCCATCGAGCCCTAGCTCTGACCAAACACCACCATGGCACCGAGTGCCACGCCCAGTTTTTCCTTAAACACCTCTGGGGACAGTGACTCCACCACTGGCTGGGCAGCCCGTTCCCAATGTCTAATCCCCCTTTATGTGAAGAGATTCTTCCTAATGCCCACCCTCAACCTTCCTGGAGCCGTTTAAGACAATGTCTTGCCACTCACTGACGAGGAGAAGAGCCCAACTCCCACGTGGCTACACCCTGCTGGCAGGCAGAAGGAGGAATTCCTCCCTGCAAGGAAATCACACAGGGCCTGGCCTGTCAGCACTGGGTCAGTGGGACAGAGCTGTCCCCTCTGCCAGTGCCGGGGCCAGGAGAACAGGGCAGAGCAGCCTGGAAAGCCCCCGCTACCCAGAGGCACAGGGAAGAGCAGAGCATTCCTGTGGGGCTGCCAGGACAAGCCTTTCATCCCCAGCAGCTCCTCCCGGCACGGTGGGACGGCCACGCCCGAGGAACGCTCAGGCAGCAGCAGCAGTTACCCAGCCCTGCCTGTACTTGTCCTTCCCTGCCGCCCTGAGCTGCAGTTCTGCTTCCTCAGCCTCACCAACGCACACATTTGGGTGATCCCAGCATGAATGTAAGTGTTAATCACCCTAAATCCTTCTCCATTCACACAGAACACTCATTTCCTTTCATTTGAAGGATTCAATTCGTGGGGGGAAAAAACCCCACTGTGGCGATTTTTATTACAAATCTGTATTTTTGCTAAAAATAAATACAAAAACACCCTGCTTTACACTCAGACCAGGAGCCAGCCTGGACTGGCGAGCAGGACAAAGGCTGTGACAGTCCCTGCTCAGCGTGGCTGGGCCCTGAGGCTGCCCAGGGCGGGCTGGGAGGCTCGGACAAAGGCCATGTCCTGTCTGTACTTCATGGCCGTGGGGGGCTGGCGCCTGAGCAGCTGGTCACCCATGTCCTGGGGCTCAGGCTCATCGTAGATGGTGGAGATGACAACAGAGCTGTCACCACGGGGCTTCTTCCTCCTTACAAAGGTTGGCAGCTTCTCCCCGTGGTACCTGGGGGGAAGCAGAAAGGTTTGGTGGGAGGGTGCAGAGGCCATCAGGCACTCCTGTGCTTCCCAGCTCGTTTCCTGGAAGGGTTTGGGTTGGAAGGGACCTTAAAGCCACCCAGTTCCACCCCCTGCCACGGGCAGGGACACCTCCCACAGTGGCTGCAGCCCTGCTCCACCGAGCAGCCCTGGATGCCAGGAGGAGCAGCCTGTTTGGTGTGGAGTGCTGGGGACTCCCCAGCTGTGCAGGGAAAGGCAGACCCCTGGGACAGCCCTGTGCCCTCTCAGCTGCTGTGAGCCTGGGCACAGGGGCACAGGGGCTGGCAGGGCACTCAGGCACTCACCCCAGCCCCCTCTTGCACCGGGGGTTCTGACCCTCATTGTCCAGAGCTTCAGCCATGCCAGAGTTGCTGCTCCCCAGGCCCAGCCCCTCTGTCCAGCCCTGCTGCTCCAGGACCTTCCTGCCAAAGCCCTGGGAGAGGGGAAAAAACCATCAGAGACCTGCTGGACAAATCCCACCCTCATCCTCCAGAGCCTGCTGCCCTCTTCCCACGGCCGAGACCTCTCCTCCTCCTCCTGACCCCCACCCTGTGGGCACCCCCAGCCCCTCCTGGCCTGAGCAGGCAGGCAGAGCCCACCTTGGTGTGCCTCTCGAAGGTGCCAATGTGCTGCCCTGCCACAGAGCCGTCCTCCAGCCCGGCCCGCAGCCGCTGCTCCAGCCACATCCGCACCGAGTCCCGAGCGTCCTTGTCCCCTCCATCTGGGCACAGAGAGCCACAGTCAGCACAGCTCAGGGAGGCTGGGCACCACCAGCGTGCTCCCCAGAGCACCAGCAGAGGAGGCAGAACCTGTTCTTTTTGGCAACCCTTGCTGCCAGACCAGAAAAACATTGTTTCGGGTTCACTGAGAGCTTGGGCGCTTTCAAAGAATGACAAAGAGCTCCCGAATTCTGCACGGTCAGAACTTCCCTGCCTTCCCTGGGGGGGTGGCTCAGCTCTGGTACCTTTGTCATAGTAGATGCTCATGTCCACGTCCCAGTCGTCGGCTGTCTGCTCGTCAAAGTCTGCCAAGAGAAGGGAAGCAGCACTTTTGGTGAGCTGTGGCACAGGGCAGCTCTTTGCTGGTGGCCCAGCTCCCTGTCTTCTCCAACGGAATGGGAATGAATCACAGAATCACTGAGGCTGGAGATCTCCAAGACCATTCAGTCCAGCTGTGACCAGTTCCCACCTTGTCAGCAGCTCAGACCACTGAGTGCCATGTCCAGTCCTTCCCTGGACACCTCCAGGGATGGGGACTCCAAACCTCCCTGTGCCTGACCCCCTTTCCATGGGGAAATTCCTGCTGTGCCCACCCTGAGCTGCCCTGGCCCAGACTGGGGCCGATCCCTCTGCTCCTGTCCCTGTTCCCTGGGGCACAGCCCGACCCCCCCGGCTGTCCCCTCCTGGCAGGAGCTGTGCAGAGCCACAAGGGCCCCCCTGAGCCCCCTTTTCTCCAGGCTGAGCCCCTTCCCAGCTCCAGCCCCTGCCCTGGGCACTCCCCAGCCCCTCCATGTCTCTGCACTCAGGGCGGTGCCTCAGCAGTGCCAGCACAGAGGAAATGGCATTAGAGACCCCCCAAACCCCACTGCCCACCCAAGGGGCTGCCAGCAGCACCACGGGGGTCTCAGCTTTGTGTCCAAGGCACGGCTCAGCAGCCAGGGCACGGTGCTGGGGGCTCCAGGTGGCCTGGACACTTTGTTTCAGCCCAGGGACACAAACAGCGAGGTCACCTCCATCCTGCTCCTGCCAGAACTGGGCATCCGTGTAGAACACGAGGCCGGAGCCGCCCTTCTCCCACTTGAGCTCGATCTCCTCCTCGAAGAGCCGCTCCCGCGCCCGCTCCTGCTGCGTCACGTCCTCGTGCAGCGCCGCGTGCCGCTGCCACTCCTCGCACGTGTCATCGCCTGAGGGGACACAGCAGGGGCTGGGATGGGCCTCAGCAGCAGCACAGCCCCCTCCTCACACGTGTCATCGTCCTGAGGGGACACAGCAGGGGCTGGGATGGGGCTGGGACACAGCACAGCCCCCTCCTCACACGTGTCATCGTCCTGAGGGGACACAGCGGGGCTGGGACACAGCACAGCCCCCTCCTCACACGTGTCATCGTCCTGAGGGGACACAGCGTGCAGGGGATGGGGCTGGGACACAGAACAGCATGGCCTGGAGCTGGGGACACAGCACAGCCCCCTGCCACTCCTCACACGTGTCACTGTCCTGCAAGGACAATCTGGGCTGCAGCTGGGGACAGGGCAGCAGCTCAGCCCCTCGTACTGCCTGGCCCTTGCCAACGCCCTCCCCTGCAGCAGCTGTGCTCAGGCCCCGACAGGAGGGATGAGCTCATGGCTGACTCAGAGCCCTGCCAGAGTCAGCAGCAGCAATCCCACAGCACCCCCACCCCGGCCCTCCCGATGCCCATGTAAGGAGCAGGTGTGTTGGACCTGCACTCAGCAGCAGCAGGAATTCATTCCACTGCAGCTGATCCCCCGGGAGATTGCGTGGGCTCCCAGGAAGCAGCTCCCTGGCACGGCCACAGAGCTGCCCGCCCAGTCCTGGGCACAGCCACTACCCAGCCAAAAGAATGGCTGCAGAGCAGGAAACTGCCTGGGAGAAACAGCTGGAGGAGTCTGTTTAGTCTGGAGAAGGAAAGGCTGAGTGAAAAGCTGGGAAAAGGAGGGAACAAAGCGCTCTCTGTGGCCCACGCTGCCAGGAGAGACGAATGGGGTGCAATTGCAGCAGAGATTTGGCACCTGAGTTAATTCTGGTGCAGGAGAGAACGGGAATGGCTTGCCTGGGGATCTGGGATGACAGAGGTTTGGGAGAACAGGCCAGACAGGCATCTGCCAGGGACAGAGGTGGGATGGCTCCCGCCCTGCCCAGTTCTCCAGGAGCCTTTGTCACCAAAGCCATTTTCCCCAGAGTGACTAAACCCCCAGTGCAGGAGCATCCAAGGTCAGCCCTTTGTGCAGCTCTGCACGTCATCCCAGCACACAGACGTGGTCCCCAAGCCCTGCCAGCCCAAATCCCAGCAAAGCAGAGCTGGGAGGCAGGATATCCCTGTGCCAGGCAGCAGGGCAGCGTGTGCTGGGCAGCTCCTCCTGGGATCAGAGCCCTTGGGACCAACCCCTGCCACCACCCCGAGCACTTCTGGGGGGCTCAGCCCCGAGGGGTGAACAATCCTATTCTAAAGCTGGTTTTAACAAGCATTTGTCCAAGTGAGAGATGAAAAACGAGCTCTGAGAGGGGATGTGCCCTCAGCTCCGGCAGCCCTGCCCGGACGGCGCTGGAATGTTCCACTTACGTCACCCGAGTTCGACTCCTCTTCCTCCTGCTCCTGCCCCTCCTCATCCTCCTGGGGCTGGGCTGGCTGAGTCAGCCCCACGGGCTCCTCTCCCTCGGTGATCTCATCCCCTGCAGCCGTGTAGACTGTTCCGGCCCCGGGCACGGTCTCGGTGCTGGGGTACTGGAAGGGCACGTTGCCATACCTGCGGGAGGAGCCCGTCCTGGGAAAATCCAGCTGCAGCTTGCTGATGACACGGGGGGGCAGCCTGCAGGCCCGGATCAGCTCCAGGAACACGCCCAGGGGGGTGCCCACGTTCCCGCAGGGCATGAAGGAGGGCGGGTTGAACTCGGGCAGCCGCTTCAGCTCCGCCTCGGTGACAGAGGCGGTGCCAGCCCCGTCCTGGCTGCCGGGAGGAGCCTCTGCGGGGACAAGGCAGGGGTGGGGGCACGGGGGAGAAAGGATGGTTTTGGGGGCCCACAGGAAAGAAGGGAGGGTTCGGGGGGCCTGCAGGGGACAAGGGAGGGGTTGGGGGCAGGACAGCAGGGAGGGTTTGGGGGCCCACAGGAGAGCAGGGATGGTTTTGGGGAGCCTGCAGGGGACCAGGGAGGGTTTTGGGGGCCCGCAGACACTCAGGGATGGGTCTGGGGGCTCGTAGGAGAGCAGGGATGGTTTTGGGGGGGTCCCACAGGAGAGCTGGGATAGTTTTGGGGGCCCACAGGAGAGCAGGGATGGTTTTGGGGAGCCTGCAGGGGACCAGGGAGGGTTTTGGGGGCCCGCAGACACTCAGGGATGGGTCTGGGGGCTCGCAGGAGAGCAGAGATGGTTTTGGGGAGCCTGCAGGGGACACGGGATGGTTTTGGGGGCCCACAGGAGAGCAGGGATGGTTTTGGGGAGCCTGCAAGAGGGCAGGGATAGTTTTGGGGGCCCACAGGAGAGCAGGGATGGTTTGGGGGGTCCCACACCCCCCCGGGGATGGGTAAATCCAGGCGCTCACGAGTCGGAGGGGGATAAGCAGAGCCCACACGGGCTCTTTCCGCCTCGGAGCAGACCGAGAGCGCTAAGGAAGCCCCGCCAGGGGTTTCACCAGCCCGTGCCCCTCGGTGCCGTTCGGACCCCGCCCGTACCTGTCCCGGGGCTCAGGCGGACCCTGCGGATGAGGCAGCGGCCGGGCAGCGCGGCGCCGCCGGGCCCGACCCAGCGCTTGCCCGAGTACATGCGGACGAAGCGGCGGGCCCGGCCGGGCCGCACGGCCACCGGGCAGGAGCAGGTGCGCGGCGCCGAGGCCCCGCCGCCGCCGCCCGCTGGCGGGCGCTCGGGGCGGTGCCGGTAGTGGAAGCAGAGGAAGCCGCCGGCCTCCAGGAACTGGCTGAAGTAGGCGCGGAGATGCGCGGAGCGGAGCGAGGCCGGGATGCCGCTCACCAGGCAGTACCGGGCCGAGCCGCCATCGCCGCCGGTACCGCTGGGCGCCGCCATCTTGTCGCGCGGTGATGACGTTACGCGCGATGATGACGTTACGCGCGGCCGGTGGAGGGCGTCGCCTGGTGGCGGGGGAGCGCGCGGCAGACGGGGCGTCCTGGGGGTCACAGGGGGTGGGGACAGAGACCCTGGGGGTCACAGGGGACAGAGAGACCTTGGGGGTCACAGGGGACAGAGACCCTGGGGGTCACAGGGGACAGAGACTCTGGGGGGTCACAGGGGACAGAGACCCTGGGGGGTCACAGGGGACAGAGAGACCCTGGGGGTCACAGGGGAGACAGGAACTTTGGGGAGGGGGGGATCACAGGGGCTGGGGACCAAGATCCCCCATTGTGGGGGGTTTAACAGGCCCGGGGGGCAGCAGGGCTTGGCCAGGCCCCCGGGGGTCTCAGGGCTCTGGGGTCACAGACTCTGGGGTCACAGCCTCGGGGGTCTCAGGGCTCTGGGGTCACAGCCCCTGGGGTCACAGACTCTGGGGTCACAGCCTTTGGGGGTCTCAGGGCTCTGGGGTCACAGCCCCCGTGGTCTCAGGGCTCTGGGGTCACAGCCTCGGGGGTCACAGCCCCGGGGGTCTCAGGGGTCTGAGGGTCACAGCCTTGGGGGTCACAGGCTCTGGGGTCACAGCCCCCGGGGTCTCAGGGGTCTCCGGGCTGCCGTGCCCACCCCACGCCAGGGCTCTGGTGTCCCCGCTCCCTGTCCCCTGTCCCCGGGAGCCCTGTGGCCGCCGTGGGCTCGGTGGCAGAGGTGGTCCCGGGCCGGGAGCAGCGGGGAGGGCAGGCACAATGTCTGTGTCACATTCCCGCTGTCCCGTGGGCACGGGCGGGCACACACTCAGCTGTGCCAGCCAGGAGATGGGGTTTGTGCCCTGGCTGAGGCACGGCAGCTGGCAGCGCCCACGGGAGAGGCTCAGCACCTGCATTCACACCTGGGGAAAGGCGCAGTGGGGATTTACCCCCGGAATTTCTGCGTGCTGGGAGCACCCAGGGGCTGCTCATCCAACACTCCCACTGGCAGCAGCCAACCTGTCTGCACGGCAGATGGATCTTTATGGAAAGTCTCTTTTTATTCCAGTCTGTCTTTTCCATGCCTGCAGTTTTTTCTGCCCACCCCAAATTCAGCACCGTTGCTAAAAAGGCACCACCGTGTTCCAAAACACCAAACATTTTATTAAAAAAATAATTTATTGCATCTTATATACAAACCACGTGAATGTACACTTACAAAATACTGACACCTCACCTGCTGGAGGCAGGAGGAGCGAGTTTTCCAGGTGTGCACCTGGCTCCATCTCCAGGGAGGGAGGTTTGGATCTCCACTAAACCAGCTCTGCTCAGGTTTAACTTTTCAGACAGGAGAGCCCAGAGCCCCAAAGGAGGTGCAGTAGGTTTAGGAGCTGCTAAGTGCTCTTAATCCTGTTGTACTTCATGGAATTATGGAGGAAAGAGAGAATCTAAGGAAAAGAGGGGTGAGTCTGTACACCCTGTAGGATTTAACACTCTGGCTTTTCCCCTGAAGAAATGTCCTGAGTATTTCTAAGATTCCAAGCACGGGAGCCAGACCCAGAGCTAATTCCACAGTCAGCCCTCAGTCAGTGATCAGACACCACGGCCTCAAGCTGAGGACAACCCTCACTGCTCGGAGCTCGCAGCAAAACGAGTAAGAACTGGCAGCAGGGCAGCAAACCGTCTGTCCACTGACACTCCCCGGGCTGCAGACCAGCCCAGGAGCTGCTGCGAACGTGCCGAGCCACAGCTGCCGTGCCGGTGGCACACCGGGGTCCCGCGGGGTCCGTTCCTGCCCGGTGGCACACCGAGATCCCTCAGGGTCCGTTCCTGCCCGGTGAAACACAGGGATCCCGCGGGGTCCGTTCCTGCCCGGTGGCACACCGGGATCCCGCAGGGTCCGTTCCTGCCCGGTGGCACAGGAATCCCGCAGGGTCCATTCTTGCCCGGTGGCACACCGAGATCCCTCAGGGTCCGTTCCTGCCCGGTGGCACACCGGGATCCCGCAGGGTCCGTTCCTGCCCGGTGGCACACCGGGATCCCGCAGGGTCCGTTCCTGCCCGGTGGCACACCGAAGTCCCGCAGGGTCCGTTCCTGCCCCGGGTGCCGCTCAGCAGGGCAGGGGCCAGCCCCGCGGCCAGCCCGTCACCTCGAACAGCATCTCGGCCAGCAGCTCGCCCATGGCCGCGTCCCCGATGACGGGCTGGAAGAACAGAGCGGTGACCAGGGCGGCGGGGATGGATCGCAGCGAGGAGGTGAGGCGCAGGATGTGCGAGAAGCGAGCCTGCTGCTCGGGCTGCTGCAGCTCCCGCAGCGCCCGCTGCGCCTCCCACTGCAGGCTCTCGATGTGCAGGGCAGCCCTCAGCCCGGGGGTGTCTGCGGGGGACAGCACAGGGAGAGGAAGGTGAGGATGGGAAGCAGCTCCCGGGTTCTCCCATTGCCACCCTTCCCCGTTTTTCAGAGGGGATCTCTGAGGTCACACTCGGGAGGTGCGCGCAGCGCTGCTGAGGCACGGCTGCTCAGGGATGCTGTGTGAGGAGGGAAAGCACTTGATAACAGGGAAAATCATGCTTTAAAAGCAAAGGAACGCAGGATTTATTGTCTGCACGGCGGGCAAAGTGTGAGACATCCTTTTTGACATCCTCCCTTCCTGCTACCCAGTGCATTTGGGAATGACCAGAGCTAGGGAAAAGGTGGCCAACCGTCTCTGCTCTCACACCTGCCCATCTCTGAGCATCTCCAGGCCACCAGGTCTGTGTTCACCTGGGAAGGTGATCCCTGGACATGGCACAGTGCTCTGGGCTGGTGACAAGGTGGGGAGTGGCACAGGGTGCACTCCACGGCCTTGGGGATCTTTTCCCACCTCAGTGGCTCTGGGATGCCATGATTCTGTGCCAGCAGAGCCACGAGGGCCTGGCACTCACCTGGACTGAAGAGAATGGCTCCCCTCAGGTAGGTGAACTCGCTGGGGCTCAGGTCCAGCCTCCAGAAGCTGTTGAGGCACCACTGCAGCCGCTGCACGGCCGCCAGCGTGGGCTGCGTCCCCTCGGGCTCCTGCCCTTTGCTCTGGCCGCTGAGGAGGATCTTCTTGAGCATGCTGGGGGCCGGGGCCTCCATCACCTCGAAGGTCACCATCTCCTGCACCAGCCCCAGCAGGAACAGGGGCACCCAGCAGCCGTCCAGCAGCAGCAGCTGATCCTCCCGCGGCAGCAGCTGGAAGGCAGCGACGTTTCTGACGAAGCTGATGGTTTTGAGCAGCACGTGGGAGGCGGCGCGGCAGGTGAGCTGCGGCGTGCGCAGGCACACGGTGCGGCGCTGGCGGCACGGGCAGCGCTGCCGGGCCCCGCCGGGCCGCAGCTCCTGGCTCAGCAGGGTGTACAGGATGGCAGGCTGCCTGGCACTGCCGTGGCACTGGCACCTCTCACAGCCCGCGTCCACGCTGGCGCTCATGGCCGGGCCAGCTCCTCCTCGAAACGCAGCCGGCGGCGGGGCAGAGACACAAAGTCCCTTCCAAAATGTGTCACGGGAGGGATTGTCCCCGTCCTGGCGGCTCTGCCAGCCCGTGGCTGCTCCAGCCAGCTCTTATAAGGCCGGGTCACAGTGAACACCCCTGCGCAGCCTTGACCGCCCTGATTAAGCAGCCTCATTAAAACCGCCCGACCAACCCCGTTGTTGCTGGGCTGATTGGCCGGGCCAGGCGAGTTCCCGGCGCGGTCAACGGCCGTTTTTCTCAATGAATCCGCGGGGAGGGGTTGTGTGGCCTTATCAGGATTACCCAAACAGGATAAACAGAGTCATTAGCCCAGGCTGTACCATGGCACCAAGGCCCCATCGGGCAGCTGTCGCTGCCAGGGTTCACAGACAAACACGGGGCGCTCGTCTGGGCCCGGCGTTCAACGGCCCCGGCGCCCGGCCTTGGGAAGAGCAACCTGGAAGTCGTGTTATCAGCAGCTGTTTGCCTGGCCTTGCTCGGGAGCCTCTTGTTGTGGTGCAGGAAGAGGAACCCGCTGAACCGGCAGGCTGTGATGGGCGCGGGGGTCGCGTCTCTCGGAGGAAACGCACGGAAAATGCTCCCATTTGCAGAATTAGGGAAAAGCAAGGAAAAAAGGCCAAAATCCTCGTATTTTCCCAGTGGAAAGGAAGCCAGAGATGCTGGTCGACAGCAGCTGAACACGAGCCAAAGTGGGCAGTGGTTGTTCAGGTGGCACCGCACGCAAGCCCCGGGCCCGGTTTGGGCCCCTCGCTGCAAGACAGACATGGAGGCGTCCAGGGAGGGGAACGGAGCTGGGAAGGGGTGGAGCCCAGGAGCGGCTGAGGGAGCAGGGGGGCTGAGGCTGGAGAAAAGGAGGCTCAGGGGGCCCTGCTGGCTCCCGGCTCCCCGGCCGGAGGGGCCAGGCCCGGCCCGGGCCCTTTCCACCCCCCGGGCATCGCGGCCCGCCCGGCCCGTCGCCATAACAACCCCGCCGCGCCTCGCGGCCCGCCCTTTCCTGCAAGATTGACAGTCGTCTCGGCCAATCAGCGAAGAGGACGGCGCGGGGGCGCGCAGGGATTGGCGGGCGGGGAGGGACTCGCGCTTCCGCGGCCGCCGGTTCCGGTTCCGGTGGCGGCCCGGTGCGGGAGCGGCGGCGCGATGGGGCTGAGCGCGGAGGAGGCGGCGGAGCAGGAGGACCGCTTCGACGGGATGCTGCTCGCCATGGCCCAGCAGCACCAGGGCGGCGTGCGCGAGGTAGCGCCGCCGGCATCGGGCGCGGGGAGGGCGGGGCAGGAGCGGAGGAGCGAGCGGGGAGCGGCCCGGCCTCCTCGGGCCCCGCCCCGGCACGTGGAGCGGGGCACGCACGTGCGCCGCTCCCGGAGCGGCGGTAACGGCCCCCGGCAGCGCCAGCCCGCTCGTTAATTAGTGCGGTGTTAATGAGGCCTCGCAGCCCGGCCCCGGTGCCCCGGGAGGGCTCCGGGAGCGCGGCAGCGCCCGTGATGGGTCACAGCGGGGCAAAGCACCGCAGGGCAGCGTGGAGCTGCCCCGTTCCCCCTCCCAGCGCAGCCCCGCGAGGCCTGGCCGTGATCCCCCGTGCTCGGGATCTGCTCACCCAGCCCGGTGCATCCCCGGTGCCACCGGCTGGCGGCTCCGGGATCCCGGCACTGACCTGCAGCAGGGCCGGGGCGTGTGGGAACAACATCCCACCCACATCCCAGTCAGAGATAATTTTTAAAAAAGGTTCTGTGACAGCCCCTCACGTGGTGCAGAACCTCGGAGTGGAACCCCCAGGGGACAGGATTCCCGGGAAATAAAGACTGGCCAAACTCAAGGAGAATGTGGGCTTCCAGAGGGGGTTTGGGGGTGTGCTTCATGCATCGGTGGTCCCTGGCAGCTGTAAAAATAAGGAGTTTGCAGATGTGCAAAGCTATGTGTGTATGTATACATATATATATAGATATATGGATGTGGGTATGTAGGCATGCATAAACCCTTTCCTGCCTGGGACAGCAGCCTGGGCTGGGGGAGCAGGAGCTGGGAATAAGCTGCTGCCTTCAAGCAAAGCACAGCAAGCCCTCTGTGCAGGGAATGCAGGGCTGCCTCTGCTCAGCTCTGCTCAGCTCTGCTCAGCTCACGGGGCTCATTCCAGGGCACTGCTGGCACAGCCTCAGATAGGGAGGACAAAGGATAAAGGCTGCTCCAGGGACACGAGGTGGCCTTCAGTGACCTGGGCTCACTGCTCCTTGTCTCTCCACCCTGTTCCCCAGCTCGTGAACACCTTCTTCAGCTTCCTGAGGAGGAAGACAGATTTCTTCACCGGGGGAGAGGACGGAGTAGCAGAGAAGGTAAAAAATAAACCTCCAGGCCTTTAGCTCTCCCCCCTTCCATCCCACCCGTGTCTGTGCCATGCCAGGGGTTCCCTGCTTGAACAGCTCCCAGCATCTGGGTGCACGTGGGCACCAGCAGCTCCCGAGGGAAGGAGACCCAGAGCTGCCCCTGTCAGGTGAGGAGCACCCAATTCCCTGCTGGGATGGCACCTCAGTGCAGGTTTCTTGCCAGGCTGTGGCCAAAGGCTAGTTTGGAAAGCAAACCTGCCAGACACACTGACTTACTGGTGACACAGCAGGTGATAACCCCCGTTAGCTTGTTTGTTCAGGCCAGGAAAAACACAAAGTCCAGGGCTCTGCACATGCAGCTGCCCCTTGGCTGGGCTGGGGAGCCTGGGCAGAGCATCCCCTGTCCTGCAGGGAGCCCTTGCTGGAACTGCAGGGGTTCAAGGTCCTTTCAACCCAAACATCCTTTCTCTCTGAAAGAAGAGAGAGAGGTGAACGCTGCTGTCGTTTTTGTTGGAATAGAGAGCAGATCTCCCCCGTTGCTGGAGGCTGTGTGATCCCACCTCAGAGGTGCCTGGCTGCTGTCCTGGGCAGTTCTGTGCCTGTGGAAGAAAAGTGTGGTGGCATCTGTCAGAGTGCTTTTTGGGCTCCTGGAAAAGTGCCCTGGCACCACGGGAGCCACAACAGACGGGGAAGGAGCTGCTCCCCAGCCCTGCTGGGCCATGGAAGAGAAAGGAGAGGGTGGGAAAGTCACTGCCTGTTTTGGGGGCCGTGTCAGCAGGCTCGTGGTGTGGGCAGTGACAGGGACAAGCTCAGGCACTGAAGGTGGTTTCCTCACCCTGGATCATGGGGTTGGGAGCAGGCTGGGACATCCTGGGGGATGCACATCTTGCATTCTGTACTCCAGGAGACTGGAGCTGTGTAAACAACCTTTATTCACAAAGCCAAGCAGAAACACTCAGTGCTTGCTTACAAACTACAGCTTGCTTGGAAAAGCTTCTGGATTTCCCCCCACCCTGAAGCTCCTGGGATATATATAAAAAAATAAATGTTTCCCCTCTGATTCCTTCCTGAGGGTCTGCCTCTGTTGTTTTCTGGGGCAGACCTCAGCTCACCTACGTGCTGCTGTGCACAGCACCCCTGGCCTTATCGAGCCTGGGGCAATTCTCTGGCTCCCTGCCTGTGTACTCAGCTTTCCCCTGAGCACGCGGCCCTTGCCATCAGAGACCTTGGGATTTTGCCTCCCAGAGTCACAACAGCCTTCAGAGGATTGGGAGCAGGGCTGGAACAAAAGATTCGTGGAGGAGCTCACCCCTCAGTGTAAAAACAAGTGATTCAAGCATTTCTCCTCTAAGTGCTGGCACTGAGGCTCCATCTGGAGAAAAGCCCAGGTGTGGGGAAGGTCAGAAGTAGGGAAAGGAGTTGGATCTGGTGTGGCCAGCTGTCCTGGAGGTGTGGAGTAGCTTCAGATGGCTGGGCTGGGCATCAGCTCATCCTGCTGGGATTGCACAAAGGACAAAATTAGTGGAGCATTTTTATTTCACTGTTCTCTCCTGGAAACATACTCCCTGTGTAACTAGGAAGGACTACATTTAAATATTTCAAATCTTCTATTTTTCCTCCCTTTTCACTTCCTCCTCTGTTTTTTGAATTGAAAAATCTCTAGATTTGCAGTCACAAAAATTGAGTGAAGATGAAGTCACATCTGTGTGACTCAGCACACGTTCTGTGACCGAGCTGGCTGGGCTTGGGTGTGAAGGGTGCTGTTTAACCCGTGTTGCCCTGTCCCCCAGCTGATCACAGAGGCCTTCAGCCACCATCCAAGTGGATGTCCAACAACTGGACATCCCCTGGTGCCCAGTTGGGTCTCCAGACCTCCAGGGACACAGCAGATCCACACCCTGTGCTGCTCAGGAGACCGAGCTGGTGCTGGTGCCCAGTTGGGTCTCCAGACCTCCAGGGACACAGCAGATCCACACCCTGTGCTGCTCAGGAGAGCGAGCTGCCTGCTTTGGGTGTGAAGGGTGCTGTTTAACCCGTGTTGCCCTGTCCCCCAGCTGATCACAGAGGCCTTCAGCCACCACAACAAGCTGGCTCAGAAGGAGCGCCGGGAGAAGAAGGCGCGGCAGGAGGCCGAGCGGCGCGAGAAGGCCGAGCGCGCCGCGCGCCTGGCCAGCCAGCGCCAGCAGGACAGGGGCTGCCCCCAGCCCGGCGAGCCTCGCATCAAGGAGCTCACCGAGGAGGAGGCAGAGAGGCTGCAGCTGGAAATCAACCAGGTGAGAGCCTCTCAGGTACCCACGGGTGCAGCTTTGTGCTCCCTGCGGCTGGAGGGGGTAGAGTGGCTCAGGCTTGTCCTTTGTCCAGGATCTTGCCCTTGCAGTGCCTCTTTGCTGCAGCTTTTCTAAGGGCTGAAGATTCCCTGTTTTCAAAGTGGGATGCAGTGAGTGGTGCTCTTCAGCTGGAGCTGAAGGGCTGAGGCCATCTAGTGCCAGCTCGGGAGGTGACACAAAGTGCCAGCTCCCGGCTGAGCGTGTTCCTCTCTTCTCTTTTCAAACAGAAGAAAGAGGCACAAGGGCAGGGTAACAGTGTCGCAGTGAAACCCTCGGAGGAGGAAGGTGAATCTTCAGATTCCAACAAACAGGTAAAACTCGTCTGGAGATACTTCAGGTGCATAAAATGGTTTGGGTTGGAAAGGACCTTAAAGCTCATCCCGTTCCACCCTCTGCCATGGCACCTTCCAGCACACCAGGTAGCTCCAAGCCCTGGCCAAAATACACACGTTGAAAATACAAATTAGACAATTTGGCTTTAAAAATGCACAGCTAATTCCTAAATGTGCCAGTACAGAGGGCTTATGGGTTTTTTCTTGTAGTCATGTTTTACCAGAATTATTTTTTAATTATGGAGCTAAATTTAAGGGGATATAAAATACAAACAACTGACCTATAAAACCTAAGAGTTAACAATGGAAACTGGAAAAGCTTCTTTCTTTATCTTGGATTGCTTAGGGGACAGATGATGAAGAGGAGGATGAGAAGGATAAAGGAAAACTTAAGCCCAACTCTGGCAATGGAGCTGACCTTCCAAATTATAGATGGACACAGACTCTTTCAGAACTGGATGTAAGTAGTGCTTCATGACCAGGATCTGAGGACTCTGAGACAGGGAGTTCTGCTCTTACTGCAGGTGCTGCTAAGAGGGGAAGCCAATTCCCTGTGTCCCAGTTGCCTCTGGAAGTTTGTTGGAAACAGCAGTGTTTCAATAGCTGGGAGAGAACTTTGTAACTCAGTAGAATTCCCAGGAACTGTAGTTTTCCAAATTTTGGTCTTGTTTTAACCAGGCATCAAAATCTGCTTCCCTTTTTATGGTCCCTTCCTTTCACCTCCTGCTGGCTCAGTACCTGAAGGAAAAGAGTCCCTGCTCTGTGTGGCTCTGGTGAAGCCAAGGCAGGAAGGCTTGGAACATCAGCATGGGAGGGTGAGGAGGACTTTCCCTGCCCAGCTGCTCAGATCTGCTCCTTTTTGCTGCAGCTGGCTGTCCCCTTCAAGGTGAGCTTCAGGCTGAAGGGCAAGGACGTGGTGGTGGATATCCAGAGACGCCGCCTCAAGGTGGGCCTCAAGGGCCACCCTCCTCTCATTGATGGAGAGCTCTTCAACGAGGTCAAGGTGGAGGAGAGCTCCTGGCTCATTGAGGATGGCAAAACAGTCACCGTGCACCTGGAGAAGGTGAAGCAGGATGGGCTGGGCAGCAGTCAGGCTGGGCTGCCTCTTGGGGCCCTCAGCCACCCTGGTTGTCCTGGCACAGTGTCAGTGCCACTGCTAGTGGGGTGTTTAAGTTCCTCCATCTTCAGCCTAATTTTATGCTGTTCCAGAATACCCAATGTATTTCTCAGTTCAAGAGAAGCTGGAAGGAAATCAGTCATTTTAGTGTTGTCCTTTAGTGTGTTTTGACATCTGTTAGTGACACGAAAATCCAGGGACAGACCTCCTTATGTCCCTCCTTGTGTCCCCTCTGGGCCTCTCCAGGTGGTGTGTTGCAATCTCATTTATGTCATGCCAAATGGGACATTTGACATTCTCTCAGATCTCCCAGCTGTGAAAATTTAGGCTGCCTAAAGTAATTTGAAACAAAAATACCCTTTATCTGTGTTTACTGATATTTGGAAGACTGTCAAATAAAGTTTGATTCCATAATTTTTTTTTCCTGTGACTGAGACTTAAAAACCCTAGAACAAGTCCAAGAAAGATAAACTGGTTTTGCTTCTTCGTCCTCTAGATCAACAAAATGGAATGGTGGAACAAACTGGTCTCCACAGACCCAGAAATCAACACCAAGAAAATTAACCCAGAGAACTCAAAGGTAAGAATTCTTCTGTTTTATGGGACAGAGCCTGCTCAGGAATTAGCTCAGTTGAGCCCAGAGTTGTTCCAATGTGGATCTTGCTTTCAGCTGTCAGACCTGGACAGCGAAACTCGCAGCATGGTGGAGAAGATGATGTACGACCAACGACAGAAGTCCATGGGCCTGCCCACCTCTGATGAGCAGAAGAAGCAGGATATTTTGAAAAAGTGGGTGCAGCTCATTCCTTTGTGTGGCTTTGCCTTCTCAAATGCCTTCTCCTCTTCCTCTCTGGCACAAGTGAGGGAACAGCAGCTTGGCCTGCGGTGCTAGCCGTGCTCTCCTGTGCACATCTCTGTATGGGTGGCCACCCAGCAGTGCCTGTAAAAGCCTGTGGGGGTAGAAAGCCTAGTGGGGAAATCTGGGAATAGCCTAGCTCTGCAATTGTCTTAATCTGCTGATTTCAAGTCCAGAAGGCACATTTAGAACTGGAGGTGCCATCTCTGCTGAACTTTACCATGGTCTTGATTGGTGTCTAATCTCCCTCGGTAGCCAGCTAATCTCCCTCCCTCCCTCCCTGCACTTGCCTCCAGACAGTTGTCCCCAAGCCACTTTTATGGCTTTATTGCCCTGTTTGGCATAAATTCACTGCGGCAGGGAAATGATTCCTGGAGCTCCCAAGGCCATTTGGGAAGGTGTGGAGGCAATTCTGGGTCACACAGCTTCTTCAGCAAGTGCAGCCCCACACCTTGTCTCTGGGTGAAGGATTACTGTGACTAACCTGGCTCCTTGGCTTTATCTGTAGTGCCAAAAGCTTCTCTGTGAAGTGAGTGGGGTTTGGGCAGAGAGCAGGCTGCCCTGGTGCTCAGTGGGGTGGGAAGCACCTCTGCTCCTGGAGGCCACATGCAGGACACCTCGCTGGCAGCACCACTTGTTTGGTGCTCTGGAAGCTGGCAGAGGATGGAGAGGAAGTTTAGACTTTGTCCAGGGCAAAGGTGACTCAGTGACACCCATGTGGGTGCTGATGTCTGCCAGTGGAGCTGTCCTGGCTGCCAAGCAAGGACATGATCCCCACAGCACGGATGGCCCTGGACGTGGAGAGTGGAAATGCTGTGGGGGCGTTCCAGGGGAAGCCCTGAGATGGGAGCACAAAGGAGACCAAGCTGCCCTGGCTTGCAGGGTGTGTGTGAGGCCTCCACAGGGCTGTGAAGTGTTGTGTCCCTTGGGGAGCAGAGCAGAGCAGCCTCTGTGTGCACTGGGCACTCCTGGGCACTGCCCTCAGAACTTCCCAGTGTGGCAGCCTGAGTCCAGATAGTCCCTGCAAGGTGTCCCTGTCCATGCTGGGGGTTGGAACAAGGTGATCTCTAAAATCTCTTCCAGCCCACACCATTCTGGGGTTCCCTCTGCTGGGACTGCAGTACTTTAGAAATCAGGTTGCACCTGGTGTGAAACCAGGCTCCTCTGGTCACGTCCTCCCTGAGATTCTGCTGGCAGAGCACTGGGATATTCCCCATATTCCAGTAAAGCTGCCAGCCCTAATCTGCCTTCACCATCTCCCCTGTGCCCCACAGTCAGTGTCGTGGCTGCTCTGTGCCCAGCCCAGAGGCAGCACTGAAGGGTGTGTGTTTGATAATTAACAGCTCGCTGACCTGCTAGGCTGGCGGGAATGCTGCTCCCACTGACCCAAGGAAAAGGTGTTTGTAGGGAAAGTCCAGGGAATGTGTCCCAAGGAGCTCAGCAGAGCCCTCCCTGCTGTGGAGGGCGTGGGGCTGCAGCAAAACTCCACAGGGCAGGAAGCAGGAACCCTTCCCTCCCCAAACAGAGCTGTTGGGCTCCTGCTGACTCACCCAAACTCTTGTCTTTGTTTTCCTTGCAGGTTCATGGAACAGCATCCAGAAATGGACTTTTCAAAGGCTAAATTCAACTGAGCTCTCCCCCTTCCCCCCCTCTTTCAGTCAGCCCCTTGAATGGGGCAGGATATGTATGGTTGGATATTCCTCACCTTGGGCAAGTTAAACTTCAGCATCCCCCACCCGAGCTTGCTGTGGAGGCGCCTGCTCCGTCACCCTCGGTGTGCTGGGGCAGCAGGCAGGGCCCCAGAGCAGCTCCAGACAGAGCCATCTGCCACAATTCCCAAGGGGCAGCGAGGAGAGAAGGAGGGCTTAGAGCAAAAAGGGTGTTAGGGCTGAGAGAGCCAGGCCTGAGAGGTTTTGGGATAAATCCAAAGGTGTTGCTTTGCTTCCCTGGGCTGCTCTGAGCTGCTCGTGTGCTCTTTGCCACTGGCACAGGTACTCCTGAGTTCTGCTCCCTCCTGCTCTCCTGTGAAAACAAGGGTCAGTTTATTTTGTAAAATAAATCTTTTTCTGCCTTCTTGGGAAGGGAGACCAGCAGTTGAAAAGCACAGCTATTGCAGTGGAGACAGACCCTGCTTCTCCTTGCTGCTGCTCCTCTTTGTGCCAGGAGTGGGACAGCTCCGGGCTCCCAGCACAGGCAGAGGGGTCAGCCTGCTGTCCTGGAGCAGGGAGAGGCTGGAGAGGCTGTGGCTGTGGCTGGGAGAGGACGTGGGGGGCGTTGGGGATGCTGTTGTTGCTGGGAGTGTCTCCTGCCTCTTCCCAAGAGCCTCTCTCCCCTCTGGCCACGCGCTGTGCGAGCTCCTGCTGCCGAGTGGCATCACTCTGCATGTTCCTGTCTTTGTTAAAGCTGAGTGCAACATAAAGGAAAACAATGGAATATCTCGGGCAGAGCGTGTGGTTTCTTTGGCAGAAGGGATCAGGGATCCAGGCTGGGAGGGAGAAGGGAGGGGTGCTGTGCCCGTGCTCTCTGCCTGTGGATACCTCTGGTGCTCCCAGCTCCGGACTGGTCTCTCCCTCCCTCAGGAGGTGGCACTGGGAGCTGTGTCTTGCTCAGGAGTGCTGCTGAGCCCCATTCCCATCTCGAACCCCAGGTGGCTGCTCCAGGCTCTGCTCTCTGCAGAGCAGCCCGTGACCTCCCCAGAAGCCACCCTTGCCCCAGGTCTCCTTTATGCCCAGCTAACAAGGAGAGTGTCAGGAAATCCTGGGCTCCATCCCAGATCCCTGCTGCTGTGGCTCTTCCCTCTGCCTCCCCCAAACATCTCCAACTCCTCCCCGAGGGATGGGCACAAACGGCTGAAAATGGAGTTTGGGCAAAGTCCGGCCTGGCGCAGCACCTGGCGTGGTGGGGTTGTTTTCTGAGCAGCAGAGCACGAATGTTTGCATGAAGTCTCTGTTTTACAGACTCTTGGGGTTAAAAGGCAGCCAGCCCAGCAGAGCAAGGACCCAGAGTGGGGCAGCTGCCTCTGGACTGCTCTGGGCTGGATCTTCCTGCCTGTTTGTCTTACAGATCACCCACACCCACCTGCCTTGACCCTACACCCACCCTACACCCCCCTGCCTTCACCCCACACCCACCCTACACCCACCTGCCTTCACCCATCACCCAGCTGCCTGTCTGTGCTTTAGCCCTGATAAAAGAGCAGCATCTCCTGTTTTTATAAAAGCTGAACTATGCTGGATTTGAAGATTTTTAGCCCCAGAATGAGGAGCTACCTGCCTGGTCTGTGGGACAGGTGAGCTGGGAGGGCTCAGCTGCTCTGGGATGTGATGAGCTTCACCCCGTTCTCAGCTCTGTCAGCGAAGCCCAGGGAAGCTGGGGGAGAGTTTTTGGGGGGAAGGAGTCAGTGGGAGAATGGGGCCACCCCTGGTGCCCTGACCCTGCAGGAGGTGAACGCCCGGGCCGTGTTTGTGAACGTGGCTGATCCCAGAGCTGCCCCTGGACTTCGCCCCCTCGGCAGCGGAACAGAAGGTGTTCCCCTGCCGGCCTTGTCCCCTGCCAACACCCCTGGCCACCACTGTCCCCAGGCCAAAGAGAGGTGGGAGCACCCTTTTGCTTCCCCTGGGATAAACCCTGCTGGGTCCCAGCAGCGGCTCAGGGCTTAAGGAGTGCAGAGCCCCACCTCGGTGAGTCCCTGGAGACCCCGGGGTGCGGCCTTGTCCTGTGCCCAGGGCAGGGAAATGCTGGGCAGCAGCAGGACCCACACCCTGCTGGGGTGCCCGAGCCCCCGCAGAGCAGGGAGGGCAGTGCTGGACAGGGCCAGCTCACCCAGGTCCCTGTGGCACCCCATACCTGTGCCAGCTCACCCAGGTCCCTGTGGCACCCCACACCTGTGCCAGCTCACCCAGGTCCCTGTGGGACCCCACACCTGTGCCAGGTCACCCAGGTCCCTGTGGCACCCCACACCTGTGCCAGGTCACCCAGATCCCTGTGGCACCCCACACCTGTGCCAGCTCACCTGGAGCAGCCGTTCTGGTGCTGCCACCAGCCGGAGGGCAGAGCCTGCAGCTCCTCACCTCCTGTAAAAGCAAGGCCTTGGCAGGCACGGCAGGCTCTGCACAGAGCTTTCTGTAGGGTACAGTTTTCCCCAGTCGTTTATTTTTTTTCCTTAACAGCGGCTCCTGGCTTAGCTTTTATTAATGAATAATGCAGCTCAGAGCATTTGGGAAATATCCCAGGCTCCAGGACTGCTTTGGGAAGAGCAATGGAGCAGCAAAACCCCGAGGAAGGGAACAGGAACAGCGAGTATTGGATGTCACTGTGTCGTTTTAGGAGGAGCCTCAGAGCTCTGTTACTGCAAGGGCCAGGCTGTGAGGAATTAAGATCCATCCATCTGCTTCCTAATGCCTAAGCCACACTGAAACAAATAATCCAGCAGCTCAGGGTGTGGATCTGCAGAAGAATTTCTTTAACACTCCTGCAGAGCTCCTGAGCTGCCCTCACCTGATCCCAGGGACTGTGGGCAGGGGGACAGCTTGGGCTGGGCAGGACAGGGATCCCTCTGGGGCCACGGCACAGCAAGGACCCACAAAGTGGGAGTGTCTGGAGACTCCTGGCAAAACCAAGCCCAATAAAACCAAACAATGTCTTCAGGAAAAGCCAGGTGCTGAGTCAGGTTCCCAGAAGGAAGCACCTGTGTGAGAGAATTCCTCCACAGGTAAAGGCTCTCGTGTTTGTGAGGTCTCCACTTGGGCAACCCAGTCAGCTCACTCAGCAGAACACTCAACACATGCTCAGAGCAAAAACCACTCCAGCAAGAGCCAAGACAGCTCCATCCACAGCAAACAACTCCCTGCAGACAGAAACCCCATGGACTCATCCCACGTGTGGATGTGAGCCAGGAAACCCAAACTGGGAAGCTGCTGAACACAACTGGGCTGACAGGCCCCACCCAGCTGGTCTGAGGGCTCCAGACACAAAAACATCCCCAGAGACCCTTCCCAGCCAAGAGAAGGCAGCATTTACCTGCTCATGGCTCTGAAATCCTCCCAGGAAACACATCCTGGTCCTGTGCACAGGGAAACCCCCAGGGCTCCTGCCCAGCCCCTGCCCTGCAGGGTGAGGGAAGGTCAGCAGCCAGGAATGGAGCCCTGCAGGTTGTCCTGGGGTTTGTCCTGACATTGGGAAGTGCAGAACTGGTCCTTCAAGTCCCGGGGTCAGAGGCTGGGCCACCCTCCATCCCTGAGCTGATGCTGAGGACCAAACCCCCCATCTGCTGGTGACATCACAGGGACAACCTGAGACTTCTTCCCCAGGCTCAGCTCTTCCAGAGCTCAGTTCCAGCATCACGCCCAGGGAAGGTCCAGGTTTGCCTGCAGGACAACAAACACTTCCCCTGAGGCTCCTTCATTTGCCTCCAGACACCAGCCTGGCACTCAGGATGCCCCTGGAGCTACCAAATGGGTGAAAATGTCTTTGTCCCTCTGAGACTGCAGGAATCAGCCACCCTCTGAGCAACCCCCACCCCAGGATCCCCAAGCTGGTGAAAACAGGAATGTAAAAGTCACAGCACAGCAAAGAGCACAACTTTTACTTTATAAAAAAAGACCAAACCAGAACATTTAAGGCCAGTGAGTGCAAAAGAATCCCACAAGACACCACAGGTGAACCAGCTTCAGGGACCATCGAGCTGACAGTCTTCCTCTTAGTGAGTTTTTGGGGGGCTTGGGTTTTTTTGGCCAGTTTAATCCCCACATGCTCACTCTTCATACCCAGACTAGCCACCAAAATGTGTATCTGCTGTGCAGCAGTGACTGCAGCTCAGCCCTCGTCTCCAGCACAGCCCAGGAGCTGTGTCAGTGTGACCCAGGCGACACCTCAGCGCTCAGCTTTGAGGAAACTTGTCCAAAATAACAATGTACAAACCCAGGAGAAGCAGAAGCCAAGCAGGTCCCTCAGGACAGGCAGCACTGGGAAGAGGTGACCTCACCCAGCTCCCCTGGGAGTCCCAGCCTGGCCTTGCTTCAAGTCTTTCCCTTGTATAAACTCGATTTCTCATAAATCAACAGCTTTAAACACAAAGCAGGGAGGGGAAGCCAAATGCAAGGCTCAGTCCCTTCCCTTCGTCCTTGAAACGTCTCTGTCAGTGTCTCCAGGTGTGGTCTCAGTAATGCCCCTGGTTCCTGGAAGCACACTCTGAAAACAGCCAGTGGTTTACAGAAACAGGCTCTAACAGGGACTGGAACTGTCCATTTAAAGGGTTTTGCCTTTTAAAGGAGCCTGAGAGCTCGAGAGAGGAATTAAA
Organism: Pyrgilauda ruficollis; assembly: GCF_017590135.1. Classification (NCBI taxonomy): domain Eukaryota; kingdom Metazoa; phylum Chordata; class Aves; order Passeriformes; family Passeridae; genus Pyrgilauda; species Pyrgilauda ruficollis. The sequence goes on from NW_024514987.1 coordinate 411,475, forward strand.
CCCTTCCTCCCTGCCCAAACTCCTGAAGAGCAATCACAAGCTATAAAATAAAGGCACGTTTCAATTCAACTAAGGCACATTTCAGTTCAATTAAGGGACATTTCAGTCCAACTGAGGCACATTCCAGTCCATCTAAGGCACAAAACCACGGTCCACACCGAAGCCCAGGGCCTGTTTGGGCTTCCCTCTCCCCAAAATCCAGTGGGTGTGTTTATCCTATGGCTGCTAAATGAAATGAAGCATTTTCTGCTCATGTCCAAGGGCACCCAAAGCTCCAAACAAGTCCCATGGCTCGACGTGTTTACTTTGTGATCAACCACCAAGTGGCAACACCACAGATGCAGCTTCCTCCTGCTGCAGCCCTCCAGGCCAGCTGGCACTGAGCCCTGGGGACAGCAGTGCCCATCTCCTGGCTCCCACTGCCTCCAGGGAGCCCCAAAGAGAAGGAGCAGCTGCTGAGAGCCCACAGGGCAAGGCAGGGAGCAGCAGTGCCTCACAAACCCTCTGTTGACACTCAGGAGCCTTTCCTTTTGAGGCAAACCAGGGGATTTGAAGGGATTTTTTAGCAGGACAGTCAAACAGCCCAGTTCTGAACCATGGGAAGTCAGGAGTGAATTGAGTGTTCCCTTCACCTGCCACAGTCCTGCTCCAGGCTGTCCCAGGGGAAACCTGGCAAGAGGAGTGAGGAGAACAGGCAGGGCAGAGGGTGCTCCTGGAGCCCAGCAGAGCTGATCCCCACGTTCTGCTCACGCAGGGGCAGCCCAGCAGCCAGCCCAGCCCCCAGCACTGGCCCTGAATCAGGAGATGAGCCAAGAGGCCACAAATGAAATGAGCCCCACAAACCTGAACCTGCTCCTCAGGCAGCAGGAGGTGGCACCAAGGCTCAGCAGGGAAAGGCAGTTTGCCTACTGAAAACACCGTGGGCAGAAGACTTTGGGTTGCTGGGACCAACAGAGGCACTTTAAACAGAGATTTGGGTCCCTGCAGAGCAGGATCTCAGCCTGCACCTCAACATCAGCACCAGCACAGAGACACCACACAGTTATCCCTATCCAAGTTCACTCAGGCAGTGGCAGGAAGCAGAACTGTACACAGGTCCCCAAAGCAGGGAAAGGGCTGAGCCACCGAGGCTGCTGGAGCTAAATGTGATTTACAGAAATCACAGAGGCACAAGTTCTCTGCTACTTCCTTGTCCATCTTCTCCTCCCTGGAGGGGGCACACGTTCCACCTCCCAAGTTCGTTAGCTCCGCAGTTTGCTTCCTTGATTGTCCAAAAAAACCAAAATATCCAGTGAAGTTCAGGCAGCAGGAAGAATCTGGCTTCAATAAGGATCAGGGTAGACTGGGAAAAAAAAAAAAAATCAAGCGTGGCACAGCACACTCCACGTGGAAGGAGCAGGATTGTGAGTGCAGCAAAGGCCTGGAACGCCTCCCTGCTGCTCAGGTCCTTTAACAGTACACCTGGAGCAGAGGTGCCCCGGACGAGTCAGTCTCTGTGTCCTGGAAAGAGGAATCTCTGCTGGTGGGAGAGCCTTGGGGAGGAAAGAAGAGAAGAGAAGAGACGGTGCCATTAGCCCAGGGGAAGCACAGCAGCCTGGCAGTGGGGAAGCAGCTGCCACAAAAGGCTTTGTGTACCATGAGGGAGGAGAAAGCCACACAAAGCCATGGCAGGGAACAGCCCTGCCTGCACTGCAGCCATCTCCCAGACAGAGCTGCTGCGCAGGAGGAAACTTGTCCTGTAGCCCTGGGCTGCTCTCGGGCAGGACAGAGCTCGGGGCAGCTGTCACTCCTGCCTGCTTCCCTTTTGCACAGTTCCTTTTGCTCCCAGTCTCACCCAGCTGTGACCTCTGGCAGTCACACCCCAAACACAGCCCCAAACTTTGTCAGGGTACAGAGAAACTGAAAGCTCTCAGGTCAGGTCCTGTGCAAGGCCAGGGAACGTGCCACGCTGGGATTCCACCCCTTTTCAGAAAGATCCACCAGCCCAGGGATGTCCGAGCTCCGTCACCCCCAAAGGGCAGGAGGAGCGAGGGGGGCCCGAGCAGCAGGGTCAGCCCAGGCTCTGTGGGGGCCAGGACACGGAGCAGGGGGGCCCAGGGCTCTGCCCAGCCGGGCGTTACCTGCGCTGCTGTGCCGCCTCATGTTCCTGGCCAGCACATCCGCCGGGGTCTCCTCCGAGATCTGCACGGCCAGCTCTGCAAGGCAAACCCAGAGGCCTGAGACAGCAGGGAGGATGTGAAGGATGACTCAGCACTAAGGATCCCTGTCAGGGAACACCCCAGGGAACAGGACAGGCTGAGTCTGATTCCTCCCATTGCTTCTGCCACTGTCCGGATAGTCTGAGCTGTGTCCTTAAATCCCAGGGGCAGCCTCTCTGCTAATCTGGGAAGCACAACACCCACACGGTTTCCTCTGGCATTTCTGGATATCTCCTTGCTCCCACACTCAGCTTTTCAAGGTTTTTCTCCAACAAACTCTGTTATACCCTGCTCTGGAGCTCAGATACTTGAGGCTGTTCCCACAGGAGGAAGAAGCAGAAGCACTGGTGCTGTGGAACAGCCCTTCCCTCCCCTTTGCAGGGGCATTCACAGTGTGGAGGAGGTCTGGGCTCTGAGGACACACTGTCACCAGAGTCTAAGGGTGGCATTAGCCAGGCAGCACATGGGAGAGAGCCAGCTGAGTAACTGGACATCCTCGGGCACGAGCAGCTCGTCTGGTCCTACCAGTTCAGTTTGACTCACCGTTTTTGTGCCTCCCTTGGATGAGCACAGGCAGAAGCAGCAGCAGCAGCACAAACCCATCTATTGCTCAGCACAAACCTCATGGGCAAGGAAAGACAGGCTCAAGAAAGCCACAGCACAGGGCAAGAAGCAGAGCTCTGCACTCACACACCCCAGCAGAACAGAACAACAGAACAGGCCCACCGGGGACAGAGCAGCCCCCAGCCCCGCTGCAGCGCCACACCTCCGTGGCTTTGGTGACACAGCCCTCCTGCAGCACCCAGAGACCCCCAGGGACCCCCCGTACCGTCCTGGCTGATGACCATGGACTCCAGCATCGTCTCGTTGCCGCTGTCTGGCGCGGTGCCCCGGGCTGACTTCTCCTCGTGGCCCTGGCTGCAGATGTGGGGCCGCACGCGGCTCTTGCGGGTGCTGATGCGGATGATGCCCCGCACCAGGCGGCACTCGGCGTCCTGCTCGTCCAGGTTGTAGTCCTGAGTGATGCTGTTGATCAGGTCCGAGATCTTGTTGGTCTTCTCCAGGAAGACGGTGTCCGAGGTGCACTTGGCCAGCTCGTCGATCTGGTGGACGCTGAAGAGCTCCGTGAGCTTCTTGAAGATCAGCACGTCGATCTGCCTGCTGGACATGGAGCCGTTCAGCTCGCTGATGTCCACGTCGGACTCGTGGAAGGAGTAGTACTCCTCCGAGCTCCGGTGGCTGCTGGGCAGCGCCGGCTTCTCTATGCTGTTCCTGAAGGGCTTCTCCAGCAGCTCCTTGCAGCAGGAGTCGGACTCCAGGTGGTGGTTGGTGTTCCTGTTTGGATAGACGGGGATGCCCTTCAGCTTCACGTCTGGGTAACTGAAACTGCTGCCCATGCTGGACTTTTTGATCTGGTTCCCGTTCTTCTCAGCAGGAGAGGTGCTGGCGGGGCTGTTTGGCAGCCGCCCGTTGTAGTCTCCGTTCTTGCCATCCTCTGTGGAGGTCTCAGCGGGCCCTGGGTAGGGAACGCAGACACTGCAGTCCTGGAAGCAGCCCCCACACGTCACTATGCAACAGAAAACGGCCTTGTACGTGTTCCAGGCCTGCGACAGGGAGGAGCAGCAAAAGCTCTGGTTTGGGGGAGCCTCTGCTGTGCCGGAGATGAAGGTGATGGTCTCTGCCTCTCGGCCCTTGGGGTCTTTGAGCTCGGCCTTGCGCCCTTTCCTGTCCCGCATCTGCTGCGCTCGGCCGCGGCTCGCTTTGATCTCGGGGGTGGAGCCGCTGAACACCTCCAGGCTGACATCCGTGCTGTCCCTGCTGTCCCTGGCTGCCCGGGCCCGCAGGGGCACAGCCTCGGGGCAGGGCTGCTCCCGCTGCCGGGCGCCGCTCAGCTCGGGGGGCAGGCGGCTCCTCCGGCCCAGCATGGCTCGGCACTCGGGCACCTGCAGGGCACAGGGGGGCAAATCAGAGCAATCCCCACCACCAGCCCCACCTCAGCGAGCTGGCTGTCGGCACAGAGGGATCTGACAGCCAGAGATCCCCAAAGCCAACACTGCAATGATTTTTGGGAACATTTTGTGTCAGGACTCGTGCTGCTCTCACTCAGGGTCTGCGTTCCGGGGCTCTCCCACCACCCAAGCCTCGCTGCTTCCTTTGGGTAGATGTTCTCATCAGAAGAGAGATGCTTTGAAAGGGCTATTTTCGGACATCAAAACCCCTGTAACCTTCAGAAGAGTCTCCTCCAGGCAGCTGCAAGAGGAGTCAGCTCCAGAGCCATGAAGGAGCAGCACAGCTGGAGGTGGAGCCGCTGACAGGCTCCAAAGGGAAAGTAGCTTTTTTTAAACAACTTCCCTTTGTCTTGCATTCCTCAGGATTAGGCTGGGCCCTGACAGCACTTATCCATTTCAAAACACATCGTGCCCAGGAGGAGATGACAAGCAATCCATCATTATGCAAGCTGCCAATTCCATCTCCACGTTTATTTGCTGCTATTTCAATTTAGAGGATTTAGCAACGACAGCATTACCAACACTAATGATTTTTGCCAGTCATGCTAAGGTCAGGAGATGTCAAGGGCTTCCCTGTGAAAACCTGATGTCTTCATCTGGATTAAGGAAAAGACCTTGTCAACAAGTTGGTCTGAAATCAGCCTCATGGGAACAAAACCTTCACAAACAGAAAGAGAACCCCGAGCAACCCGGAGTGCTCAGCTGTGCCAGCACAGCTCCTCCAGCTCTGCAGGCAGAGGGAATGTTTCCACAGTGAGCTCTGTGCTGCTGCCTCTGCACGGAGCCAGCCCTCACACCCTGCCACGTTACCTCTCCCTGGTTTTCATCTTTTTATTATTAAAGCTCAGCACCGCTGCTCTGCCTCTAGCCCAGGCTGTGGTGGGTCCTGGAATTCTCCACGGTTTCCAGGCTTCTTGGCCAACGCTGCTTGCACCTCCAAGAGATCCTTTCAAACACTAATTAGGGTAATTAATAAGCAGTGAGAGCCCAGCCATAGTGTAAGTGTTGTAGGGCTGTCCTTGTTGTTTTACTATGGACTTTCTATAGGGCACCTCAAGCATGAATAAATAAATCTGTCAGGCCTTGTTAGAGCACTGCCTCTTTCTCCCTGTTTTTAAACCAAGAGTCACATTTTCCCCACAAAGAAGCAGGTCCAGACTGCAAGCCAGGCTGTTACAGCACACCACTGCTTTCCAGGAATATTTTGGCTCTGTTACCTTATGAAAATTCATCCCAGGAGCTCCCTCTGCACACTCCTGGGCAATATGCAAAATAAAAAGCCCCAGATGCTCCAATTTGAGTGCAGGGCAGGCAGAGCTCCCTCATCTCAGCATCACTGCAGAGTTTTGGTTGCTTTCACTTCAGAACAAGCCAGGGATTATTCCCCTCAATTTCCTCATTCAGAATTTAAAAACAGACTGAAAAAAAAGCATGAAATTGAATGAAAACGTTTGAGCTGAATTGGGAACTGCTTACTGGGGTGTTTATTTTCATTCCAAGTCCTCACTGAGAGACCCAACATCTGCCCTGCACAGCAACACTCCTCTACATAACAACAGAAATATTCTGAGATTTCAGAGCATCTGGGGCAGAGGGAGGAGCATTGCTCAGCTCTGAGGAGAAGACCTGCAGGTGCAGACACCTCTGGGCTCGCCCATTCCCACCACAGCTCACGCTTTGGGACCTCTGCACCACAAGGAAAAGTTCCTGAGGAGCACAGACAGGACACAGCTCCTCGATCCAGCAGCTTCCCCAGCACAGGAACGGGCTGGGCCAAAACCCCCAGCCTTAAATAAAGGCTCAGACCAAAATCACATCCAGGTGTTACTCACACAGTGGCTGGGAGCTTCCTCTGCTCTCACACAGGCACTGTGGGTGACTGCAGGTCCCTCTAGAGAGCCTCAGCATCTGCTCCAGAGGAGCCAGGAAGGAGCCACAAGGGGTTTGCAGGACTCAGAGTTAGCCAGGGTCTAAGATCTTCATTGTTCAGAGGGTGGGATTTCCCTGGAAAGTTGGAAAAAAGCTCAGTTAAGTTGTGAATCTCCTGAACAACACATCCATCAGCAACAGCCACGCTGCTGGTGCTGCTGGCAGCTAGGGAATGTCTCCTAAATCCAGGAGACAGGATTCACACACTGACACAGCTTCTCTGAACTCTGTGGAAGCACCCACAGCTGGGAAGTGTCCTAGGGAGCCTGGCCAGGAGCTGGAAGTCACCTGTTCAGCTCCTGCTGCCCACTGCTCTGCTGGGAATGGAGATCCTGACCCGGGGTAAATGTGGATCCAGCACTGCCCCTGTGCATCCCCGGGGAGCCAGCACCCCTCTGGGATACCAACAACCTGCCCAAGAACTGTGCCAACCCCTGCCCTGTGCCCCCGGCCCAACACAGCCACCCCGCTGCAGCTGACAGCAGGGCTCCAGCACGGGGCAGGCACACAAAGCGTGACCCTCTTCCCTCAGAACGACAGGCAAGGGAAAGGGGAGACCCAGCTGGGCACCTGACAGAGCTCCCTCTGCTACCTGGGGCCCACCATGCCCTGCAGGGGGGATTTTGGGGAGAGGAGAAGCTGGCAGCAGGGGAGCAGGGGCTGCAGGGGCTGCAGGAGAGCAGGGGCAGCAGGGGAGCAGGGGAGCAGGGGAGCAGGGGCTGCAGGGGAGCAGGGGCAGCAGGGGCTGCAGGAGCAGCAGGGGCTGCAGGAGAGAAGGGGCTGCAGGGGAGAAGGGGCTGCAGGGGAGAAGGGGCTGCAGGGGAGCAGGGGAGCAGGAGAGCAGGGGCAGCAGGAGCTGCAGGAGAGCAGGGGCTGCAGGGGAGCAGGGGCTGCAGGAGAGCAGGAGAGGAGGGGCAGCAGGGGCTGCAGGGACAGCAGGGGCTGCAGGGCAGCAGGGACAGCAGGAGCAGACCCTTCCCCGCCTGCCCTGCCCTGCACCGGCTCCCCCCGCGCCCCCGCTCCGTTTCCCAGCCCTGGCAATCAGAGCCGACCCCAAAGCCCCGGAGAGCTCCGGCCGCCTCCAGCCTCCCGCGGGGCCGGGGCGGCGGGGAGGGGACGGCGCGGGGACAGCGGGGACCCCGGTGCGGGGGTGACGGACGTGCCCGCCCTCCTTCCCTCCCTCCCTGCCGGTCGCGGCCTGCGGCTGCCCCCGAGCCGAGCCGAGCCGAGCCGGGCCGGGAAGCGGCGGCGGCGGGGCCGGGCCGGGCCCGGGGCTGATGCCGGGGCCGGGGTCGGGGTCGNCGGAGTCGGGGTCGGGGTTCGGGTCGGGGTCGGGGCCGGGGTCGGGGTTCGGGTCGGGGTCGGGCTCAGAGCGGGCCGGGCCGGGCCGGGCTCTCGTTACCTGCGAGCCGGGAGCGCGTCCGGCCCCGCCTCACCTGGGCCAGGTGCGCCACGTGACCCGGACGGGCCGCGCCGAGGGACAGCAGAGCGCGGCGGGCGAAGCTGCTCCGGGCCGGGCACAAACCCGGGACAAATCCGGGTAAGCAGGGCAGGCAGAGCTCGTACAAACCGGGACAAACCGGGACAAACCCGGTACAAACCGGCACAAACCCGGTACAAACCGGGACAAACCTGGGTACAAACCCCGGCACAAATCCGGGTACAAACCGGGACAAACCCAGGTAAAACCCCGGCACAAACCCCGGGCACAAACCCCGGCACAAATCCGGGTACCAACCCGGTACAAACCCCGGTACAAATCCGGGTACCAACCCGGTACAAACCCCGGTACAAACCCCGGTACAAATCCCGGTACCAACCCGGGCAGAGCAGCCCAGCCTTTGCCCCGGGTGCGCGCCCCAGGGCAGCGCTCATTGCCGGGGTCCGCGTGCCCGGGATCCCTCCCCGAGCATCCCTGGGCCCACCCCGGGTGCTCCCCACCCCCGAGGTCCCTGTCCCGCAGTGTCCCTATCCCAAAGACGGTTATTCGCTCCTGGGGTCGGATCCTGCCCCGGAGGTTCGGGGGAAAGGAAAGAACTCCCCTGGGCAGGCGGCAGCAGGGAGGGAGCTGGGGCAGCCCAGGACTCCGGGGCCTTAAACCTGACATCCTGGTGCACGATTCCTTCCTAAACCCGCCAGGATGGAGGAGCAGGAGAGCCCCTCCTGCCCCGGTAACTGGGACACCCGGGAAAAAACCTGGGCAGGGGCTGGGAGGGAGGGCACGGCGTTAATTATCGCTGCCCGTAATGAGGCTGCGAGTTTCTGGAGCACATCCCAGCGCGGGGCTTTGCGGGGCTGGAGATGAGGCGATGCTCGTCCCTGGGCTCTGTCCTCCTGCATCCCTAATCCCGGAGTGCCGGGGCAATGCCGGGGCTGCGCTGGCCACAGGACGCAGGGGCGCGTCCCGGTGTCCCGTCCCGGTGTCCCCTCCCGGTGTCCCATCCCGGTGTCCCATCCCGGTGTCCCGTCCCGGTGTCCCCTCCCAGTGTCCCATCCCGGTGTCCCCTCCCGGTGTCCCATCCCGGTGTCCCGTCCCGGTGTCCCTCCCCGGTGTCCTGTCCCTGTGTTCCTCTCCGGTGCCCTGTCCCGGTGTCCCGTCCCGGTGCCCTGTCCCGGTGTCCCGCCCCGGTGCCTCGGCAGAGCGGCACTGCCAGGGAAGGGAGCGCAGAGGGAGAACAAAGCTCCCAGCGGGTTTTTGTATCACCGAGGTTTATTCTGAGCGCTGCTAATTGCAGCCTCCTCTGCTAAATCATTAACAGCTCGACAGCCCGAGCAGAAACCCGCAGCGCCGGAGGGTTCTGGGGACTCAGGCTGTGCCTGACCTCGGGGCAGGACATTTCTCGTCTCAGGGCAGGACATTTCTTGTCTCAGGGCAGGACATTTCTTGTCTTTTTCTACGGTTTGCCTTCAGCAGCCGCTGCCTGCTCGCTGCCGGGTGTGCTGGGCCAGCCTGCAGCCACGGCGGCTCCGGGGCTCAGCCTCACTGCCCAGGGTCCCCAGCTCACCTTCTCCTTTCTTAAACTCGTGTCCAGGCACAGCTGCTCCCCTTTCCTGTCCTTTTGTCACCCTGGAGCGGGGACTGGAGCTGGGAAGGCGCCAAGCAGCGCAGGCATGGGGGGAACCCAAAAAAGCGATTCTTTTCTGAGCAGGCAGTGACGGAGCAGGCGCCTCCTGAGCTCCCTCCGACCTCTGCGATCCCGGGGTTTCATTTTGGGGGAACGGGGGGAGCTCGGGGCAGGACACACCCCGGCCCTTTCCTCTTTTGGGGGCTACCCTTGATTTCCATCGGATCAGAGCAAAAAAACGAGAGAGGAGGATGCTCTGTTTAATTCCTGCCTGTGCCCACAGTTCTTTTGGGCTGGGGGCAGAGGAAGCATGAAAAGAGCTTTAACCCCACGGTGGAGCAGCACCCCTCAACTTCCACACCCCATTTGGAGCAGCATTGGTGTCGGAGAGACAAAGATCGCTCAACCCGGCTTCCCCCCAGCCTGGAGAGCAGCCCGGGGAGCCCCGAGAACGGAGAGCAGCCCGGGGAGCTCAGGGGAACGGAGAGCAGCCCGGGGAGCCCCGGGAGCGGAGAGCAGCCCGGGGAGCCCCGGGAACGGAGAGCAGCCCGGGGAGCCCCGGGAGCGGAGAGCAGCCCGGGGAGCCCCGGGAGCGGAGAGCAGCCCGGGGAGCCCCGGGCACCGAGAGCAGCCCGGGGAGCCCCGGGAGCGCTGGAGCCGCGCTCCGAGGCGGGCGGGGATGCGCTGGCACCGGGGGATGGGGCGAGCCGGAGCGGGGGCCGGAGCGGTGACGCAGCAGCCGCTGACGCTGCTCCGGTGCCTGGCAGACGTGTGGCCGCCTGGCAGGAGCAGGAATGTGATGCAAAGCACAAGAGATGGGGTTTTTTTTCCTCCTAAGGTAAGGAAAGTAAAAATGTCACCAGCCCCGTGGGCGACATCCACCGAAGGCCTGGATGTGGCTGTGCCTGAAACAGATTTAGGCTGGGTTTTGTTTTTGGCTTAGGCTTTTATTCCAGTCTGGGGGTGGGATGAAACCTTGACACCTGGTTTCTGTCATCTGTGCTGCTCCGATGTGAGACCCACGCAGCTACACGCAGATGCAGCCGCCGAGGGTGACATTCCAACAGGAATTCCAACCCCAAAAACCAGGCTCGGGGGGAGCAGGGCGGCAGTGGCACCTCGGCTGCAGCCCCCTGCCCCGCCAGCCCCCTCCCAGCTTTATTAGCACCGTGTAAACGACAATGACGTTGCTGTGACAGCCGCACAACCAAGGACGCCGCGGTGCCCGGGACAGCCCGGCCGCAGCCCCCCCAGGCCACCTTCCCCGCGACCCCTGTGACCTTCTCAGCCTTCCCAGGGATCCCACCCGTCCCCAGCTCCGCATTTCCCACCGGCCCCTCCAAGGGAGGGCGGTTTTCCAGCACCGGTAACGCCACCGGGCCGGGGCCGCACCGAGCTGTACCGAGCCCGGTGCCCGGTACTGGTATCCAGCCCGGACCCCTGACGGTGCCATACCGGGCCGGGGCTGTACCGTACCGAGCCCGGGGTCCCATCACTGCCGGCACCGGTGCCGTACCGAGCCCGGTGTAGCACTGAGCCCATATTGGTCCCGCCCCGGTGCCGCGCCGAGCCCGGGGCCGGTGCAGTCCCGGCCCATACCGAGCCCGGGGCCGGTGCAGTGCCGGCCCGCTCCGGGCTCGCGTGTCCCCCACCCCCTTCCCCCGTGCCGGTGCGGAGCCCGTGCCGGAGCCGCCCCCGTCGGGGCCGAGCCGCCGCCGCCGGCACCGCCCCCGGGCTATAAATCCCCGCCGCATCCCTCCGCTCCCGCTCCGCTCCCATGGCTGCAGCAGCGGCGGCACCGGCACCTCCGAGCCCCACCGGCGGCGACGCGCAGCGCCCGTCCCGCGGCGGCAGCGCCGGCCACAGCAGCGGCGCCCGCCGCCGGCCGCGGCTCCGCCTAGGCGCGGGGGGCTGCGGGGGGCTGCGGGGGGATTGGCTCAGGGGGTTCTGAAAGCGGGGGGACGCCTCGGTGGGTCTGGGGGGCGCTGCAGGATCTGGGGCACCCCGTGGTGGGGGGGATGCAGTGCTTCGGAGGGTTTGGGGAAGTGTAAATGGTGGGGACGCGGGAGGTTTGGGGAGCTGGAGGGGTCTGGGGTACCTGGGGGGGTTTGATCCCTGGGCACCCAGGGGGGTTGGGGGCTCTGGAAGTGGAGGGAGGCCTTGGTGGGCTCACTGGGAACCACTGCTGTGGGGGGGACCAGTAGGGCCTGGGGTCGTTCAGGGAGCCCTGGGGGAGGTCTGATGGGGTGGGACCTGGTGGGTTTGGGAGTCCTGGGGTCGGGGTCACCTTGGTGAGGGTAAGTAAGGGGCCTCGGGGACCCTGCAGGATCTGGGGGACCACCTGGTGTGGGGTAACCCAGTGGGGTCTGGGGTCCTTTACAGGAGTCTGGTGTGTTTGGATCTGATGGATTTGAGGGTTACAGTTGAATTCTGCAGAGTGTGAAGGGTCCAGGGGACCCTATGGGGTGGGGACACCCAGCAGGGTCTGGGGAATCCGATGGGCTGGAACCCAATGGATTTGGGGGTCCCTAGAGGGTGGGGGAGGTCTGGGGACACGTCCTGGAGGTGGTCTGAGGGGTCCACTGGGATGAGACCCAGTGGGCTGGAAGGGCTTCAGCATCCTTGAGGGTGCCAGGGAGATCCTGCAGGGTCCTGGGGACTCTGGGGTGGGGGTACCCAGCAGGGTCTGGGCACCCCAGCAGTGGCCCAAGGGGTCCGATGGGGGGAGACTTTGGGGTATTTGGGGTTCCACAGGGGACCTTGTGGTATTAGGGCACTCCAGGGGACCCAGCAGGGTCTGGGGTCCTTGGGGTGCCCTGAGGGATTTGGTGGGAGAGCATCCCTGGGGGTTGTGGTGCTCGAAGGGCCCTGCAGGGTCAGGGTCTGGGGTGTGCAGAGAACCAACAGACTGGGGGGACGCAATGAGATCGGGGACCCAGCAGGTTCTGGGGACCTCCCTGAGCTTGGGAGACCCTTCAGAGTCTGGGATCCCTGGAGGATCTTGCCAGGTTTGGGGGTGTTTATAGAGGAATCTGCTGCCAGCACCCCCAGCCCGCTCTGGGGCCGTGCCCCGCTGAAGGCAGCAGGTTCTGGGGCAGGACCCCTTCCCCGCCTGAGCCCTACGACCCCCGGGAGGGGACCCCAGTCCTTGGGACACTGCCGGGACTGGGACTCACACGGGGCAGCCCTGCCGTGCCCGCTGCAAGCCCCGGCGGAGACTCGAGCGGGCTCGGGGCCACCGCAGCTCCAGCGCCCGGGCTGGGACACAGCGGGACCGGACCGGGGCTCGGGGTCCGCCGGCGCCGTCCACCCCCAGCGAGCGCAGTCTGGGACTGCTCCGTGACCGACCAAAGCACGCAGGGACACGGAAGGCTCCCGGTGCTTCCAGCGGCGTCCTTGGGGACACCCAATGTCACCTGGGGGCAGAGCCGGTGGCTGCCGGCCGGCAGGAAGGCACGAGGAGGCGGAGATGGGCTCGGGATGAAGGATCCCCCGCAGGGATGAAGGATCGCTGTCCGGGATGAAGGATCCGTCTCCGGGATGAAGAATCTGTCTCCGGGATGAAGGATTCCTGTCTGGGATGAAGGATCTCTCCCCGGGATGAAGGATTCCTCTCTGGAATGAAGGATCCGTCTCCGGGATGAAGGATCCCTGTCCGGGATGAAGGATCCCTCCGGGATGAAGGATGTCGCCCCGGGATGAAGGATCTCGCTCCGGACTGAACGCCTGTGCGGGGCCTGGTGCCGCTGTCCCCGTCGCTGTCCCCGCCGCTGTCCCCCAGCCCTGAGCCGGCCTCGGGACGCTCGGAGCGATGGAACCGGCCCGTCCCCGCCGGGAGCCGCCGAGGTTCGGCTGGCGAGCGCCGCGGCCCCGCTCCCGCTCCGTCCCCTGCCGCCCCCCGGTGACGGTCCCGCAGCGAGCCAGCAGCCCCCGCTCGCCGTGCCAAGCTTCCGCAGTGGCGCTCCCCAGAAGCTGCATGAATCCCCCGGAAAAACTAAGTCCCCCCGCTATTTATTTGTTTAAATTTAAAATACCAAAACACCCCGTTTGGGCTGGGGTGGGGTGGGGGAATTTCACTGACCCCCTGCTATTTATTTATTTATTTAAATTTAGAAAACCAAAACCCCGGGTTTGGGCTGTGGTGGGAGGGATTTCACTGACCCCCTGCTATTTGTTTATTTATTTTAATTTTAAAAAAGCCAACCCCCCGGGTTTGGGCTGGGGTGGGAGGGATTTCACTGACCCCCTGCTATATATTTATTTATTTATTTATTTATTTATTTATTTATTTAAATTAAAAAGCCAAAACCCCTGGTTTGGGAGGGATTTCACTGACCCCATGCTATTTACTTATTTATTTTTATTTTAGAAAAACCCCAAACCCCGGGTTTGGGCTGTGGTGGGAGGGATTTCACTGACCCCCTGCCATCTATTTATTTTTTTATTTAAATTAAAAAGCCAAACCGCCGGGTTTGGGCTGGGGTGGGGGGATTCCACTGACGCCCGAATGTGCCGCGCCTCCGCTGGTGTGACAGCAGGTCTGTTGTGTAACCCTGGCTGCGCTGCCCGCACCGTGCTGCCCGTGCTCTGGAATAAACTTTGATATATATTTTATTCATTAGGCGCAGCGTCCTGAAGTGCTGGTTGAAATATAACCCGCAGGGTGATTAGAATGGGGATTAGCAAATAAGCCCTGGTAATGGCGTGTAATTAATACCAGAGTGGATTTCTCTGATTATCAACCTCTTCCCTCCTCTGAGCGTGTGGGGAGATGTGGAAGAATACGTTCAGAATTCCTGCAGCAGGATATCACTGTATATAAATATAAAAATATATATAAATATATATATACACCTGCAGACACGGTCTGTCCTGAAAGACTCCCAAACAAGGCAAACTTGGGTGACAAGCAAGGCACAGCTTGCACACAAATATCTGCAGGAAAGAGGTGGCAGGGAAACACCTAAGCTCCCGTCCTGCCCTTGCAGCCCCGAGAGCTCTGCCTTTCCCCCTGTAATCCCAGTTTTTGAGCAGCTCCTGGTTTTGTGCTGCCCGGTGCAGGGCTGGGAGTGCTCTGACACCTCTGGTGCTCCCCAGCTCCTGCCCTTCCCCTCCCCAGGGCCAGGGAGATTTTCCCGTGTGTAATCCCAGCTGGAAGGTGATTCCCAGAGCCGAGAGCAGAGTTTGCTGCTAAGAGCAGCTTAGGGGTCTCAGCCAGGAAAGAGACACATTATCTCTCCTGGCTTTCAATTAATAGTATGGAATGCACAGCTTGGCCTTAAATCCCTTGATTTTTTTCCCCTTTCTGTGGTGATTATTTGCAAATCAGCTTTTGACCTGATTAGAGCGGAACCGACTTAGAGGAAATGCAGGGAAAGACCTGAAATGTATAATAAATCAACTCCATTAAACCAGAAAGGCCAAAACCATTAAAAATCCCTCCGTGTGATGGTTGCTCCCCACCCTCCAGCCTCAGCAAGGATACAGCCTCATCCCACTTTGTATTCCTGGAGTATCTTCGGCTGGAACATGACATCCATCACAATTCTCACTTATTCCCATTTTCCTCCAGGACAGGGGAGGCTGATGCAGTCCCGGAGCACAGGAGGGTTGGCAAGGGGAGCCCGAGGCTGCTCAGCACCCTGCCAAGGGCTGAAATGAGGATTCCTGCCTGCCCCAGGTGCCCAGGGAATGCCAGGCCCAGGAGCTCAGAGGAAGGGGAAGGGCAGGGGCACAGCCACCTCCATCTCCCGGGGACTGGGATGTCCCCGTGTCCCGCAGGAGGGGCACAAGGGGCAGCTGAGGGGCAGCTGTGGCCGTGGATTTTGGACTGGAGCAGCTCCCCAGGCTGATGCTGGAGGGAGAAGTCTCAGGAACGGGGATTGAAAGGAAACAGAAGCCGGCCCGGAGTTCCATCCCCGGTGGGAGCAGGCAGCACATCCTGCGGGAATCTGCAGCTGCAGAGTCACTGCCAGGGGGTGCCAGGGCTGGGGGCACCCTCAGGGCACAGCAAGCACGCAGCTCCAGCACCAGGACAGCAGCCAGCTGCCCCCGTGGCTCTGGGGATTTAACAGCCCCGAGAGCCCCCTGCCCTCTGCAGCAGGTTACATAAACAGCACCCACACTTGGGGGTTTATGGGATTACTCTGTTACAGACTTTCTGGGAAAAATGGAATTAATGTGGCGTGCTAATACCTAAGCCTGGCTTCTCCCTCTCCTCTGGTAATTCCTCTGGGCTGGGCCTGATGGGGGGGAGTTGGAATGAGGGGACACAGGGGCACAGCACCCACGGCAGGGACAGACACTGCCCGGGGTGAAATGACTCCGGGGTGGTGTGAGAGAGGGGGAGGGCAGGGAACGTGGGAGAGTGAGGGAGAGGGGAGAGGGACTGGGACAGAGTGAGGGAGAGGGGACAGGGATGGGGGAGAGTGAGGGAGAGGGGACAGGGGCTGGGATAGAGTGATGGAGAGGGGACAGGAACAGCGGGGGGTTATGCAGAGGGGACAGGGATGGTGAGAGAGTGAGGGAAAGGGGACAGGGACAGTGGGGAGGTGACAGAAGAGGGATGGAGGTACAAGAGTGATGCAGCGGGGACAGGGACAGCGGGGGGTGATGCAGAGGGGACAGGGACAGTGGTGCAAAAGTGATGAAGGGTGGTAAAGGGACGGGGTGAGGGTGATGGAGAGGGTGGGAGAGGGACAGTGCCAGAGTGATAGGGACAGGGGACAGGGGCAGGGGACAAGGGACAATGAACAGGGGACAGGGGACAAGGGACAGGGGACAGGGCGCAGGACACAGGGGACAAGGGACAGGGGACAAGGGACAGGGAACAGGGCACAGGACACAGGGGACAAGGGACAGCGGCAGGAGCCGAGGCCGTCCCCGCTGCGGTATGTCCCCGTGTCCCGCAGGAGGGGCACAAGGGGCAGCTGAGGGGCAGCTGTGGCCGTGGATTTTGGACTGGAGCAGCTCCCCAGGCTGATGCTGGAGGGAGAAGTCTCAGGAACGGGGATTGAAAGGAAACAGAAGCCGGCCCGGAGTTCCATCCCCGGTGGGAGCAGGCAGCACATCCTGCGGGAATCTGCAGCTGCAGAGTCACTGCCAGGGGGTGCCAGGGCTGGGGGCACCCTCAGGGCACAGCAAGCACGCAGCTCCAGCACCAGGACAGCAGCCAGCTGCCCCCGTGGCTCTGGGGATTTAACAGCCCCGAGAGCCCCCTGCCCCCTGCAGCAGGTTACATAAACAGCACCCACACTTGGGGGTTTATGGGATTACTCTGTTACAGACTTTCTGGGAAAAATGGAATTAATGTGGCGTGCTAATACCTAAGCCTGGCTTCTCCCTCTCCTCTGGTAATTCCTCTGGGCTGGGCCTGATGGGGGGGAGTTGGAATGAAGGGACACAGGGGCACAGCACCCACGGCAGGGACAGACACTGCCCGGGGTGAAATGACTCCGGGGTGGTGTGAGAGAGGGGGAGGGCAGGGAACGTGGGAGAGTGAGGGAGAGGGGAGAGGGACTGGGACAGAGTGAGGGAGAGGGGACAGGGATGGGGGAGAGTGAGGGAGAGGGGACAGGGGCTGGGATAGAGTGATGGAGAGGGGACAGGAACAGCGGGGGGTTATGCAGAGGGGACAGGGATGGTGAGAGAGTGAGGGAAAGGGGACAGGGACAGTGGGGAGGTGACAGAAGAGGGATGGAGGTACAAGAGTGATGCAGCGGGGACAGGGACAGCGGGGGGTGATGCAGAGGGGACAGGGACAGTGGTGCAAAAGTGATGAAGGGTGGTAAAGGGACGGGGTGAGGGTGATGGAGAGGGTGGGAGAGGGACAGTGCCAGAGTGATAGGGACAGGGGACAGGGGCAGGGGACAAGGGACAATGAACAGGGGACAGTGGACAGGGGACAAGGGACAGGGGACAAGGGACAATGAACAGGGGACAGTGGACAGGGGACAGGGGACAAGGGACAGGGAACAGGGCACAGGACACAGGGGACAAGGGACAGCGGCAGGAGCCGAGGCCGTCCCCGCTGCGGTCACGAGAGGGCGCTGCGGGAGCCGCCGGAGCAGCCCCGGCGCGGCGAGATCGGTCCCCGCTCCCGCTGCCCCCGACGCTCCCGCCGCTCCCGCTGCCCCCGCCGCTCCCGGTGCTCCCGCTCCTGCCGCTCCCGGTCCCGCTGCCCCCGGTCCCGCTGCCCCCGACGCTGCTCCCGCTGCCCCCGGTCCCGCCACTCCGGCTGCTCCCGCTCCCGCCGCTCCCGGTCCCGCTGCCCCCGCAGCTCCCGCTGCCCCCGGTCCCGCCGCTTCGGCTGCTCCCGCTCCCGCCGCTCCCGGTCCCGCCGCTCCCGCTCCAGCCCTTCCTCCTCCAAGCGGCGGTCACGGCCCCAGACGCCCCCAGGGTGGGAGTTGCCCCCCGCTCTCTGATTCTGCCCTTCCAGCCCTGAGCCTGCGCTGCCCAGAGCCCCTGCGGGGGCTGCGAGTGCCACGCAGGGAATTGGAATCCTTCTGTTCCTGGGCCAGGGCAGCCGGGGGTCCGCAGGGGCTGGGGGCTGTCACCTGGACCTGGGGACACACCTGGCTGCGTTTCTGGCTCCTTTTGAGCCGTGGTGTTCCCATCTCCCTGCTCCCTCACCCCTGGGACCAGCAGCCCTGTGCTTCATCCCCGTTCAGGTGTGCTGAGAAATGCCCATAAATCCTTTATTTTCAGTTCTGTCCCCTGGGCCTGTGGGTGGGGGACACTGCCCAGGGCCTGAAGGTGGCACCTTGTCCTCACCACCTTATCCCCCTGTCCCCGAGCTCCAGGGGTCCTGCTGTGGCTCTGGGCAGCTCCCAGGCCTGGGAAGGCATTGCCATGGCACCTGGCTGCCCTGTGCTCTCCTCACTGTGTCAAGCTCCTCTTGGTCCACTTCTCTCTTCCCCGCTAAAGCTCTTTAAGTCACTGATCCCGTTAAACCTCAGCAATCGGGTTGTTTTGCCCTGCAGTGCCCAATTCCTGCCCCGCTGGCTCCTGATGCCCAGCCCGGGTCCCTGTGCCCACACTGGACCCACCAGCCCAGCCCAGCACAGCTCGGGTCCTGCTGGTTCTGACCACGTGGAGAGGGATCCCGGGGGTCCCGGGGGTCCCAGGGAGGGTGGCAGGGTGTGGGTGCTGCTGTGCCCCTGGGCTGGCAGCAGGGGGGAGGCAGGGATGGGTTGGGGTGCTGTGGAGCTGAGGGATGGCACAGGGAGCAGAGCTGGGCAGGGATGGAGCAGGAGCAGAGCTGGGCAGGGCTGGGGCAGGGGCAGAGCTGGGCAGGGATGGCACAGGGAGCAGAGCTGGGCAGGGATGGCACAGGGAGCAGAGCTGGGCAGGGATGGAGCAGGAGCAGAGCTGGGCAGGGCTGGGGCAGGGGCAGAGCTGGGCAGGGATGGCACAGGGAGCAGAGCTGGGCAGGGATGGAACAGGGAGCAGAGCTGGGCAGGGATGGAGCAGGGGGCAGAGATGGGCAGAGATGGAGCAGGAGCAGAGCTGGGCAGGGATGGGGCAGAGGCAGAGATGGGCAGGGATGGGGCAGGGAGCAGAGCTGGGCAGGGATGGAGCAGGGGCAGAGCTGTGCCACGGGGTCCCTGTGAGCCAGGAGGGTGCCCCAGCACCAGCCTGACCTGCCACCTCTCCTGGGGTGTGCCCCGTGCCCTCCCTGGCCTGGCAGGGCTGGGTGAGGCTCGGCCCTGGTGCCCACCTGGCACAGTGCACTGTGCTGTCCCCCCACGGACCCTCTGCTTTTGGGTGATGCTCAGTCAGCCTCACCCCCTCCTCACAGCCCTTTCCCAAGGGTTTGGGTGTTCAGAACAGACTTGTCCATCCTTTTGTAAAGGAATCCTTTAAGGGAATTGGGGTAATTAATTAATTAAGCAGGGTAATTAATGCCACATGCGGGTTCTCAAGGCCTTTCTGCCTCCAGGGAGGCCGGGCTGGGGCTGGGCACAGCCAGGACTGTCCAAGCCACGATTTCCCAGGGCTCAGGTGTCCCTGCCTGTCACCTCCACCCCAGGGCTGCCTGGAGCACCCCGAGTCTCCCAGCACAGAGCAGCCTCTCTGTCTTCAGTGCTGGCTGTCCCAGTCTGACCACAGACTCTGCCTGTGCCACAGCTGCTCCTTCCCCAGGCCCTCAGGTGTGCCCAGCCCGGGCAGGGTCCAGCACCTCCTCCAGGGGCTGAGCAGGAATTTTCCTCCTGCTCCTCCCCAGAGCGGATCCCAAGCGCCCTGGGACCTGCACCTGCCCCTTCCCTTCAGCACCAGGGCTTCCCTACAGCCCCAGCAGCCAAATCTGGGGGTTGGCAAGTCCTGGGAAGGGCAGAGCAGTGAGGAATGCTCCCCAAAATAGCTGCATGACGTGTGCAGCAAAGGGCAAGGTGCTGGGGAGGGGCTTTGCCTTGCTCACTGTCCCATCTCACGCTTGGGGGAGTGGGAGAGATTCCCCCTGCAACCCTGACACTGTGATTTATAATAAAGATATAAAATTCAGTGTATGAGGCGGAATGGGTGGGTGTGAAGCCCAGCTCCCCTCCCTGCAGCAGGGATGCCCAGAGCAGGTTCCAGGGACACCCCTCCCTGCCTGCTTCCTCCCCTGCCCTGCTAATCCCCAGCGCTCTGAGATGACAGGAGCCCTGTAACCTGATCACTGTTCATTAAGAGCTTTAATGAGATTAATTGCCAAAAGCACCAGTTACTGCTCGCAGCCCTTCCCTTGGGAGGACCCAGAGATCCCTGGGCTCTGTGTGCTGGGCTGTAGGTGAGGATTTCCTAAAAACTGCAGCAGCAAATTCCTCAGAATGGATAGATTTGGGGTTTTCCCTTGCAGAGAGAGCTCCGGGTTCCCACAGCCCCAGCTCCATGTGCTGCTCACCCTCCCCTGGCCGTGCCGTGCCATGAGGGGCACCAGGACCCCCGGAACAGCCCCGGGCACAGCTGGGGGTGCCCACCACCCCCCGGCACCCCACGAGTGCCACCGTGGGGTGCCAGCGGTGTCCCCGGGCTGTGCCAGCCCCGCGCCCGGCCGCGCTGACGCTGGGGGCTAAATCTGTCGGTGACGGGCAGGAAAGGAATCCAGGGAGCAGAGCCAGCTCCGGTCCTCTCGGCTCTGCCCGCCTCGCCTCTTATGGAGCGGAGCAGGAGGGAAGAGGGGCCGGGAGCAGCTCCCGTTAAGGAGAAGCCCCGGGGAAGCCCTGGCTCGGCCCTGCCAGCCCCGCGGGGCACGGGGAGCAGCGTGCCTGGGACGTGCCAGCACCCCCGGGGACAGCCGGCACACACGGGGTCCCGCCCGGGGCTCCGGGGGTCCCTGGAGGGACAGAGGGACGATGGCGATAACGCACACAGGGAGGGAGCCAGGCAGGGCCACGCTCCCCCTGCAGCTGGCGGTCCTGGAGAGGAAGAGGAGGAGGAGGAAGAGCAGGCCAGCCCAGCACCCCGGCCTCGCCCCGTGCCTCAGTTCCCCGGGAGCTCCGACCCTCGAGGCTCCCTGTTCGTGTCCCTCTGCAGGGCAGCAGAAGGAGCCGGGGAGCTCGGGAGCTCTTGGGTGCTCTGACACCTCGGGGCTGCCCGGGCACCACCCTGCCCAGCTTCACACGCAGGAGGATCTGGGGGTGGATTTGGGGGCGATTTTGGGGGCAGATTTGGGGTCTTTGAGATTCTTTAGCACAGAGGGCAGGGCAGAGCCAGGCACGGTGCAGTCCCAGCTCCCCCTCAACATCCCCTCCCTCATCTCCAGAGGGATTTCTGAGTCCATCCAAGTGATTTCCCTTCTGGGCTGCAAATTAAAACCCATTTTGTGCAAAAAGAGGCTCAACACCTGAGCAGCTCAGCTCAGTTGCTCACCCTCCCCTGGCCGTGCCGTGCCATGAGGGGCACCAGGACCCCCGGAACAGCCCCGGGCACAGCTGGGGGTGCCCACCACCCCCCGGCACCCCACGAGTGCCACCGTGGGGTGCCAGCGGTGTCCCCGGGCTGTGCCAGCCCCGCGCCCGGCCGCGCTGACGCTGGGGGCTAAATCTGTCGGTGACGGGCAGGAAAGGAATCCAGGGAGCAGAGCCAGCTCCGGTCCTCTCGGCTCTGCCCGCCTCGCCTCTTATGGAGCGGAGCAGGAGGGAAGAGGGGCCGGGAGCAGCTCCCGTTAAGGAGAAGCCCCGGGGAAGCCCTGGCTCGGCCCTGCCAGCCCCGCGGGGCACGGGGAGCAGCGTGCCTGGGACGTGCCAGCACCCCCGGGGACAGCCGGCACACACGGGGTCCCGCCCGGGGCTCCGGGGGTCCCTGGAGGGACAGAGGGACGATGGCGATAATGCACACAGGGACTGGAAGCCAGGCAGTGCCACGCTCCCCCTGCAGCTGGCGGGCTTGGAGAGGAAGAGGAGGAGGAGGAAGAGCAGGCCAGCCCAGCACCCCGGCCTCGCCCCGTGCCTCAGTTCCCCCGGAGCTCCGACCCTCGGGGCTCCCGGTTCGTGTCCCTCTGCAGGGCAGCAGAAGGAGCCGGGGAGCTCGGGAGCTCTTGGGTGCTCTGACACCTCGGGGCTGCCCGGGCACCACCCTGCCCAGCTTCACACGCAGGAGGATCTGGGGGTGGATTTGGGGGCGGATTTGGGGGCAGATTTGGGGTCTTTGAGATTCTTTAGCACAGAGGGCAGGGCAGAGCCAGGCACGGTGCAGTCCCAGCTCCCCCTCAACATCCCCTCCCTCATCTCCAGAGGGATTTCTGAGTCCATCCAAGTGATTTCCCTTCTGGGCTGCAAATTAAAACCCATTTTGTGCAAAAAGAGGCTCAACACCTGAGCAGCTCAGCTCAGTGACAGGTCAGGGCACAGCTGCACCCCCACGGCCCAGTCCAGCTCCCTGGGAACCTCCCCCTGGAGCCGGGGAAGAAAATCCTCCTGCTCTTTCCCACGTGTTGTTGCGCTGGACAAATATTTGTTTTGGAAAGCTCTGCCTTGCCCCGAGCCCTGCAGCCAAGGCCAGCCCTGGCACCAAGGCTGCTCGCAGGGACGGGTCCTGCTCTGAGCACAGCCTGGCTGCAGGCTTTGCATCCAGGGGAGCATCCCCGAGCCTTGCCCAGGGCAGGAGGTGCTGCCACAGCCCGTGGGGTCGGTGGGCTCTGACGGGGGGATCCCCTCCTGGGCCAGTGAGGAATCCCCCGGGAGGGGCAGCAGGGAGGGCAGCGCCCATCTGAGCGCCGTGCGGGGTGCTCAGGGCTCTCTGGTGTCCAGCCAGGCTCGCAGTCCCCCAAAACCCTGGGAGACAGGCTGGGGATGCACCTGCAGGGGGAAAAGCCCTGGGAAGGTGCTCGGAAGCCTCGGAGGGAATCCCCCGCCTTCCTGCGCTGTTTTACAGCCTCGCTTCGCTCCTGGAATTGCGCTCCCGGCCGGAGGGAGCAGCGGAGCGGTCCCGGGCCCGGGGGGGCTCCGGGACAGGAATTCGGGGCAGGGACCCCGCACGGCCCGGCCCGGCCCGGCCCCCGCACGGCCCGGAGCGGCAGCGGCGCCGGGACACTGCGCTTTGTTTGGAGAATAAAGTCAGCGCTGTTACTCAGCCTGTCGCTATCCCAGCAATTCCTGCCTCCACTCGCTCGGCTGCGGGAAGCATTCCTGCCCGGGGGCTGCCGAGGAAAATGCGCACCGGGGGGACCCGCAGGGACCGGGGCTGGGGGCAGGGACGGCGGTGGCACCGCACCCGGCTCTGGGACACGGCCCCTTTTCCATCCCAGAAAAACCCATTCCCGGGGGGAGCACCCGCATCCCAGCCACCCACAGAACTTTGGTCCTTTGGGTGAGCAAAGAGCAGCCAGAGGATGCGGTGACAAGGTGTGTCCCCTCCGTGTGTCCCCTCCCCGAGTCCCCTCCGTGCGTCCCGGAGGTGAAGCTCTGTCCCCGAGTGCCACCGATTTCCATGGAAAGTTTTGCTGCTGCCAGCGGGGCTCCCACACGGAGCCCCGGGTTTGTTTTCCCTGCCTGTTTTCAGCCCTTTCCGTGCGATAGGCGAAGCCAGCCGCCTGTCCCCGAGGTCCCCGCGTCCCCAGGAGCCGGCCGTGTCCTTGTGCTATCGCTGCCGAGCTCTGATAACCCCGCTGCCGGGGGAAGCTGCGGCCGGATCCCACACGGCAGCAGCTCCCCCCGCAGCCGCTCCCTCTCCTGCTGGGGCAGCCTCATCCCGACGCTCCCGGCCCGAATCCCCAGCCCGGAGCCGGGGCTGGATCCGCTCCATCCTTCCCTGGGAAGGCGCTCTCCCTCTTCTCCCTGTCCCCGGGAAATGCTGGCATTCCCTCCTCTGGAAAGCCCAGAGAGCAGCCTCCCCCCCGCCACCTGCACCGTGCTGAAACTCCCTGAAAATCCTCGCGAGCACCAAAATCCAGCAGCTGCAGCCCCGAGGAGAGGCCGGGGCAGCTCAGCCCCTGCTGGGGCTCCGCGCTACAGTGGGAACAAAGGGAGGACAGGAGCGAGGCCGGGAACGTCCTTTCCCAGCCCCGGGGACATCAAACAAACCCCGAAAGTCAATTCTCGCCGTGTCAGCCCCGCAGGTCAGCCGGGGTTTGATCTACAGCCCGGGGCAGCAGATGGAAAAATTCCCAGCCAGGGTTTTGGATCAGGTCCCGGTGTTTCCTCCTGCTGCTGGGACACTCGGGGCCGTGGGGAGCCCCAAAGAGCTCTGCTCATCCTCCAAAGGGATCACAGGGATGTGTTCTCCCCACTCCCCTCTTCCTGGAAGCTCTTAAATCCTTCCAAGACCAGGAGTCAAAGGCTGAGCCACAGATCTGCTCACCAGCCCGGAAACATCCTAAATTTAAACCTCAGCTGCACCCTGAGCTCCCAGAATCTCACCCCTCTGAGCTCCCATCACCTGCTCTGCTTTCAGCCCAGGATTTTAACCCAAATCCCCACTTTGTGCCAGAATTTCAGCCGAGATGAAGCTGTATTTCCACTCAAGAAGAACTGCTGAGAGCTTTGCAGCAAAAGAAGACAAGTGGCAGAAAGGGGAATGGCTTTAAACTGAGTAGGTTTAGATGGGATTTCAGAAGGAATTCCTCCCTGTGGGGGTGGCGAGGCCCTGGCACAGGTTACCCATGGTGGGGGTGGAATGAAAAGGTCTTTAAGGTCCCTTCCAACCCAAACCATTCCATGATTTTGTGAAGACAGCCCAGCCTGGGACACGCAGGGATCCATCTGGGGGGGAAACTGCCACAGTTTTTTCCTCCTACTGCCCTGGCTTTTCAAAGCAGGCAGCAGAATGCCCCCAAGGTCAGTTTAGAAGGCAAAAGCCTCACTTGGCTTTGCACAGCTGCAGGGCTGGCTGGGGCCAGCCTGAGTAAAGCCCATCCCAGGTGAAGCAGAGCACAACATTCAGGCTCAGGTGGCTCCTGGGCTCTAGGAACCCACACGGTCCCCAGCCTGTAATTTCATTTTAACCCGAAGCCGTTTTCACGTGGCTCTGTCCCCTGCTGGGCTCTGATAACCCCAACGGGCACAAATGGCCCCAGAGGGCTGCAGCCTCCTGCTCTGCACACAGAGCCAGCCTGGGAGAAAGCAAAGCTTGATGCAATCCTGAAATACCTGCAGAACAGGGCACGGCAAGGGGGATTTATTGCTGCTGCAGCTGGGGCTGTCCAAGCCGTGCAGCCACCGGGAGAAATTCCAGCAGAGCAAATATCCCATTCCTGCTTTGGCTTTTGGGCTGGTTTGGGGCTGTTTGGGGGTGCAGGGGGGGCTGCACTGCTGGGCTGGGTCTCAGAGGGGTGGGAAGGGGAATTTTTGGGCTCAGCTCCTCTCACCAGGCAGCTGGGGCACAGCACAGGGACACCCCTGCCCTTATCTCAGCTGCCCTTATCACACTGGGGACACGTCAAGAGCTGTGCTGGGGCTGGGCACACACTGACCACACACTGACCACACACTGACCACACTCTGACCACACACTGACCACACTCTGGCCACACTCTGGCCACACGCAGCCCCAGGATTTGGGGCACAGGCCTGGGCAGGTGGGCATCACCAAGCACCCAGCGCCTCCTCCCCTCCTCCTTCTGCCCTGTCCCGGCAGGGACAATTAAAAGGTCGTCCCTGGGTGTGACACACGGCGTGGGGACTCGGGAGCAGCCCTGCCCGGTTCCCCACGCCCCTCTGGGGCTGTCCTGCTGCAGGGCTGGCCCTGTCCTGCCCGGCTGTGACACCGGGCTGGTGGCAGCTGCACCCCGGCCCCTGAGGCGAGGTGAGAAGGCAATTCCCCCGGGTGAAGCAGGCTCCAGGAGGATGAGGAGCAGGGAGCACCCTTTGGGACCAGGGCTGCTGCTGCTGCCAGCCCCGAGGCTGTGCTGAGCTCTGCTGGCTCCGTGTCCCTTCCCCGTGCCCCAACCCTTGTGCTGGCACTTCAGCTCTGCCATGTGGCACCTCCTGGAGCCCTTTCCACCAGAAAAGTGTGAAAACGCTGCCCCGAGCTGCAGTGAGAGCCAGAACCACGTCCTGGGGCAGGGAGGGTGCTCCCCCAGCCCGAGGATTTCCTGCTCTGGCTGTGCTGCAGCACTCCTGCCATCCCCTGAATCGAGGGGTGCACCGGGGGGTTCTGTGCTGCCCCAGCTCCTCGGCTGTCTCAGCCTCCTCCTCCTCCTCCCCAGGGCCGGGGCAGGGACAGGGACAGGCTCGGCAGTGACCGCAGGCTCCTGCTGGCAGCTCCACCCGGGAGAAAACCGGGAGCAGGAGAGGGAGCTTCCCCCGGAGCAGTCGGGAGCAAACACGGGCAGCTCCTCCCGGAGAGCAGGGAGGGAAAACCCATCCCAGCCCCTCTGATCCCGCGGCTCTCGCTGGGGGCTGGGGGCTGGGACGAGCCCCGTGGCCGCCCCAGAGCTTTGGGGTCCCACTCGGGGCTGGAGGAGCCTTTGGAGAGGGTGAGCAGTGGGGACCCCTGGCCCTAGCAGGAAGGAGGGAAGGGAAGAGGCTGCAGCCGCGGAGGGGCTAACGAGAGGGGATTTCCTCAATTACGGGATAACGCCGGTAATCCCGGCTTTCCAAGGTTTAGGGAGCGCCGGCCGGGATGAGCCTTCCTCCCACGCACGTGATGCTGAGCCAGGAGCGGAGCAGCTCCCAGCCTGCCCAGAGACACGAGCCTGGCACCCAAACCCCTGGCACCCAAATCCCCTAAAACCCAGGGGGGATCAAACCCCTCTGGAGGGGGGATCAAACCCCTCTGGAGGGGGGATCAAACCCCTCCGGAGGGGGGATCCCAGCCTGGCTGCCCAGCCTGGCCTCGGGAGCTGCCAGCCCCAGCCAGGGCTGCGGGAAGGAGGAGCAGGGCAGGAACTGGCTGGACTCGTTCCTCTGGTGACATTTGGGAAGGGTGACTGTGAGTGGCACGTTAACCATCATGTCCAGCCTTTAAGGAATGCACCCGGGACCCATCGGGGAGCAGTCCTCTGTGAGTCACGGCACGGACACGCGGATTTAGCCGGGATTTCAGCCCAAGCCTCCTCTAATTGCATATTAGTAGAGGGATGCTTAAAGTAATCAGCTGTTGCAGGCACGCCGGTGCGGGGGGAAGGGAGGAGGGCTGCAGGGGTGTCCGTGCCTCCAGCCCCTCCTTGGATTACAAGGCAGAAATGTAGGGCGCTGGAACAGCCCGGGAGCGCTGCCTTCCCCTTTGAAGGCAGGGTGACACTGCTCCGCCTGGGCCCGGGTCTGATAGCGGCGAGATAAGGAGGGTAAACACGCCGGGCTGCTGGAGAGGGCAAGGATCAGCCACCCCGAGCAGCCGGGGCTGCGGCCCCGTCCTGTGCAGAGCGAGGCTGGGAAGGGACCGGGCTGCTGGCGGGGAGTGAGAGCTCTGTGCTGGCAGCGAAAACGCGAGTTCTCACCTGCACGGGAGAGATAACACATCTCACACCGCCCTGCGCCTCCCGGGCACAGCTCCAGCCGCTCCTGCAGCCTTCCCGGGAATGTCACCATTCCCCCCGGCATCCCCTGGCATCCCCTGGCATCCCCCTGGCAGGGCGTGCAGGGGCTGGGGTACAGGGGAGCAAGGACACCCCGTCCTTGGCCTCTCCCTTGTGCAACACCTCGAGGCTGCGGTGACAAGGCAATTGATTTCTTTTCCTCCTTTCCTCAGGAAACGCCTCTGCCCTGGCTGTCAATCACTCCCCTGAGCACCTCGGGATGCCAGCAGAGGATTTCAATCAAATTTGTCAGAGCCATCGTGTTTCTACAAGCTGGAATGTGTGTCCGGGCCCGGGGATCCGCCCAGCAAACCAACAGCAGCTCGGCCACGTGTGGCTCATTCCCGAGAAAAGGAGCAGGGAAGAGCAGGCATCCCGGGAGCCTGGGGAAGCTGGAATGCTGTGGAGCAGGCAGGAGGCTCTGCAGGAGCTGATCTGTTCTTGTGATGGCTCAGGAGGGGTGGGAATGCCTGAGCTGCTCATTCCAGACTGGATCCAAGAAGCCAGAGGTGAGAGAAGGTGGTTGTCAGGGAAATCACGGAGCTGCCAGCCAAGAAGTCTGTGGCAACCTGTGCTTAGAGCTGAACAGAACAAATACTCCATGTACAGAGGGGGAAAAAAGCTTTTTAAAGGTTCCTCTGTGCACATGAAAGGTTCTGCACCCAGAGGGTGCTGGGCACTGGAGCAGGCTCCCAGGGACGTGGGCACAGCACTGAGCCTGCCAGAGGCCACAAAGAGCTTGGGCAACTCTCAGAAGCACATTGGGGCTGTCCTTGATGCTCTGTGTGCCTCCACTCCGAGCCAGGGTAGTCCACAGCTCCAGCAGGAGCTCAAACACTCCTGGAACAGCAAAGGCTGAGCAGCAGGGCTGGGAGATGGGATTGGAGTCAGGGACAGAGCAGAGATCCCACCCTCAGCCTCCCCGGGGCTCGGGGCAGGCAGGGGCTGGGACAGGCAGGGGGCATCCTGGGGAAGGCAGACCTGGGGCAGTCAGGGGGCTGTGCCATCCTGGGACAGACAGCCCTGGGACAGACAGGCAGGGGGCTGTGCCATCCTTGGGCAGTCAGGGGGCTGTGCCATCCTGGGACAGACAGCCCTGGGACAGGCAGGGGCTGTGACATCCTGGGACAGACAGCCCTGGGACAGGCAGCCCTGGGACAGGCAGCCCTGGGACAGACAGGCAGGGGGCTGTGCCATCCTGGGACAGACAGCCCTGGGACAGGCAGCCCTGGGACAGGCAGGGGCTGTGCCATCCTGGGGCAGACAGCCCTGGGACAGACAGGCAGGGGGCTGTGCCATCCTGGGACAGTCAGGGAGCTGTGCCAGCCCTGGGCAGCTCAGCCCGGCCCGGGAGCCCTGGGGCAAGGGACACATCAATGGAGCGTTTGTCCCGTGCTTGGCAGCGCGCTGCGCCCCGAGCGCGGCTATAAATGGCCAGAGCAGCCGCGCAGCCAGGCTGTTCCCTGCTCTGCAGCAGCTCCAGAGCAGCCTTCACACCCGGGACGAGGAGGAGGAGGAGGGCAGCCGGGGAGAAACGCTGGCACGCTGCAAGGAAAAAGCTAAATGGAGAGATTGAAATAAGCTGGGAACGCCGTGCTGGGTCTAGCACCGAGCTGTGCCACCCCGGGCAGCGGGCCAGCACAGCGGCACGGCTGCAAGCAGCAGGGCTGCAGCAAGATGCTTCTTGCATGCTGGAGTCGAGACAAATTCCTGCCGTGTCAGTGAGCCTGGAGCACGGCCAGGTGTCCTTCCAGGAGAAAAAGCTGCAGCTGGAAAAGCCGCGGCCAGCCCCAGCGGCGATCCTGCTCCGCAGGGCAGAGGGGTTTGGGTAGTTTTGGGTGCTCGTCCCTTCCGCACAGCCCAGAGCACAGCCCAGAGCACAGGGGCTGTGGGCACCGTGCCACCATCCCTGCTCCCAGCAGCAGCTAGGAGCTGGGCACTGCCAGGGCACGGGAACAAATACAGGGACTGCATTTATTTATAGCTCTGGAGGAACAGCCACCCCACACAGGCCCGGCCCCAGAGCCAGGCTGAGGGAGCACTGCAGCAGCACCTGAGTCTGAATTTCACCCGGCAGAGCCTCAGGCACATCCTGACTGATCCATCACCCCCTCTGCTCAAAGAGGAGAATAATGACAGACTACAGGCTGTGAGAAAATATAGAGGTTTTTGTTGGTTTTTTGGTTTTTTTTTTTTTTATTTGACAATTAACAAAAGAGGGATCGGAATCTGGGCTGTAAACATTGATAGCTCCTTTCTGATCACAACGAGTACTTTCCACCAACATCCCTTTGTTTGGGCTGATCCACCCAACAATGCCCAGCCGACTCTGTCAGGGCTTTTGCTGCTCTGCTCAGGGTCACAAATCCAGAGGCAGCTTATTCACCACACACCCACGGCAGGACAGCCACCCACACAGGAGACAGCTGAGGGACTAAGACACCGCAGAGCTGCTTCCATACGTGAGACACGCTTGGAAAGGGCAGATCGTGCTGGGTTTGGGCCAGAAAGAGGGAAACCAAAGCCAGCAGGTCTGGAGAGAAAGGAGCCCTGCAAAAGGCAGAGCCTGCCCAAGCAGGGACGGGGGCTGTGACAGTGCCAGCCCAGCAAGAACACCCAGCCCTGTTGTCAGAGGGAAGCTTTGGCCCAGGACTGTGAATATTTGGAGATGCAGAGCCAGCAAGTTTGTCCCAAAGAGGGACTGGCACACCGTCAGCTCCATTGTTGCAGTGGAACCAGAACTGCCTGGAGCTTGACAGGGGGAAGTGAAACTTCATCTGGGGCTGGAGGGCAGCCAGGGCTGGAGGAGCTGGCTGGCCGTGGCACCGCAGCACGCAGCTCTTCCTGCAGCCCTCCTGCTCCAGGGGAACACCCTGCAGGGGAACAGCCACAGCAGAACCGAGCCCGAGGTTCAGCACCTCTGCTGCTCCAGCAGCAGGGATGGAGCCACGCCAGGCCAGCAGGGAGGGTGCTGGGGCCACCCCAGCACGGGCACCAGCTGCCACCAGCCAGCCTCCCCCTCCAGCAGCAGGGAAAGGCAAAATGCACAACTCCAAAGGACGGAGCTTGAACCAGGAACCTCTGCAGGAGGGACCCGACAGCAGCCACAGCACTCCCCGGGCTCAGAGCTGCTCTGGACTGGGGAAACACCAGGCAGACCCAGACCAGGGCCCCTTTCGAGGTGCCCAGCTGGTTCTGAGCCCGGTTTTGGTGGGAACAGGGTGGGGTCATCTCCTCGTCACACCACCCGGATGGACAAGCAAATAAAATAACCCAACAAACTTGAATACACTGTATTTATTCGTAACAGATTCTAAAGAATCTAGTGAGTCTATGTCAAGCCCATCGCATGACAGGTGATACAGGTGTAGGAAAAAAAAAAAAGACATTTAAAACAAACAAAACAACGAAAAAAAAAAAAGAAATCAAGTGCCATTCAAGCTACTGGAATCTTCCAATTGCCCCCCTCACAGGAGGCAGCACAGTATCACTGCAAGGTCTAGAAAAATTCAGGCTCAAGCCACTCACAAGAGTCCCACCACACACACTCCATAAATCCAAAGTGCAATCTCAATGGTAGGTCGCCCTGTCGAGCTGCTGGCTGTAGGGGATCTGCTGGACATCTCAAAGGGAAGGAGGGAATCTCAGTGTAGTGTGGCTGTGGGTAGGAGCAGCCTGTAAAAAACATGGTACATGGCATCTACGTTCCATTTCAAATGCAAGGAAAAAAAAATCTCCTGTTCCTGGAAGCCACGGGAGTGGCACAGTCAGGCTCCCAAAAGCAGCCCTAAATCAGTTTTACCTCGCATGGGAAATGCCAAGCTCCCAGCACAGGGATGAGGCTCTGGGGAGCTGGGGCTGCCATGAAGGCAGAGCTGAGCTGCAGGAGGCATCAAAACCTGCAGCAAGCTCAGGGTGAGTGCAGGGAGCAGAGCTGGGCCAGCTGCAGCTGATGCCCGGTGCAAGAGCCACCCCCACCCCCTTACTGCCCATCCACATTGCCCCTACCCCAAAAAAGGTACCAATCTGGCTATACACATTCCAAGGATCTAGTCTTTATTTCAATCTGCCCGGCTATTACAGTTTTGTCACAAAAACAAAAAAAAAAAAAAAAAAAAAAGCCACCAAAAAACACAAGTTAGTAAAGGTACTGGAGTGGGTCAGCCTCGGAGGCAGCACCAGAAGCCGCGGTGTTCCCGAGCAGCATCCCTAGGGAATGCCTGCTGCCCGCCCTCTGAAACCTGAGATCTCTGCGGGCAGGGCAGCCCAGGCACCTCCGTGAAAAACTCTTGTGCTCCGGACACTCAACAGCTTCAAAGCCACGTTGGACTGAGAGGGCCAAACCCTCAAAACACCAGAGGGTCTGTTTAGAAGACAGTTTTTGCCCTAAGGCCGACTAACTTCATGCCCCCTTCCGCCCCCAGGCTCCATTTCTAGCTAGAGAATGAATTTCAAATGCTACCAGTGGCTCCCACAGGGAATCACAGAGCTGGGAATAGGCTGCTTTGGAGACAGGGCCTGCCCAAGGGATGATCTCCAGCATGGAAGAGGTCTGTCCACCCCCCTGGAGGACACAACAACAGCTGGAAATGACTGACCAGTGACCTGGATGGTTTGTGCTTCAAAGGACAAGCCTCACCTTCCCCATGGCCCAGCTGGCCTGTGGCTTTGTGCATTAAAATCACACTGCATGTCAAAAAGAAAGAAAAAAAAAAAAAATCGGAAGAGCAGCATTTCAAATTCCCCTAGAAAATACAGGATTAGGTATGGCAGCCTGGGGCAGGCTCCTGGACAAATCTTCTGCCTCATCATTTAGGAACTCTACTACATTTTGGCACTGCAGACTTGGGAGCTTGAAGGGATCCATGTGCAGGTCCCTGCTGCCTTTTTTCCAGCGAGCCCTGCACAGCATCTCCCACCATGCCCTCCCCCCTCCCCAGTGCTCCCAGTTTCAGGCATTTCCACGCAGCCATTCCAAGCCCTGGGTTGTGCAGCCCCACTTTGGCAGCTCTTGGCTCCAGCTGGTCCTCCACAGGCAGCAAGCCATGCCCAAACCCCTCAGCGACACAGAACCTGCTCTGGCCTCAGCCAGGATAAGAAATGATCTTGCGACCCTCCCCACCCATGACAGAAACATTTTCCTCTTCAGACATTCCCCACTCAAGCTCTGGGCCATCAGCCCCTGCAAAAAATAATAAAGGTTTACAGTACAGTTGTGTTTGTATTGTTACAGGCACTTAAACAGGATTCTTTGGTCCTTCAAAGGAATTAGCCACCCTGGCTTCTCTCGGCAGAAACCACAAGTTTGCACACCCATAACACCTCCTGCACTAAAAAAAAACAACCACAATTCAGATCCATTTCAGGGCAGTGCAGCTCTACCTTAGCGTAATTCTACAGTCTCCCCTCACACACCCCACCCACCCCATTGCCTCCACAATTCCATAAGGAGTCATTCCCATGACACTGCACTTCCCATCACAGTGTACAGCAGACAAGGCTCGTTCCAACAACCCCAGGAACGAGACACTCAAGCCAGAGTCCAGGAAGTTTCCTTTTGCTGCAGTTCTAGGAAGGTTGGTAGGTTTTATTTTGCTCCCCCTCCCCACCCTCCCAACCCCCCAAGGCAAGGAAATACCTTGGAGGACAGACCCTGGAGTTTGTCCTGGCTCAGTTACAGGGAAGCCACGTGGGGTAGGACTGATTGCAAGGCAGGAAGGGCTGCACGTGGGTCACGTAGTAGTTGAAGTTTATTTCACTGACATAAGGGGCTGGCTGGTAGAAGCAGGTAACGTTTGTGACGGTGGGGATGATGTTCTGCTCAGCCAGGACCCTCACGGCCAGCATGGCAATGAGGTTCAGGGTCTGCCTCCTCTCGTGTCCCATGAGGCAGACCGTGCTCTCGTTGACCACCCTGTGCAGGGTCATCAAATAGTCATATCTGTTGCTCTCCATGCCCACAAAGTGGCTCTGCAGGTAACACTCCAGCTTCCTCAGCTGCTCGCCGATGTCAGAGAAGTCTATGAAAAACCTGGAGCACATGTACCTCTGCAGGGCCTTCATATCCACCTCGGACTTGGGCTTGAAGCCCCTGACCAGGAGGTTGCAGTACTTGAGGAGCCCCCCGCCCCGGATCTCCTCGGGGTTGCGCGTGGCGATGACGCGCTGCCGCAGGTGCTCCATGGCCTCCTCGAAGTCCCCGTACATGCTCTCCCCGGTGACCGTGGGGTGGAAGTTCTCGGCCATGGGGTTCTCCGAGCACTCCCCGAAGAGCAGGAGCGAGTCCAGGATGATCTGGAAGGAGTCCACGCTGAACTCGAACTGGCGCCGCAGGGAGTCCACGAACTTGAGCTCCACGTTCTTGCCGCTGTTGTTGGAGAGCGAGATGAGGCTCCAGCGGTCGGTCTCGTTGCACACCTTCACCAGCTTCTGCACATAGGCCTCCTTCAGGGTCACGGGCGTGATCTTGTCCTTGTTGACTCCTTCGGGGAGGAAGTCGAGCAGGCAATCCATGACCACATCTTTAACCAGCTGGAAAACGTCCTCGGTCTTCAGATCCACGCCGAAGATGAGGTCCAGGTCCTTGTAGCCCAAGCCACTGTCCTGGTGTAGGACATGACTGGCTGCTGAGCCATTCAGCCTCACGTTGTGCACTGGGATTCCCTTCTTCTCCAGGCGGCTTCGGACAACCTGAGACAGAGACAGAGTCAGTGAGAGGCAGGAGGGAGCTCCTGGAGCAGCCTGGGGACAGCAGGAGCGCTCCCGGCGCTTACGTGGGTCACTCCAGTGCAAGACAGTAAAATAAAAAGCTAATCCATTGGAA
Organism: Pyrgilauda ruficollis; assembly: GCF_017590135.1. NCBI lineage: Eukaryota > Metazoa > Chordata > Aves > Passeriformes > Passeridae > Pyrgilauda > Pyrgilauda ruficollis. Next base: position 445,437 of record NW_024514987.1, read on the forward strand.
ATAGGTCACTTTGGAAAGCATCCCCAGCCCTGCCAGCAGCTGGGGGTGGCTCTCCCTTACTGACTCCTGGCATTAGAGATGTGACTGCACACGATCAGCTGCTCTGCTTCCGTGCAGGGTCTGCTCTCCCCGCCTTCCTGACCCCATTTTTGGGGTGGTCTCTGCCCTCTGCATCCCCTCCCAGCTCCAGTGCCCCAGCCAAGACCAGCCGACCCCAAAGTGACCCCAAAGAGGGGGTGGCAGCACAGTCTGCAGCAGTCCCTGTGGATTTCATCAGGGTGGCTCACTCCTTTTAGCCATCCCTTCGGCCTGTCAAGATTCATTAAAGGCAAATCAAGATGCCAGAGCAGCTCAAAAGCCCCAGCCAGGCGTATGCAAGTTCATGTCCCAACTGGTAAGTGTATCCTAACAATTTCCAGTGTGTCAGAGCTTCGTGCTGAGCTTGGCGTGCTATCAAGCACAAGAGGCAGCTTTCATCTCACGGGTGTTACTCCGGTGATTTTAATGCTGCCTGCTCAGTGCTGGCACACCCAGCAGCCCCTCCAAAGCTTTGTTCATTTACTGGGAAGCTGAATCACCTGCCTGATTACTTAACAAGCAGGAGGCTAAAATAACCCCCAAGACCATAAAATAAACTATCTGGACACCAGCTTATAATTTGAGTTTAACTCAGCTCAAAGATCCCAGGAAGATTAGGTTTGCACCTTCCAGCAGAAGCTCTTCCCACGTCTCATCCACTCATCCTGCTTTTGTGTTCCCCTCCAGCCATTTCCCATTTTCCTGGGAGTCCCAACCAGCCAGCCTAGAGCAAGGCCATGGCTTGAAAGAGCCGAAGCTTGGGACACAAATGGACAAATTGGATCACCAAGAGCCAGTCTGACTGGGCCCTTCGGCCCTGTGAGCCTGCCCTAGTTTGAGAGGCCCCACAAACTCTGCCCAAAACATGAATTTCAATTTAAAGCTGCATCACAACGGCCAAACCCTCTTGGCTGCCCTGGGCCTGAGCAGTTCTGGGGGAGATCAGAAGTGTTGCAGGTCTGGTCCCAGCAGCAGTAAAACCACCTCTCCATGGTGGTTTTGTTTGGAAGGAAGAACACACAAAAGGTCAGGGCTGGCAGCATGGAACCCTGGTCACACCCCAGACCCTCAGTGACCGCACCGAGGGCCACCAGCACGTCCTGCTGCCTTCCCAAAAACTTCCCAGAACAAACCCTCTGCTGTTTGCACACCTGGGAGGTTGTCAAGGCTCACTAGGCAGCTTCCCTGGTGGTGCTTCCCCTCTCTCCTGACAGGAGCCACCCCTGCTCTGGCTGGAAAGGCAGCCAGGCTCCTCGCCAAGCCCGTGGTGACAGTCACATGTCAGGCAGCAGTTACCCAGGAGCTGCTCACCCCTGGGAGCCCAGGCCACACCAGCCCAGGCAGTGAAAGAAGCTGTTTTCCAGGGCAGACAGTTTGGAAAGATGGAGCTGCTCCTAGAAGACACGCAGGGCTGTTGCCCCAGATGAGCAAACATCACCCAGGGGAGCTGCTGGCCTGTCGCTGCTGCCAGCTGGAGTCACTCACCCGGGGCACAGCTCCAGCTCTGCCCGGGCAGTCCAAGAGTTCTGTGCTCTCAGGCTTAGAGAGACAAGATATAGGTCACAAAGCCTTAGGTGCAGAGCTGGGCCCAGTGCTGGGAGAAGATCTCGTTCCAGATTAATTTCCTAACCCCAAAGAACATCTGCTTAACCCCTTTCTGGGCACGGCTCAGGACCTGCAGCACTCCAGACCCACAGGCTCCAGGTTTACTCAAGTTCCCCAGTCTGTCTGTGTGAGATACATTCAGAAAACAGGGAAAAGACTCAATTGCTCGAGTCAGCATTGTCCCAAACCACCCCAAAAGTCTCCAACCTGCCGAGCAGCAGGGAGCAGAGCACTGCCATTCCCTGGGAGCTTCCACCCACCAGCCTTCACCTGGAGCTCGTCCCCCCTGGCTGCAGGCAGTGGGTTCAGGGCTGCATTTCCCCCAGAGGGCTGGATATTTCCAGGGTTAGGCAGCTGCTGACCTGCTTCCCAAAACAGCAGCTCACCTTCCGTGTGGTTGGGATAATTGAGTGTGACAGCCAGGCAGGAGCAAATCCTGCTGCGTCCTGACCTGCGCCTCGCAGCTCCCACAACAACAACAACAGGATAAATAACTGCCTTTTGGGTTACTTGTTCCAGCTTAGTCAGCCCTAAACACAGGCTCTGGGCACAATTACAGCCCTCAGCTACCCCGTGCTGGAGGCTGCTGCTGGCAGCATCCTCTGGGCAGCGAGGGAGAGCTGCTGCAGTGCTGGGTGCTGCCCCGGCCGAGGGCAGCCTTCATCTGAGCCCTCCTGCTCACAGCAGCCAAAAGCCAGCGCTGTCAGCAACTCGAGGAATCCCAGAGCAGCCTTGCAAATGTCACCTTTCCGTCTCCCAGGCTTAACTCTAACTATTTCTCAAGCAGCTGAGGCTCCAAAATCCCGGTTATTGTGAAAGCCAGTTGGGTCTTAGCGCCGTGAATAGGCTTTTTAATTAGAAGCCAACATGCCCGATTTTACATTTGATGAGTCATTACTGAGGAATGAAGTCGCCTCCCAAATATGAATATGCATCAGCTCATTCGAGCTACATTGTTAGTTTAATATTAAACACGGTTATTACTTGATGGTTAAACTAAGAGGAGCTCGTGAACAAGCCGAAGTCTCGGGCAGGCTCTGGAGAATTCAGCCAGGAGTGCCCAGAAATCAAAGGACACGGACATTTGATCCGGCCTTTGAATTAATAACTCTGCCTCTTCCAACACGAGCCCAACATGTCCCCCAGCACGAAGCCATTTCGTGGAAGCAGCTCCAAAAAAAGCCACTTTTGCCCTGGCCACACACATTTCACTGCTTTTAAGGGCAATAAATGAACTCAAAAAGAGTAGGGGCGAGGTACGGGGGGAGGAAGCTAAGCAGGGTCTGTGGCACAAGCAAATGAACTCAAAAAGAGCAGGAGCGAGGTACGGGGGGAGAATCTAAGCAGGATCTGTGGCACAAGCAAATGAACTCAAAAAGAGCAGGAGCGAGGTACGGGGGGAGGAATCTAAGCAGGATCTGTGGCACAACTGCAGCAGCCCCAGGGACGGGGGAGCTGCTCGGGAGGGCATTGCAGCTCCGGGCATTGCTGCTGCGGCTGCTGGCAGGGCCAGCCCCACCAGGACCCCGCAGCACCCCGGGACCATGGGCACCAGTCCCCCAAAACTTCTAAGCCCCCTGGAGCGGCCAGGCCAGGCCGGGCAGGCTCGGAGCGAGCTGCTCGAGCGGAAGGTGCCAGCCTGAGACGCTCCTCCCGAATTCCAGGCCTGGCAGGAGCCAGGCGGCATTTGGGGACACTCAGCGGGATCTCTGGGCTTCCCGTGCGGGGCCATGCCCGGCTCCTCAGCCCAGGGCATTCCGCGATGTTCAGGCCCCTTCCACCCCAAGCATCCAGCGGCTGCCCGGTGCCCCGGGCCCGGCGGGGGAGGCCGAGCGTGCCGGGCCGGGCTGGCTCGGGGCCCGCCGGGCCGCTTATCGCCGCCTCAGCACTTTTATTTTCTCCCTGAGCCCCGCAGGAGCGGGGCAGAGTCCAGCGGGGCCCGCAGCCCGCCCCGTCCCCTCACGGCCCCCTCACGGCCCCCTCACCTGCACGATGGTGCGCGGCCGCACCGACAGCGTGGGGAAGTTGCCGCGGCCGTGGATGGGCACGGCCTCGCCCAGGATCTGGTCCAGCCGCTGCACCTGCTCCCACGTCAGGACGCTGAAGCGGCTGCCGCGCTGCTCCGCGCCGCCCGCAGCGGCCCCCGCCGCCGCCTCCAGCATCGCCCCCGCCGCCGACGGAGCCGCTCGCCCGGAAACCGCCCGGAAACCAGCCGGAAGTGCCGGTGCGGAGGGGAAGCGGGAGGAAAACTTAAAAATGGGGGGGAAAGCAAAAAAAAAAGGAAAAATAACCCCCCGAGCGGCGCCGGCGAGGGGCGGCTGCGCGGGGCGCGGCGGGAGCGCGGTCGGTGCCCGCAGGGACTCAGGGACAGCCCCGGGGGACACGGGGGACAGGGACAGTGACAGTCCCGTGGGGACACGGGGGGACACGGGGGACAGGGACAGTCCCAGGGGACACGGGGGACAGGGACAGCCCCGGGTGGCCCTGGGTGCCCTGGGGCGTCCTGTGGGACCGCAGCGACGGCCTTGGTGTCCCTCTGAGTCACGCTCGTGCCACAGCGGTGCCCTCCGATGTCCTGTTGGTTCCCTTCGGTGCCCCATTGCTGCCCTTGGGTACGCCCTTGGTACCCTTTGATATCCCACTGGTGCCCCAGCGATGCCCCCTGATGCCCCCTGATTGGTGCCCCATGCATGCCCTGGTGCCCCGGTGGTGCTCTGGTGGTGCCCCGGTGGTGGGTGATGCCCCCTGACTGGTGCCCCATTCATGCGGTGGTGCCCCGGTGATGCCCCATTCATGCCCCATTCATGCCCTGGTGCCCCGGTGGTGCCCCATTCATGTGGTGGTGCCCCATTCATGCCCCATTCATGCCCCATTCATGCCCTGGTGCCCCCCAGGTGCCCTATGATCCCATGCCCACGGGTGCTCTGCAGGCTGGCTCTCCCTGCAGCGGTGTCCCGAGGTCTGGCAGCCCGCGGTCTGTCCCTGCACAGCTCAGTGTCCCCATCCTGACCCGCCCAGCTCCCCCAGGCCCTGTCCCCTGTCCCCTGTCCCCATGTGCCAGCCGTGGCACCCAGGGCAGGGTCCCTCCCTGGGGTGACGGAGCTCCGGGAGCTCAGAGCCAGCCCCAGCTCAGCCGCCGCCCCCCCGGGCCAGGCGTGTCCCCAGCCCCTGACCCCCGTTTCCTTCCATCCCAGCCATTCCCGGCTCGTTTCTCCCCCAGACGATTCCAGCGGGGCCCTCCGTGCTGAGCTGGACGGACAGAGCGACCCCAGCCCCACACCTGCACTGCCGACCCCATTCCTGCTTGGAGCTGGGATCCATCCTCGGGAGCCAGACCCCGCTCGGAGATGAGCCAGGGCTGATTCTTTTTTACACCCTCGCGGGGTTTTATCGCAAGAACTGCCCTGAAAACTCCCGAAAATCCAGCCTGAGGCTTTCCCCCTCAGGGCAGGCACTGCAGGGCTCTTCCAAGATGCCAGGTCTGTCTCGGAGGACCTGCCACATCCCAGGGTTTGCTGCTGGAAGCTGGAGCTGGCTGCAGAAAGAGGAACTGGGGGAACCGGGGTGCTCAGGAGCATCCACAGCTGGGGTTGGAGGGGAGAGAAGGGACGTGGAGCCCCGACTGCCCCTGAAATGCTCCCCATTCCCTGGGGCACTGACAGCCAGAGGGGCTCCCGGGGGGCTGAGGGGTCCCCACTGGGATGCTGCTCCTGCCGTGCTCCCTGCCCCTGCCCGTGTCACCGTGTGACTCCGCCGGGATGGAGAGCTGCTCCCGCTGCGGCTCCCGGCTGGGGCGCAGGACGAGGGGAGCCCTGCTGGAAAGCGATTTTCCAAGGAACTCGATTAAAAATCAGGCAGCTGCCTCTCGTTGCAAAACCCTTCTGGCGGTGCTGGAGGAAAAGCCGGATCAGGGAGGGTTTCCCAAGAGGCTGAGAGGGCCCGAACGGCTTTGGGGATGGGTCCTGCAGGAGGGAGCCCCGGGGGGATCCAGGCAGGGCCGGGGGGCTGCAGACCCCTCTGGGATGGGCTGGACCTGGTGCTGCCCGGCCCAGGGGCAGAGGCGCTGCTGGCTCCGGGGGAATCCTCGGCCGAGGCGGCGGGGCCGGGCCGGCGGAGCGCTCGGTACCGTGCATCACCGGGATGATCCCGGCAGCGAGCCCGACGCTGGGAACGGCACCCGGGCCGTTTCCTTCCAGCTCAGCCAGGGCCAGCCCGGCCTTTATTCGTTTGTTTTGTCGGCAATTAAGGAATAATCATCGTCTTGGGGTGAAACCCGGGCGGCTCCTGCCTCCCGGGGGTGGCACGAGGGTGGCGGAGCCCCTTTGGCCACACGGGGTGGGACAGGGCTGGGCAGGGGGGCGGCTCGGGAAGCCGTGAGCCCCCCTTGCCGCAGGGATTTGGGGTCGCAGCTCCCCGGGAATGCCCGGCGGAGCCTGCTCCGTCCCCGGGGGATCGGAGCGCGCCCGGCGGGTGCGCGGGGAGGAGCGGGGCCAGCCCGGGGCCGGGGCACGGCAAGGAGCGCGGGGGGCAGAGATGGACCCCCCACCCGAGCTGAGCCCTCTGGGCAGCCCGGCCAGCGGGGAACGCGGGCACAAGGGCTGGGAGCGGCCGGGAGTGGGGCACTGGGTGACAATCCCTCGGCCGGCAGGGGAAGGGACCGCGGGGACTGCGTGACTCGCGTGGGACGGCTCCGTCCCACTCGGCATTAAGCAGGGCGTGTGCCAACTCCCTGAGCAAGCAGCAGGGACCAAGCCCTGCTCCCGGAGCCACCAACGTCACCCGCCGCCCCGGGGGAGCAGCAGCGCTGCCGGCGGGGCGCGGGCACGCCGGTTCCCCGGCACCGCCACCGTGCTCACGTCAGCCGTGTCCCGGGCTGGCCCTGTCCCCGTGCCCGCAGCGGCTGTCACCGTGCGGGCACCGCTGTGCGTGGCCGCCCCACGCAGGCACAAAGTGGCCCCACGCAGGCACAAAGTGTCCCCACGCAGGCACACACTGTCCCCAGGCAGAGTTCAGCCATCCCCGTGCACAGAAGCCACCGTGGCCGGGCAATCACTGTCCCCAGCACAGCTGCTGCTGTCCCCACTCTCGTCACTGTCCCCACGCCCACACTGCCATCCCCACGCTCATGCCCCTGCCCACGTGCCCACTGTGGGTTTAGCAGGTGGAGTCCGTCTCCATGCCTTGTCCAAATCCTCCCTCGGCAAACACAGCTCCTGGACACCTCCCAGGCACCCGAGCTCGCTGGCCAGCCCCGCTCAGTCCCCGCAGCCCGTCCCAGAGGTGCCACCAAGCTCGCTGGCCTCCCTGGGGCGGTGCCACCAGCGGTGTCCAAAGAGGTTTTCCCCGTGCTGGCCACAGCAGGGCTGGATGTGGCGTTAGGGGCATTGTGAGCACCCACCGCGTGGCATGAGGGGTGTCACTGTGCTGCCACTCTCTGATCTCAGCCTGGCATCCCTGTGTCACCACCCTGGACCCCCAGACCCGGCCACATCCCATCCTGGAAGGGATGATGAGTGATGCTGCCGGAGAGGGGCCACCCGGGAGGCCCGACATGAAAGGGAGCGCAGGGTGTCATTACTGCAGGTGACACAGAGCTCGGGAATGGCACCTGTCACCTCCCCTGGCTGCTGCAAAATGCTGCCCGGGGAGTGGGGGGGACAGGCTGTGGGGACAGGGACACAGCAGCAACGTGGCCCCAGCACTGATGTGCCCTCCCTCGAATCTCCCCCGGGGTGTCCCTTTGGGCTGGGGACATCCCTGTGCCCTGGCAGCATGGCCTGTGTGTCCCCAGGCCCGGTGGCTCCCCGGTGACACCACGTGCTGTTTTTCTTGGCATTGACTCGTGCCTTTACAGCCGTGGCAGGGATGACCCATCTCAGTGCCACTAATTTGGGGCTGGCAGGGAGCACAGCCGCTCCCTTTGCTCCGGGTTTTTGGGCCCCGGGTGACACCCGAGCGCCCTGAGGGTGGTGGCAGCTCCGGGACAGCCTCGCTGTGCCCTCCCCTCCCGGGACAGCCCGGGGCTCGGCTCTGGAGGCTGCTGAGCCCGGAGCCGTGACTCGGGCAGGGATTTCACGGGTGATTCCAGGGCTCTCGGTACCTGCTGGGACAATGGGGACGGTCACTCCCCTCCTGCCACCCGCTGGACCACAGAGGGAAACTGAGGCACGGGAAAGCCCGTCTCCTGGCCGGGGCAGTTTCCTGCTGCTGCAGAGGCAGCAGATCTTTAACCCTCATGGATGGGGGCTGTGGAAGGGCATAAACACGGTGGAACTCACGTGGAAGGACAAGGTCATCCTGTCAGAGTCCCTTTTCTCCCTGTTCTTGGTGCCACCACCAAGGCCCAAAGGTGCTTTGGGAGGGAGAGGGGGATATGGGGCACGGAGGGCACACACAGGGAAAAGACATCACTGCCAGGGCCGTGGGGCCGGGGGGACACCCTGGGGCCCCCCACCCCCGGCCCCAGCACTGCGAGTGCTTTGGCAGTGGCTCAGTGGTGACAGCCCGGCCCCGCAGGGATCATTAGTCCTCCCTCATTAAAAAAAGTTACTCACGCTTTGAGACAGAAACAAGAATATCCTGGAAATGCCTCGGTTTGGGGAGTTCTCGCTCTAAAGGTATGACTGAAATCAGGCTGCAGGTGATGCTCCCCAGCACGTGGGCAGGTGAGTTACCTGGGCACTGCCCGGGGCAGCTGAGCTCCTGCTGCTCCCTCCGTGTCCGGGGTGGGCAGTGTCAGGGTGGGCAGAATCAGGGTGGGCAATGTCCGAGGTGGGCAGTGTCAGGGTGGGCAGTGTTTGTGGGTGGCAGGGTGGCCTGAAATGTTTTCATTTGGGCTCGGAGGCCAAGCGTGGTGTTGCTCCCTCAGCCTGCAATGAGGCCAAGCTACTGTTTGCATTATTCAGAGAGACATTTGGATGGGATCTGTAGAGACATCACATGATGCTGCTCTGCAGTACAAGGTGGTTGGGATCTGCGCTAGCTGGAATCTCTTTTTGGGTGAATATAAGAATGAGAAATGGCCTCAAGTAATATGTTTTGTCCAAAGCACTCCTTGCACAAGGCTTCAGTACTGCTTTATCCAGACTGACATGCTCTTACCAAGCTGTGGGCACTGCTCCTGTTATTCCTTGGAGGGTGGGCAGTGTTTGGGGTGGGCAGTGTCAGGGTGGGCAGTGGACAAACTACCCCAGGCCCTGGGTGGGACGCAAGGGTGGCACCCACCAAAGTGGCACCGCCATGGGCCCCACGGCACGGCCTGTCACACATCCCTGGCCACCTCATCCTGCCCGGGGGGCCCTCGGGTCGCCCCCGCAGCGGGACCCTGGCGTTCAGGTGTTTTGGGCAGGTGAGTGGCTGGCCGCGGGCTGAGTCAGAGCTGCCGGCTCAGCGCTTTGGTTCGCAGCCACGGAACGCATTGCATCGCAATTCCCCACAGCGAGGGGCTCGGACACCCCCGGCCCTGCAGCGGGGACTCTGCTGAGGGGATCTGATGGGATCCGGGGGATTTTGGGGTTGTGGCGCTGCTCCTCGCCCGGGCGCTGCCTGGAGCCGCTTCCCGCTCGGCAGTCCCGGGATGCCGGTGGGAACCGGCTCCTCTGGGAGGGCTCCTGGGAAACCCAGGAAGAAAATCGCAGAGCTCGGATGTCCCCAAGCCCCCTCCCCTGGGGATGGAACCTTTACCCCCCAAGCCTGCAGCAGTGCCAGGTGCCGGCCCTTTCTCCCTTGGGCCGGGACGGGCAGAGCCGTGCTGGGACAGCGGGCCGGCACCCCGGGGCTGTGCCGGGCGATCCGTGCCCCCGGCAAAGGACACTCCCCCGGAGACCCTCCCTGCACACCCTCACACCGGCGCACTCCAGGGAGGGATTTGGGAGCCTGAGCCTCTGTCTTTGCCAAAGCTGGGAACGGCTTAAAATGTCCCCCCGGGAGGGGGCTCCAGCTGTCCCTGAGCCGGGCAGGAGGGCGAGAGGCAAACCCTCCATGCCAGCGATGGGGACGAAGTGTCACAGCCACCTTGTTCCTCTGGGACAGCCGGAACCGTGTGGCAGCGGCAGGAGTCCGAACAGCTGGAGAAACCCCCACTAAAAATTAACATTAATTTATTAGAATATTTATGATAAAAACCAAGAATCTCTTTACATGTGGGTTTGGCTTTTTTTTTTTTTTTTTTTTCCTTTTTATACAAGAGAATTTCCATTGCTTTTTTTTTCCTCCTGGAAACAGAGCAGGGCAGCAGGCAGGCGCAGGCAGCGACGTGGGCGCTCGCCCCGGTGCCGCCGGACCTGGGGGTCCCAGCGGGGTGTGCAGCGGGTGGCACGTGGGACAGGCGCCCACCAAGGCAGCGGGGCAGAGCGTGGCAAGGCACGGCACAGGGAGGGGACAGCGGCCGGGGTCCCCGGGGAGGGGGTGGTGAGCACCCCGCGGTACCCACGGCGAAGGTGGCACACGGCAGGGGGACAAGGTGACAGACACGGGACACCCCTGAGCCCGGGGAGGGCTGCAAGTCACCACAACACCCGGCGACCCCTCCCAAGCCTTGGGCAAAGACGAGTCTTTCCAGGACCCCCGGCACCCCCCGTCGTCCCCTTGCTGCCAACCTTCCTGGTCCAAGGTGTCCCCGCGCTGGGGGAGCTGGCACTTGGCTCTCCCCCAGCTGCTCTCGCTGGCAGGGGGACAAATAATCCCCCCTGGCACACCCCGGGCCCGTCTTTGGTTAAGGAGCAGCCGCTGCCGCGCTGGCACGGGGCGAGGGGCGAGGCTGGCAGAGGGTCCCCGTGGGGACAGGTGACAGCAGTTCCAGGAGGGATGGAGAGGCTGCTCAAAGCGAGGGGGGTCCCAGCTTCCCCCCCGCATGGCTCTAGAATATTTATTTGAAAAGACCTGGCATGAAATGTGAGGCCAGGAGGGAGGATCCCAGGCACAGCCGGTCCCACGGGGAAGCTGCCAAGGCGAGGGAGCAGCAGCAGGAGCCCGAGAGGGTGCAGGGGGAGAGTGTGTGTGTGTGTGTGTGTGTGTGTCTGTCTGTCTGTCTGTCTGTGTGTCTCTGTGTGTGCGTGCCAGCCCCGGTGACAGCTCCTGCTGTCCCATCTCTCCGCTCCGGAGCAAGGCGAGGGGGCAAGAAAGCACAAGAGGGGAGAGGGGAAGCTGTGCCATGGGAGTGAGTGTGGAGACCCCTGGTCAGAGCCGGCCGCAGGTCCTGAGTGGGTGGGCACCTCTGGGAGAGCCCCGCGGGGGCTGGGAGGCGCCCGCAAATCCCAATCCCGGGCGGAAAATCGTCCATCGCCCCCCGGCCACGCAGCCCAAGGAGCCCGGGGCACGCCGGGGCTCCTTCCCTGCTCACTGGGGCCAGCCCAGGCTCGCTGGGCAGAGCTGTCCTGGCAATCTCAGTCCATCCAGGACAGTCTCCCCTTCCTGAACCCAGTGTGTAGCGACAAGAAACCAAAATGGAGAGCAAAGAACGAATGAATGAACAGAAAGAGAGAAACGGTTTGGAGGCTTCGTGCCAGCAGCTACTCCCCCTTGGGGATGAAGGGCTCCCCCTCCTCGGGCTCGGGCCGCGGGCCGGGGTCGCTCAGGCACCGCAGCATCCGCTGGTTGCTGGGGCTGTCGCCGGTGCCCGGGGTGAAGACGTCGTCAGTCCCCGGGGAGGAAGGCTCCTTCACCCGCATCACCAGCCCCTCCTCGTCCTCCTCGGGCGAGGGCGGGAGGCCACTGCAGCCCTTGGGCTCCTCGCTCATCAGGTCCACGGACTCGGGGGACTGCGGCGAGGCCGGGTCGATGGTGATGATGGGCAGGTTCTCCGAGTCCTCCTTGGGCTCGTAGGCCAGCGGGTCTGGGGGCACAGAGGGGTCAGGCAGGGAAGGGGGGGTCTCAGGGACCCCCGGTGATGCACCCCAGATGTTTGTTTAGGCCGGGGTGGCCGGGCTGTCTCGTTGATTCCCATTTCAGCTGTGTAATTCCCTTTCCCGATTCCCACACCCCAGCTGGAGCTGCCGACAGCCGGCTCCATCGGAAGGGCGAAGCTGCCCTCTGCTGATGAAGCGCCGGCTCCGCAGCCGCGGCACAGCCCGACAGCCCGTCCCCGCAGCGGGAGGGACACCCAGGACACGAGGAACCGAGGGTGCCAAAGCAAATGTGCGACGGACAAACTGGGCTCGGCTGCATGGGTGTGGGGTGGGGACGGTCGGGGCTGGAGAGCCACAGGGAGCTGAGGAGGTGCAGGACAGCCCCGAGGGCACAGGAAACAGCAGTGCCGCCCCCCGTGCAGCCCCCTCCCACCTACCTGAGCCGATGCGAGCCCGGGACATGGTGGGCGAGTCCACCCTGTGCGCCGGCACCGTCAGGTAGTTGTTCATCTGCAACGGGAGCAAGGCACCGTCACCGGCGTGGCCAGGGCAGGTGGGGAGGGCAGGCAGGGGACTGGGCACAGGGATGGGCAGGGACTGGGAACAGGGATGGGCATGGAACTGGGCACAGGGATGGGCAGGGGACTGGGCACAGGGATGGGCATGGAACTGGGCACAGGGATGGGCAGGGACTGGGCACAGGGATGGATGGGCAGGGACTGGGCACAGGGATGAGCAGGGAAGAGGGATGGGCAGGGGACTGGGAACAGAGATGGACGGCCAGGGAACTGGGAACAGGGATGGGCAGGGGACTGGGAACAGGGATGGATGGGCAGGGAACAGGGATGGGCAGGGGACTGGAAACAGGGATGGATGGGCAGGGAACTGGGCACAGGGATGGGCAGGGGACTGGCCACAGGGATGGGCAGGGAGCAGCAGTGGGATGCAGAGGACATGGACACAGATCCTCCCAGCCACGCTCCAGGGACTTGCCTGGGGCCTGGGGCAACCACAGGACCCCCAAGGCTTGGGGTCACCTCTGTCATCCGAACCTCAGCCCCCTCCCTGTGCCTTCTCCCTGGGCCCCATCCTGCTCAGCCCTGGCAGCATCCCTGCCCTGGTGTTCCCCCAACCTTCTGTTCCAGCTGCCGGGCCTTCTGCCTCCTCAGGAGCATCTGGTTCCAGGCCTCCTCGTAGGGGTCAGCCACCAGCGTGTGCCGGTTGTAGGATCGCAGCTGGGAAGAGAGCCCGGGAAAAGGAGAAGGGTTAAAACCCCACACGGACAGGGAGAGGAAGGTCACAGCCCCATCCTTCCTGGAGATGGATGGAACAGCCACCAGTGGGCAGAGCAGGTCCAGGCAGGCTGGTGGCTCGTCCCTTGTGTGTCACCACGGGATGCCTGATCCTGACCCACCCTGGCCCAGCGAGGGTTTAGAGGCTGGGCTCAGCCACTGACCAAATCAGCCCAGCCCTCAGATTATCCCAGCACCATCCCAGGAGGAAAAGCCTCCTGGGGAAGAAGAGTCAGCCCAGGAGCACAAGGCAGGGACAGCAGGGGTGAAGGGCCCAGCTGAGGGCTGGTGGGCAGTGTCCCTGGCACTCCCAGCGTGGCACAGGGGACACACACAGCACCAGGGGACACCTCACCCTCTGCCTGGTTTTCTGCAGGTTCGTGCGGAGGATTTTCCGGATCTCCTCCTCCTTGTCCTTGGACAGGGCTGGAAGGACGCGCTCCAAAGGGAGGGTCTGGGGGTTGATGTTCCTGCACGGACAGACAGGATTCAGGGACACACGAGGGCTGCCTGCCCCCTGGCCACCAGCAGGGAGCACCCAGTGCCACGGGAGGGTGCCGGGGCAGGGAACTCACTGGATGGAGACGGTGGAGACGGCAGAGGGGATCTTGCCGATGCCGCCGCTCTCCACCAGCTCGATGGCCTGCTTCATCTCCATCTTGTGGTAGAAGGCGATGAGCTGGGGCTCCTTGGAGCGCTCCCCTGCGATCAGGCACTTCTTCACATACTTCTTGTTGAAGCGGTTCAGCCTTCCCGCAGCGTGGGACAGGAGGGAGGAGCAGCCACAGCTCAGCCCTGGCCCCGGTCCCACTCCCATTCCCACTCCCACTCCCACTCCCACTCCCCACTCCCCATTCCCACTCCCCATTCCCACTCCCCACTCCCACTCCCCACTCCCCATTCCTACTCCCCACACCCCACTCCCACTCCCACTCCCACTCCCCAGCCCTGCCCAGGACAGCACTGCTGGGCTCACTGCTGGGTCCAGTTCCACCAGCACGGCTCAGGCCACGCTTCCCTGAATCCCTCCCCAGCCAGGGTGTCTCCACAACAGCCAGCACCTGCTGGTACCCACTAGGGATGGTCCTGAGCTCCTGCAGGGACTGGCCACTGGCAGCTCCCACCCTGCCACGGACCTGCTGTGGGTGCTGTGGCCAAGGGGTGCAGCCCTGCAGCCCTACTTGCTCCCAGTCCAGGGCCATAATTCCCCATGGTGAGTCTGCATATTAAAGCCTGGCACAGAGCTGTGAAACCTTCTGGTGGTGACTGAAACCCTTCCCCAGCCCCCAAACCTCCCCACTCACTTGTCCTTCCAGTGGTGATGCCCGTAGTGACCACAGATATCCTCGATCCCTGTCAGAAGGTGATCCAAGAACTGGAAGAGATGGTCCAAGGCATGAGCAGCTCGGAGGGCTCTTGGAACCCTCTCCCTCCCCTGATACCCACAATGACACATGGGGAGGGCACTCAGGGTGTGTAAAATCAGGGCTGTGGGTCCAGGATGGGCTTTGGGAGGGCAGGATGCACCCACACAACCAGGCTTGGCTCTGTGGGCAGCGGGGGTGTGGGTCAGAGCGGGCACTGGACGACACAGACAGGGGAGAGCCCTCGCTCTGCCCCCTTACCTTGGGCTCTGATTTAGGGGCAGGTCCCAGTGACAGAGGTGGAGTGGCAGAAGCAGAGAGAGCAGAGGGCTAAGGCAGCGCGGGGCGGCCGGAGCGGCGCGTTACCTGCGTGTGGATCTCCTCGTTGATGGAGCGCTTCGTCTCCTGCTTCTTCTTCACAGCCAGCAGATCCACCAGGGGCCGGATGGTCATGCCCTGGGGAGGGGGACGGGGGTCACACCTCTGCCCGAGGCACAGGCTGGGAGTGGGATGGGCTCAGCAAAGCCAAACCGCTGTCGGTGTCACTGTGCAGTGACGGGGTCAGGGAGGGAGGCTGGCGATGGGCTCCCCACTCTCCACACGGCCATGAAGAGCCCCCTTTCCCTCTGAAAGCACAGCCCGGCTGCCACCAACCTGCACGAAGACGGTGAAGAAGATGACAGTGATGATGGCAGTGAGGAACATGTCCCTCATGCCGAAGTGCTTGTAGTCCAGCAGGTAGCCCAGGGAGAAGGCGATGGCTCCCCGCAGGCCCCCGTAGGCGATGATGAACTGGTCCTTCGGCGTCAGCTTCACGATCCGGAACTTGTTGATGAACCAGGTGAGGACAAGGACACCTGGGGGAGCAGCACAGTCCTGTGGGAGTGCTCAAGGATCCCCTCCAGGCCCAAAGAGCCCACCCTGCAGCCCCTCAGGGCCGTGGGTGCAGGCGAGAGCCGTCTGCTCATCTCAACATCCCTGAGCAGCTTCCACCCCACGTGTGGCACAACCACGGCCTCAGCCCCATCTCCCCACAACACCAACCACCAGCATGGGGGGTGCCCACGGTGGAGCAGTGCCACCCAGGCTTCTCCAGCCTCCCCAGCAAGGCAAACCATCACCACGACCCAGCTGGCCGCTCAAGGCCAGGTTGGACAGGGCTTGGAGCAGCCCCGTATGGTGGAAGGTGTCCCTGCCCATGGCAGCTGGAACGAGATGGGCTTTAAGGTCCCTTCCAACCCAATCCATGCCATGATTCTTTCACCACCCGAGGGCTTTGTCAGCACTGACACTCACCCAGCACTCTGGCGATGAGGCAGAAGAACAGCGTGCTGATGACGAAGGTCCAGTTCCAGTAGTGGTGACCAGCCACGGTGGAGACACCCAAGAAGATGAAGATGAGGGTCTCGCTCACACTGCTCCACATCTTGAGGAAATACTTGATGGTGGTGTGGGACTTGTGGGAGATGTTGGCTTCCACATAGGGCCGCATGACCACACCAGCAGCGATGAGCCTGGGGGTGAGGTTGGGGCCCTCAGCAGCCATGGGGACATGGGGACAGCCCCAAGCCCTGGCCCTGCACCAGCATTTTGTGCTGTGACACCAAACTCCAGGGTAGGACAGGCATCGGGAACCATCAGCAAATATTCAAGGCCTCCAGAGAAGGCAACACGAGGTTTCTCCTTCCCCTGGCAGGGCAGGAGTGAGCACTGGAGCACAAAGCCACGGCGTCCTGAGCGCTCAGCAGGCCCTGCCTGCTCCTGCGTGCCCAGGAGAACAGCGACAGGCTGCCAGCACCCCGGGGGACAACTCCCCAGCCTCACTTCTTGGTGTGCCTCCTTGCACCCCCCAGCCCAAACACACCCCTGGGCCTCACTGGGCACGTACTGGGCACGCTGGGCCAGCCAGCACGGCCGTGGTCACACAGTCCCCCAATCCCCCAGGCCCTGGGACAGCTCCCTGCCCGTGCCCACTCACGCCATGATGCCGGACAGGTGGAAGAGCTCAGCAGACAGGTAGGCCATGTAGCTGTAGAGGAACACGAAGAGGGGCTCGATGACGCGGATGTGCGAGGTGAAGCGGGACGTGAAGGCGGCGATCACCCCGTAAATGACGCCCACCAGGACCCCGCCCAGGGACACCACGAAGAAGCTGAGGAAGCCGAGGATGATGTCCAGGATGGTCACCTGCTCGAAGCTGGCAAACTCCTCAAAGAGGTGGTACAGGACCTGGCAGGGAGAAAGGAGAGCAGGGTTCAAACTGTTCCTCTGGTAAGGGGTCCCCACCTCAGAGACCTGCCCAGGGACCTCCCTTGGGAGTGTGGCACGCCTGAGCTGAGCTGTGTCCCTGCCTGGTGACCCTGAGCCGGGTGCTCGACCAAGGCTCACACCAAAAGCAGCTGCTGGTGCTTTGCTGTGCCAGACACAGACCCGGGGGGACCAGCTCCCTGTGCTCTGTGCCCACAGGGACACACAAAGATGTGTCTGGGACAGCTCTGCTCTCCAGCTGTGCCACGAGGGCCTTTGGTCACCAGCCAGAGGCTGTTCCTGTTTTCCCAACGAGCAGGTCAGGACAGATCCAGGCTGGGGAACTCCTGACAGATGCACGGAGAGAAAAGCCCCCATCTGCCCTGCCCAGCCCAGAGAAGAGCCCAAACCCCTGAGGTGGCTTCTGCAGCTGAGGGAAACCTGAGGGAAAGACTGGGCTTTGCTGCCTTCTCCACCCCCAGACACTGCAGAGATGTTAAAGCACATGTCAGGATGGGATTTAGGGCATCCTGCAGGAATAGCAGCACTTGCAGGCAGGGAGAGGGCAAGGTGCCAGCTCCTGCCTGCCAGGGCCAGCCCTGGGTGGGACAGGGGCAGACAAAAGCATTCCCCAGGGATGAGAGTGGGGACACAGACCCTGCAGGCACCCCTCTGCTGGAAAATGGGGGAGAAGTGCCTGGAAAAAGCCCCGTGGTGGGACAGAGTGTTCTTTGTCACCAGGAACCTTGTCAGCAGGGGCTGAGCAGCCAGCTCCGGAATGGACAGCTGGGATATGGGAAAAGAGCCAGGAAAAAGCAGTGGGTTGGGAGTCAGCTTAGAGGTCAGCTCTGCAGAGAGGAGAAGGCCACGCTGACAGCCAAGCCAGCACCTGGACAGTGATGTCCTTTGGAAGGGGAGCAGGCCTGGCCCCACCTCCCAAAGGTCCCTGCAAAGCTGCTGCTTGCAGCGGGGCTGAGGGGCGACCCAGGTGGGCTGCCAGCCTGCCTTCAGCCCCCCCAGGTCTCCCCCTGCCACGGCTGATGTGCTGCTCTCCCACCTCCTGGGAGCTGGGGGACAGCAAGGGTGACCACGTGAGAGGAGACGGCCGGAGCAGCAGCCACAGGGCAGCTCTGCCTGCCCCAGGGCCAGCCCCTGCTGCTGTCCCGGGCAGGACAGGCACGGGCACACAGCAGCTCCAGCCAGGAGAGCAGACTCCCAGAGCCCACGGCACCAAGAGGCTGACCAGGCCCTCAGCCTCCCCAGCCCTCCAAGAGAAACACTCCACCCCAACCCACCCCTGCGGTGTTTTAAGCTCTATCTTTATCTTTGCACCTGACGAGGCTTGGCCCAAGCGCAGCTGCAGGAGGCACCTGGCAGCTCGGGATGGCCCCGACAGCCGCCCCCACCCCGCTCTGGGCCGGGCCACTCACCACGGTGACGGCGTCGTTGAGCAGCGACTCCCCGAAGACCAGGATGTGCAGCAGCTCGTTGATGTGGATCTCCTCGAAGACGGCCAGCACGGCCACCGGGTCCACGGCCGAGATGATGCTGCCGAAGAGCAGGTTGGCCAGCAGGCCGATGTGGTTGAGGCCGGGCCCGCCCAGCTGGCACACGGCGTACATCAGCCCCCCCAGGAAAAAGGCGTTCCAGAGCGTGCCCACCACGGCGAAGATGAGGATGGTGCCCAGGTTCTCGGTGAAGGGGCGCAGGGGCAGGAAGTAGCCGGCATCCAGGATGATGGGGGGCAGGAGGAAGAGGAAGAAGATGTCCGACTTGAGGATGGGGGGCTTTTCACCCACCCCTTTGATGAGCCCCCCCACCAGAAGGCCGACCACGATGAGCAGGCAGCTCTCGGGAACGATGCTGGACACTGACGGGATCACGTGGAAGCCTGGAGAGGGGCAGAGAACGGGAGACACACAGGAATGGAGGATGCTGTCTGCAGGGACCAGCTCCCAGCCCTCCCTGCACTCCTCCTGACCCATCACTCCTTGTGTGCCTCAGTTTCCCCTCCTGCCCTGCTCTGTCAAGTGGAAACTGCAGCTTAACCAGACCTGGTACTTCTGGTGTCAGAACCCTGGGAGTCCCAGCAGCAGGTGACAGCCACCCTTGGGACACGCCAGGGTCTCTCCCTGGGCGTCAGGCCTGTGACAGCCCTGCAGCACAGGCAGCTCTCTCCACATGAACAGCCCTGGCTCCAGCTCTTGCCACAGCAGCACTGCCCCCGGGCACATGCAGGCAGTGGCACTTCCCTCCCATCAGACAGCAGCCTGCCCACAGTGGCACTGCTGCCAGGCACAGCGCCCATCCCGGGCATCCCTGGCACAGGGCACTGCGGGATGTGGATGGCAGCTGCTGCTTGGTGGATTCAGGATGCAATTCTCCTTCCTGGAGGTTTCACACGGCTGGTTGCAGCAGGGACAGGATGCCTCCTCGGGGTGCAAGGTGACAGGGAACACATTTCCCCCTTTTCCAATCACAGCACAACTCCCAGCACAGCTCCCTGAGCCAGCCCTGACCTTCTGGGATGACATTCCCACCAAACACCCCCAGCCGGGCATCTGCCAGCACACCAACACCCACAGAAGGATTTTGGGTTCCCTGGATCTCCTCCCAAGCCTTATAATTATTATTTTGAAGCGAGGCATATTTGTTCCCTGGCAAGGGAAGCAGTTTAAAATAAGGAACCCTGCCTTGGCATGCCGTGTTCCTCCGTTCCTTCCGGCCGTGCCATCTGCAGCAACTCCACCACAGATTAAATCCCCTCCAGAACGAGCCAGATCCCCCCCGAGCCCGCAGGGGCCACATCTGTGCCAGAGCCAGCTCATCCCTCCTCCACCTGCACAGAGACCCCAGGGGAAAAGGGCTCACAGCCCCCAGCCCAGCCCCACGCAGGTCCCTGGGGGAGGATTAGCCCCAGATTCCACCTGAGCTGCAGGAACAGGCTCAGCATGGGCAGACCCAGAGGATTCATCACACCCGAGGCTCCAGGAGCCATTCCAGCTGCTGCAGAGGTCCCTGGAGCTGGAGGGATGCTGGAAGGAGTCTGGCTGTGCTTTGCCCCAGCAGCACCAAGCCCAGCAAACAGCTCGAGGGAGGCAGGAGGAGCTGGGAACATCCAGACTCTGTCCCAAGGCACTCCCAACACCCAGGCACCTGCACTCAGGGGCTTCCCAGCCCGGATGCAGCTCCTGATTCACCATGGGACTGTTCTTCTTTCCTGGATCCCCTGGAGCCCACACAAGCTCTGAGCACCCCAAGGCAGCCCTGGCACCGAGCTCCCCATGGCAGGGGAGCTGGGAATCCCTTTTCCATGCACAGCTCATGCAAACCCTGGGAAGCACCGACCCTTCCAGCACACCGGGCAATTTCTGGCTGGAGTAAGGCTTAAAGCCACACAAGCAGCAAGAAGCCAACAGCAGATCAGTTTTTGCTTGCTAAGGATGTTCAATCATGAATAAAACACAAACACTGACAATTAAGCATCTCTCACTTCTTCCCCACAGGCCCCAGGATTCCATTAAACTGGAACATTCGTGTGCTGATGGGAATTCAGTGATTTACAGCCTTTTTGTAGGGCCCTAAAAATACACTTACACGGGCTGCATTTTAATTATGCCTTTGATTTCACTGAATCTCAGCCATTTTTTGCTCCCTGCTTGCTCCTCTCAGTATTTTTAGAGCATCCCAGAGCTCACTGGTACCAATCTGTTGGCGGGAGCCAGCATCCCACTTTGGGATGGGGTGACTGATGGGAAGGATGAGGCCAGGCAAGGGTGAGCTGCTTTGATCCCAGCCCTGAGCCCGAACTCCCTCCTGGAAGATGAGGAAGGCTGTGGCAGGATGCTGGGAGATGAGAATGCCCAGGCACAGGCACATCCAGGGGCAGCAGAAAGGGGAATAAGCCTTGATAATGGCTTTAAAGATTATGATTATGATAATAATAGGAACAATAAAATAATAATAATGTGACCCCTGACCCCTAAATCCCCAGCACAGGGCACGCACAGTCACCCAAGCTTCCTCCTTTGGCAAACAAACTCCATGGGAGCAGCTCCCTCTCACCAGCATCAAACACCAGCAGAACCATTAAAAGTGAGACAGTTGAGTTAAACATGAACCCCAAGGGCTTGAGCAAACACAGAAAAGGAAATCCAGGAGATAACAGTTCCTATGAAAACAGCTCCGTGCCCACATCAGGCAGCCAGCTCCCACGTGCCCAGCAAGGCACACTCAGGGATCACTCACTGGTGGGCAGCAACTCCTTGGGTGGGGGCAGAAAGGAACTGGGGACAGGAACCCCAGTTTAACCACACTCTGAGCACTTGCAGACCTGGAGGAGATCCCATCCTCCAAATGAAGGAGATTTCGGGCAGGGAAAGCTGGCTCTGACACAGTTTGTTCTGCAGCTTCTGAGCGTTTCTGGTCTTTATTTTGGGGTCAGTGGATTTGCCGGACAGGGAGGGAGGAGGGAAGGGAGGACAGGGCACAGCTGGAAGGGCCTGGCACGTTCATGGTTAAGCCGGATGCTCCTGAGGCTTCAGCCCACATTCCCAAGCGCCCACGAAGGGACACGGCCTCGGGGAGCCAGGATGCTTCCAGGATGATCCTGCTAGCCAAGGGGAGGCACGAAAAGGAGAGTGCTTACACAAACCCCCCATCCTGGCCAGGTTTACTGCAGCAGCTGCAGGCTCCAGCAGGCAGGCTGGAGGAATCACTCAATTATTAACCAGGGCTGGGAGCTCTCCCACCCCCGGGGACTCTGTTCTGAAGGAGGTGGTGGATGGAGGGTCGCTCTGGGCAGGGGGCGGTGAAGCCCCCCAGGAGATGCTCTCTGCAGCCCTGGGGACCCCAGGTGGGGGCTGCAGGGGGCTGGGAGCAGCCCAGGGTCTGGGAAGGAGGCGCAGGGGGAGCAGGCATGCTCAGAAGGGCTGCCCTTCTGAAGGACACTGCAGAGAGCAGGGCTGGAGCAGACCAGGGTCTGACAGCACCGGCCCTCCAAAGGCCACCCGAACCCTGCAGGACACCAGGCTGGCAGCGTGGGCCCTGCAGGGGGACAGCAGCAATGCCAGCTGAGGGATGCAGCAGGTGGGCACACCTTCCCGTGGGACACAGGCACCACGGAGAGCCCACACTGTGCTGGCTGAGCCCAAAATCACAGATGTGTCACCAGCCCTGGGGACAAGTGATCCACGAGCTGTGACTCAGCACCATGCCCTTCTTTCTGGTGTTGGGGAGGGAAGGGAAGGGAAGGGAAGGGAAGGGAAGGGAAGGGAAGGGAAGGAGGGCTGGGCTGGGCTCCAGGGTCTGCAGAGCTCCGAGCCCCTGGGATCTGGCTTTCCCACGCTTGTTTTGGGCAGGTCAAAGATGGGGGTAAGACCCCAGCAGGGTTACAGCCCTGTGAGGATGGCGATGCAGTGACACAACATTTTGCAACTGGCTCCCAGGGGAAAATCCAGCCCAGTTCTCCAGAGCTTGGCTGCAGCTTCTTCCATTTATCCTTCGCCCTCAGAAAAAAGCACAGTGGATTTCTCTCTTCCCTGGCCTGACCAGCAGCTGCCCAAAGATCAGGCAGGCTCTGCTGGCTGCTGTGGCCTCCAGCAGGGCCATGGGGATGTCGGGGGGTCTCTGCTGTGCTTCTCCCTTGGAAAACGGAGCCGGATCCAGCAGCTCCCTGCAAAGGCAGGGAACAAGGGGAACGGAGGGAGCTGCACCAATGTACCGGAGAAGCCTCGAGGGAAGGGGATGGAAATTGAACTTGCTCAAAAGGAATTAAAGAGCCGGTGATTTACACCTATAAATAGAGCGAGGCCAGGGCTGGTGTCACCCTGCCAGGAGAGGGGTAAAACCACTGCGCTTAAATTACACTCACTGCCTCTCACAAGCTCCAACGTCACCACGTGCCCTGAAATTCCAGCCCCACAGAGCTCCAAGCTGGCTTATTCCCCCAGCCACCCCACTGGGAGGGCACACGTGGGGCCGTGACGCAGTCTGGGCTTTGCCAAACCCTTTTCTGTTTCACCAGGGAGCAGGCAGGGTTTTAATGCAGGTCCAGGTCACCCCAGTGCAGCTTTTTTGGGTTGGTTTCAGCAGCCTGGGTTGATTTGGGCAACCTTTTAAGCACCCAGTGGCTTCAATGTCCAGAACGGAAAAGCGTTGATTTTCCACCCCAAAATGCCATTTCCTGGTGAGAAGTTGACTTCTTGTTTTTTGTGTTAAGGCACAGGTACAGAAAGTGCTTCTAAGCAAAACAATTTCCTCCAGAACAAACCAAATGTTTCATTCGAGCCTCATTATTTTGTTGTCGCTAATTACGAGGCAAAGCCAAGAACCAGGAAGGTAATTAATTTATGCTGCTTTTTGTGAGTCACTGAGTGAATGCAGATCCCACACAAGGGCCACAGAGCCACCCTCCAAACCTGGCCCTGGGCACAGCGTGCACAGCCAGCACGGGCACAAGGGAAAGGCAAAACATCCAGCCCTGATTTTGGGTCACTCCTGCACCCCAAACTCGGGTGGGCAGGGGCTGCAACCAGCCTGGTGCCCAGGACAGCAGTGCCCCAGAGCCTCCAGGCATTTTCAGGAGTCAGGATCACCTTCATCCAGCGGGGTGGGATGAAGCCCTGGGCCCCCAGGGTCTGCCTCCCAAGGCGCCCAGCACAGCCTGGCTGTGACCCTGCCCAGCTGCACTGCACACAGTGTCCCCAAAAGCCACGCTGTGACAGCCCACAGCCACCGGGACCCCCTGCCAGACGAGGAAGGGACTGTTTTATTTCCCCTTTTATCACCCCTGTGCCTACAGACCTCGCTCACCCAGCTCGGCCCCACCCCGCAGCCACCCACCTGCCCCTGGTTTTACCCCTCTTTCCCACCCAGTGCAAACAGCCCGGGGCACCAGGAAGGAGTTCCAGGGCCAGGAGCCCCAGGGCTGCCTGGCACAGCCCAGCCCCGTGGATCCAGCCCCAGCGCCTGCAGCAGGGCAGGTGTGTGTGGGAAGGTGACCTGGCTGGACCCTGCCTGCTTTGCAGAGATAAGAGCAGGGCTGATAGCATCAGGCCAGCCCTTGGGTGACTCAAAACCTGCAAGCCACAGGACAAAAAGCAGACACTGCCAGGCACCTGCCTTGCTGCAGCTCAGCCAAGCAGCCACAACCCGGAGCTGGCTGCACACAGGAAGACTCGTGAGCAGTGGCTTGGTGGAGCCCCAAGGTACAGCCACATCAGCCACAGCAGGAGGCTAGTGGGATGAAGGGAAGAGCCCTTCATCCCTGAGAAACGACAGATGCTGCCCTGCCCTGGGGAGAGCAGGGGCTGGCAGGCAGGTGCAGCAGGGCTGTGATGTCTGACAGCTCCACTGTCCTCCTGCAGCAGCAACTCCCAGGAAATTCCCACTGGCAGGCCCTGAATAAATCCTCTGATGGAAGGGGAGACAAGTGCAGACACCTCACCTGAGGCAGCTGGAGGGAGCACTTGCCTTTCCCAAATCCCACTGCTCCCTGGGGGCTCTGGGGGGCAAAGCCTGCACCCCAGGGCAGGACAAACACAGGACAAGCTGCAGGCAGAGCCCCTCTCCTTGGAAGGATGCTGAGAGCTTCCCATGCTCCAGGCACAGGGGATGGATGCACCAGCAGGAGCAGTGCTGGCATGGCTCTCTGCAAGGTCAAGGTGCCAAGGACAGTTCAGAGATGGTCTGGGGGATGAGCCTGGGCTGCTCTGTGCACGGAGCCTGCTGGAGAGCAGCTATTTAGAGCCATGTCATGCACTGTGGCTGCTGAGGGTGATGATGGGATGGGGTCTGGTGTGCTGTGAAAGCAGCTGTTGGGGCAGGGCAGGGAGGGGGTACAGCTCCTTGCCACCCAGCACCAGCCACTGGCAGGACACAGCTGGGAACAGGACGAGCAGCTGAGCCCTGGCACAGGCAGCGACAGCAGGGCAAGGGCAGAGCTTCTGCTGGCCACTGAGTGCCAGGACAAAGTTCTGCTGGTGCCTCAGTGCCTGCAGCAGCGCCATGCAGGAATGTGCCTCCAAGCCATGCCAGCCACAGCAGGCACTGCCACGCTGCAGAGGGGTGCAGGGAGGGCCAAACTGCAAACCCTGGACATGCAAACCCAGCCATGGGCTCCAGCACAGGAATTCATCCCAAGGGTGATGATGATGGTGGCACTACCACGAAACCCCGAGGCTGTCCTTCCCGTGTGGGGCTGGACCTGGAGATGCAGAAAGGTCCCCAAAAAGCTGAGCAGCCTGGGGAACAGGACCAAAGGCGTCACTGCATCCTGCAGCAGCCAGAGCCAGCAGCTGCATGCAGGTGAGCCCAGCTGCCCCCTGCCCTGACACCCTCCAGGAGCAGCACGCTGCCCTGCCGAGGCAAACCCCACGTCCAGCAGGCTCCTGGAGGGGGGCATTGCAGCGTGTGAGTGCTGCAGGCGTGCTGGGAGCCCGCGGCAGTGCTGCAGTGCTGCAGAGCAGGGAGCAGGCAGCGCTCCCCGCGTGAATCATCCGCAGGCACCCTGATCCCAGCCTGCCAGGATGGGCGGCCCCTGCGTGTTTGCACAGGGACATCTCCCTGGGCCCACCCAGGCTCAGCACAGGGATGGGCAGCTGCTCCTGGTTTCTGCTCCGAGGGCTGTGCCCCTCTTTGCAGACGCTGTGGCACAGCCCTGAGAAGCCTGGTGAGCTCTGGCGTGACCCAACACCCTGCACTCCTGCAGAGCACACACTGCTGAGCCTGCAGCCAAACTGCTGCCACCATCCCTCCCAGTCAGACCTTCTCCTGACCTGGGAAGGACTGGGAAGACTGGAGCAGCACCTCCCCGGAGGAGAAGGTGCCCACACACAACCACAGCATGCCCCGAGAACAATCCATGGACAGAGGCCTTTAGCACAAACACTTGAACACTTCTTTTTTTGAGAGCAGCAAGAGCACGTACCCTGGTTTTATCTTGAAGCACTCACAAGAAATTAACAGATCAATTGGGAGTCTTTTACAGAGCTGGTATTAATTTCCTCCCAGCTGTAGAAAGGAAATGAGAGACAAAAGACATTAAATGGACTTGCCCAAGTCCCCAAGTGAATGGCGTGAGAGCTGGCATGAGAACCCAGCAGCTCCCAATCTCCAGTCCTGTGTTTAGATAACGCTTCTCCTTCACACCAGAAGGGAAGGCAAGGACACTCTGCAAGGAAAGCACACATCAAGAAAGACCTGATTGCCATCAAAGACTGAGAGACCCAGGGCCCTTGGAGTGTCACCCCACGGCTGCAGCATTCCAAGTGGGGAGGAAAACACAGAGCCAATGAGCAGCCCTGGGAGGCTTCAAGGTGCCACCACACCTTCAAAAATCCTCTTCCAAAAATCTGTGCACGGAGCAGCTCTCCACCTCTCTCCAGGTCCAGAGCTGCCCTGTGACAAGCCACCAAAGCCACCCTGGCCTGCTGAGCTTCGGGACAGCAGTGCAGGGTTCGGTGCTGCGGTGAGCCCTGGCTGCATTCCTCTAACGGGCACGTTCAGGGCCACTCCCAAACCACAGCCTGCAACCACCAAACCTGTTCAGAGCCCCTGGGCAGGCTACACACACTTTTCCAGGGCAGGACCGTGAATCTTCACCGAGCCATGGCATTCACCCAGCAGGAGCCGGGCACACGGGGACAAACTGCCACCCAGATTTCTGCTGTGCTTGCTTCACCACTCATTTTGACTTTTCCCCACCAGCTCTGGATGGGTGCAGCTCACAGCCAGGCCTGCAAGGCACAGCTTATTTACCCTGGAAAAGTGAGTTTTCTACAGGGCAACAGCATCCTCATCCAGGTTTATATCCTTCAGAACAGGGACAGCAGCTGGACTTGCACATTTTGAGGAGGTTTAAGGTCTAGAAAAACTTCTTTAGCTCCAGGGAAAGGGACAAGGAGCTAAACATAACTCACTCTCCCCAGCCAAGCTCTTCCCAGATTCCTTCAGCTGCTGCAAAGATACCACGAATAGCTGGGTTAGGAGGGGTCAGTGCCAGGGGATTTCTGGAATAGAGTGCTCCCAGTTCACATCTGCTGCAGAGGGAACCTTCTCACTGCTGGATGCAGACGGGTGCTCTGGAGCAGGAGGGACTCAGGGTGATGCAGGAGACAGTGCCTGGTCACCCAAAATAAGGCTCCAGTTGCTCTCCCAGCTCCTTACCCTCTACCACAGGACACAGCATTTAATCCCCAGCTCCTGCTGACCCCCAAACCTTGGGGAGAGTTAAAGCTGAGCCAGGCTGAGGTGAGCACAGACAAACCCCCAGGCAGAGCGATGCCAACCGCCCTTCCCAGGAAGGGCAGATTTCCTACCGGGAACACGGGCAGGAAAGACAAACAAAAGCTTTTCAGGAAATAACCTGTTGGTCTCCACTCGGACAGCAGGGAGGAGGTAATTGCAATTAGCACTGATTGCTGCCGGGCTTTGCAAGGCCAGACAAAGCGACAGCACTCTGAGCACACGCCAGCAGCACGGAGCCAGCACAAGCAGCCGGCCACTGTCACCTCTGCCCCAGCCCTGGGACACCACCCCAGCCACCATGCTTCCCACAGCACAGGAGCTGCTCCTGCAAACTCACCCCCAGGGACCAAGGCTGCCGTGGGAAAAGTGTTCCCAAGGGAAACTGAGGCACCAGCAGGGCTGGAAGCACCAGCTCTTCTCTTCAAAGGCTGAAATCTGTGCCCCTGGTGTGTCTGCTGCTGAATCTCCAGCAGCGGGGTGGGAAGCTGCCTTCTCTCCAAATCCCTCATTAGGATTTAGCATGTTGTGACTCCAAAATGCAGAATAATTCCAGGCACTGGAAATAAACTGCTGCCACGGGGTGTCTGCTCTGCAAGTGAGTGTCTTGCACAAGAGAGGGGAATTATTTCCCTAGCAGCACCCTCTGTTAAGTGGGATTTCAGTGCTGTCCCTGGGGGTCGATGGTATTGCAACTTTCTGGAGACAAAGACCTGGGATGCTGAGATGTTTGTGAGTCACTCCTGGGCAGCTCAAGAAAATGTGTGTGTTCTCTTCTGACTAAAAAGCACTTTGCATTCTTCAACTTTCCACTCAAAACACCAGCCCAACTTCAAAGGAGCCTCAGCCTTACGCAGGCAGGTTCTGGGAAGGAGCCCCCAGAGACACGGGGTGATGTAACACCAGATTTTTGTACCACCAGAGGTGACACACCACCAGACTCATTCTCACTGCTTCACTCCAGGCAAGGCTCAGCCCTGGATCTTGCCTCTTCTGACAAACAGGCAGCAACGAGTGCGTGCACGCCTGTCTGCTCAGTTTTAATTTGGTTTCCTCCTTCCCAAGCAGGAACACACGAGCTCTGCTGCCCCAGGAAAGAGCCAAAGAACAGAACATGGCAAGATTTAACACACAACTGGAAGACACTGTAAAATCAGAGGGGTCTGTGAGACATCAGCACCATGGGGGACCTCAGTGGAGGGACAGGATCAGCACTTGGATCAACTCAAACCATCCCCTGCTCTCTGCTGCTCCCTCGGAAGCTGTCTGGCCCTGATCTCAGAGCACTGAGGTGTTCATCAAAGCTATGCTGGCAGTTTTGAGCCCCAGTGGGTGAGAAAAAGCTGCTGCTGACTCAGGCAGCCCAGCGCAGACACAGGGGGATGAGATGCACCCCAGCTCCAGCTCCACTCAGCAAGGCTATGTTTTCACAGAGTATTCCGTGAGGATTTCAGGTTTGATTTGAACAAATTAGGCCTTGGGGACCCAAAACAGAAGGAAAAAAAAAAGAAACTAAAAGTTCACAAGGCAGCTGCAGTAACTCATCCCCATGACTGCCCATCCTCTGTCGGTGCCCACAGCTCCAAGGATGCTCTACAAGGGACCAAGCCCTGCATGATCCTGGCACAGGCTCAGAGCCCCCTGCACCTACAGCCAAAACCAGGAGGGAAAAAGGGAAGGACTGTGTTAAACAAGGGCTTATTTGCAAGCCTAATGAGCATCTGGCTTGTACAAGTGCTCGGGAGATATCAGTGTCCCTTGTGCACAGGAGGGGCTGCAGTCCCTCTGTGCCACAGGACTGCTGTCACCCCAAGAACAACCCTCTGCCCTCCACCACCACCTGCTCTTCCCTTCTCCCATGGGTAACTCTCAAACCCCAAAGCAGGCTATTTAGCCACATTAATTGCAGACAAAAGACTTGGGAGTCCCCCAAGGGGACTCCAGCACCTCTGGGGTCTGGGCAAGCTGTGGTTGGGTGATTGGGCAGTTTGGGAGAAAGGATGAGAACCAGACAGGCCAAATATCGACACGTTCTGCTGTCACCCCACAGACCACCCCAGGTCACCTGCAGGTCTCAGGGGAGGAACAGCTCCATGGCATCCCCCTGAAAGCCAGGCCAGCACCAACCACAGGGCTTGCAGCACCCACATCCCAAATTCCAGCCGCAGCCTGTGTGGGAGGCCAGCCCATCCCCGACCCCAGCAGCAGGTCTCCAAGCCTTTGTGGATAAATGGGATGAAACAAAGGCTTTGGTTCCCGAGGGCCCTGAGGTCCAGAAGCTGCCACAGGCACCAGGGGCCCTGCAGGGAGCAAAGGCAAGGCTGCAACGGAGTGCAATCCTGCCTCAATGGACATTCGGGCTCACCAGGGAGGAATGGCTGTGATTACAGACCTGCTCTGCTTTTCCCACTCCATCACCACCCCCTATTTCACAGCAGGAATCTTTCACTCTTCCAACCATAATTAAACTAATGGTTTTCTCAGATCCATGGAGGGAACAGTTTGGATGTTTTTTAGCTCAGACGCCCGCAATGGGCAGATCAGGAGGAAAAAATAAATGCTGTGGCTGTTCTTTCTGAGATGGCAAAGCAGGGAAAAGGGAGCCAGAGCATGTGTTTAGATCATCCCCCAACAAGGAAGTGGGAATGCAACAAGTCTGCATTGGAGGAGACTGTTTAAATTCATCACCACGACAATTTACACTTCTGAGGCTCCAGCTGCAGCAGCACCTCAGAATCCTCTCTGAACAGCCATTCCCGAGGCCCAGCTCCCCTGAGCAGCTCCCTGGGACAAGAGGGGACACTGGGGTGATCTCTGAGCTCCCACCACCCCCGTGCCTGCAGCCAGCAGCGATAAGCCAGGCTGTCAGACAAACAAAGAATGAGACAGACGTTTCCCTCCAGCCCAGGGGGAACCCCCAGCAGCCAGAGCCAGGACCCAGCAGAGCAGCCCCTTCCCCAGCCCGGCTCTGCCATCCTGGAGCCCAGGGAAGCCACACCGGGGTGGCAGAAGGGCCACAGGCCAACCCCAGCACACTCAGAGTCACACACATATTCCCAACGCCGGGCAAAGCTCCTCTGGGAATGTTTCTTGGCTGTGCCGTTCCCACCTTGCAGGTGGCACTGGCAGAGGCGTCCCCATGTCAGTGGCTTGGCTCTGGGGTGTTTCTGCTGTGTCTGGTCTCCAGATCCAGCTCTTCCATCCAGAGCCACCACCAGAGCAGGTTTCCTACCCTGCTTATCAACCCTCGCCCACAGCAATCTCAAGTTCCTCAGCTCGCAGGGCGCTGTAAGACCTTGGGGCGGCCCCTCCAAAAGCCACAATTTCAGGGCAGGGATGTGGGCTGATAAAAACATTTGAAAAGCACCCAAGTGTTTTAGCAGCCAAGAGTTTTAGCACCCAAATCTCGCTGCCAGCCAGCAGTTCTACAAACGTTTCTCTGGCAATTTTGAAGTCGTCTGGTCTCGTCCAGGCGCGGGAGCCCTGAGCCTCTCTGGGGCTCCACAACCCCACCTGCACCCTCAGGTTCTGCCCTTCTTCTCCCAGCTGCTATCACCAGCTCGCAGGCCCCGAGAGCTGCCCTAATCTTTCTCCCCTGCAGGAGCAGCAGTGCTGGGGAGCACCGGTGCTGTCCACAGCAGTGTCACCGGCGCCGCGCCGGCACGGCGGGCTGAGCTGTGACACCCAACCTGCCCAGGGCACCAGCGTGTCCCACATAACCCACCCCGGCTCTGGGCCCTGAGCACAGCTCCATCCCCAGCTCGTTTTACACCAGCCCACCAGGCACGCCGGGGACACGCCGGGGACAGTTCTGTGAGAGCCAGGCTGGCGCTGGCAGCCGTCGCTCGGTCTGGAGGGGCAGGGAACAGCCCAGCCACAGCAGAGCTGCCAAGGGGGAAGGAGGACAGAGCAGTGACTCAGTGACTGCCACAGCGAGCAGTCTGGCGAGAGAAGGAGCTCAGCTGCCTCCTGGGACCCCAGCATGGCACCGGCGTGGGGACACAGGCAGTGATGTCCCCACGCCCTGGGTCTGGCTGAGCTGGGTCTGGCTGGAGCTCCTCTGGCCCACAGCAGCCCTGAGAGCAGAGCCTCTGTGGTGGCTGGAAGGGGCTGATAACACCCTGTGCTTCAGCTGAGCACACTCACAGCATCAAAGCTGCCCCCACACTCCCGGGAGCCGGGCTGGGCAGCACTCTGGGAGGGGACACTGCTGGGACTGTCCCAGGCTGACCAGAGGGATATGGCACGCCACACAAAGCAAAGAGGAAAGAGGAACAGAGGGTGGGCAGTCCTAACTAGGACGTTTGCTTTCCGGAGCAGCCACTGTGCTCCTGAAGGTACTTCCCAGGAAGTGGCTGGACATCATCTGCTGATGGGAAGTAGAGAATAAATCTTTTGTTTCCCTTTGTTTCCGCACATGACCTTTGCTTTTGCTTTACTAAACTGCCTTCATCTCTATCCATGAGGATTTTTCCACCCTAGTTTCTCCTGCAGAGGAGGGGAGTGATAGAGCAGCTTGGTGGGCACCACGAGCCACAGAATCATGGAATGGTCTGGGTTGGAAGGGACCTTAAAGCCCATCCAGTTCCACACCTCCCACCCCGGGCAGGGACACCTCCCTCTGTCCCAGGCTGCTCCAAGCCATGTCCAACCTGGCCTTGGACACTTCCAGGGATGGGGCAGCCCAGGCCCAAGCTGTGCCAGGGCCTCACCACCTTCTGAGGACATTATTTCTTTCCTTAATCTAAACCTGCCTTCATAAAACCACTCCCCCTTGTCCTGTCACGACAGGCCCTGGCATGAAGACTCTCTCCATCTGGGGGAGATGGGCTCCCAGAGAAAAGAAGGAAAAGCACCAAGGAACCTTGGGCTCAAAGCATACACTTGAGGTTACTTTCCAGCCAAGGTGAAACGGCCAGGATGCTCCAGGGAGGCTGGGAAGCCATTTGGTGCAGACAGACAACAGGACGTGCCCCAGTGGAAGGTGGCTGATGGAATATCACTCTCTGCTTTCTGGCTTCACAAGGAAGGGCCAGCATGGGCTTTGGAGGCACAGGCAGCCCCAGCTCTTCTCCCAGGTGGGTGAGAGCTGGTGCTCACCACAAAGCTCTGCCTGCTGGGCCCCAGCACAGCCACTCAGGCACTGCTGACCACAATCTGTTATTTACATTCCTGACTCACTCCTTCCTTTCCCCTGAAACGAGGAGGTATTCACAGTCCAACTTGAATTCCCCTTAACGTCTCTGGGAGCCACGTGAGCTGAAAGGTCAACCCTGAGTGAGGAAAGCAGGTTTTCCTGCTGGGAAACCCCTCAGCTTCCCTATCTCTCCCTGGGCATGGTGTGAAGGAACCCTTACAACAGCCCTGCAAAACCTTGGAGAAGGGCAAGAGGGCTCCTGACTGGGGTGTTTTGGGAAGCTCTGACCTTCTGCAACAGTACAACAGGCTGGGACAATGTCTGGCTGCAACTTGCAGCTGCAAAGGCTTCTCCTGGCCAAGTCATGCCACCACCAGACGTGGTTGTAGCTGCTCCTCACTCCCTCTTCCCCTGCACAGCCTTAAAATATCATGTGAGTGTTAAGTAAAGCAGCCAGCAGCAGCTTCCCCTTCTCCACGGGGATTAACGAAGCAGGAACAGCCCACGGCTGCAGGACCTGCTGGGGAGACATCCCCCTGTGCCCTGTCAGGTGAGGAATCCTCCAGAAACCAGCATCCCTGAGGCATTCTACAAAAGCTGCAGCAAGAGGGGAAGGGCTCAGCTCACACCTTTGGTCCCACAAACAAACTCACAGCGAGAGCTGCTGGAGAGAGGACAAATCCCTGGATGGGACAACAGGAGGATGCATTTAAGTCTGAAGAGCTGCCTAAAGCATCAAGAGCAACAGGGGGAAACTGAGCAACAGGACAAGGTCAAGCTGCATCCCCTGGCCTGGAGCAGAGCCCTGGGAGCACTTCTGAGCTCCTCGACGTGGTCACCCTGCACTGCCCCAGGGCGGCACCCTGAAGTGACTCAGGGTTGAAGGCTCAGGTTTGTAGGGACCTGTGGCTCCATCACCAGCTTCAGCCCAGCAAGGAGGCCTGTGGAGCCAGGGCAGGGCAGCCAGGAGGAGCTGAGCTCTGGTGCACAGCCCACGCCGCAGGAAAAAGATGTTGGCCCCCTCAGGGTCACCCTGATGCATCAGTAAATGCACACTGACAGCGTGGGGAGAAAGAGGAAGCACGGCAAACTCCTGTTCTCTTTATCAGCCCCTTGCTCTCTTCCTGGAAGTGGGATGCTGCAGACCCTGTCTGGTTCAGGGAGCTGGAGCTGTGTGAGCCCCATCCTGCCATTCCAGCAGTGCCCACCTGTGTAAGAGCTACCCCTGCGTGGAAAAAAGCCTGTCTTGCTGCTGCTGAACAACACCCCGTGCTCCAGGGCAGGAAAGACGGCGCTGGGATATGGACACAGAGCAGTGAGAGGTTTTTGGCTGCTCACGAGCACAGGGAGCTGTACCTGCAGCTCAGGAACTACCTGCCAAGGCAGCACGAACAAGAAACACAAAACGCTGGAAAGGAGGCAAAGGAAAAGGGTGTCCCGGGACTGCCCTGCTGCCAAGGCCCTGTCACAGCTGTAGGTAAGCTAAGGTGTGGATTTTGGCATAATCTACATCTCTGGAGCTCTGCAGAGCACCTGCCACCTTTGCCAAACTTGCAGGGCAGCCTCTCCTAAAATACACCCCTTGAAACACGCAGTCTTGCATAATACTTGTAGCATCAAAGACCTGACAGCCGGCAGCCACAACTTTTCCTGCAGCACAAACGAGCCCTGACTGCGGGCAAGGGCGGCAGGAGCAGCTTCCCGTGGCGGCAGCGGGGGCACAGAGCCTGCTGGTGTCCCCAGCCTGTCCCTCCATCCCCCGAGCCGCTGCCCACTCTGCTGCTTGCCAGCTCTCCCCGTGGCAGGCCCTTGGCCCCTCCTTTCTGCTCCGGCTTCCGCACAGATATTCCTGATTTCATCACTGCCTGCTCCGGGAGCAGCTGAAGGCGCAGCGCAAGAGCGGAGCCCGAGAGGAGAGCTGCCTTCCCCGGGGAGAGGCACCTTCCAGCCGAGCCTGGCACAAACCCCACGGCTCCCAGCTGGTTCCAGCCTGCTTGTCTCCCAGACAAGCCTCCGGCTCTGAGGTGTTCTCACTCCTCCGCCTGCACGTAAATAAAGCGCTCGGGAGGGGTTGTGGAAACGGGGCTGCGCCTGCCCACGCAGCTCGCAGCGCAGGGAACGCCGGGGGGTATTCTGAGGAGTCCTGAGCTCCTGGGGGGCTCTCAGACCCCTCCAGACCAGGACAGGGCACAGTTCACAACAGGAACCACCTTTAAAAAGCTCCCAAAGCAAGATTTCCCTCAGCAAGGTGGAGCGCCCCATAAGTGAGTGTTATTAAACCACCGATGGCAACTGAGGAGCAAAATGAAGGCGTGCAGAGCTCCTGCCCTCCTCACCTGCTCCAAGGCAAACATTTCACCTGTCCCCCCGGCTTTATCACCAGGGATGGGAGCAGGGCCAGCTCAACCTCTGCACTGCTGGGGACAGCACAGCGGCTTACATCACGTCACAGGTTTGGGCTAATTCGGCTGCTATTGATCCAGCTGCAGAAGTTTGGAAAACACTTTGTCAACAACCCCCGCCCCGGCAGAGTGATGCTTTCCCAGAGCCATCCCAGCGGGTGACTTTCCCAGCCCCGAGCCGCTCTCCTCAATGCGGGAATCTCCTTGCAGCAGAGGCAAAGCCACCCCGGTTTGCTGCGGAGCGGGAGGAAGGGGAGCACCGGCTGGATTTTGAGTGACTTCTCCAAGGTTACAAAAAGCATCTGTGGTTTAGGGAGGAAGTGAGCAAACTGGGTGCTTCCTCCCTGAGTGTCAAAGGGAGGAAAGCAAACCTGGTCCAAGCAGGGGTCAGGAGCATCTCCAGGCCCGCTGCCAGGCTCGGAGATGAGCAGTCTGGGGGAGCGGAGGGGCCGGGATGCCGCTGTCCTCCAGGCCCAGGACAGAGACCCAAGGTCGTGGGGAGAGCAGTGCCCACCCTGCCCAGCCGGCCTGCGAGGTTTGCGGATGTGCGGATTTTGCCCCGGGATGTTTGGGGTGGTCCCACCCTGGAATGCTCAGAGGGGTCTGTCGCTAGGATGCTCCAAGAGGTCCCTCGTGCTCGGGATGCTCACAGGGGGCACTCCTTGGGATGACTGGGGGTGTCTGTCCCACCCAGCCGGGGGGTCCCACCCCGGGATGCTCGAGGGTCCCTGCTGGGAGGGTCACTCCTTGTGATGCCTGGGGGTCTCTGTCCCACTTGCCCGGGGGTCCCTCCTTCTCCAGGCCACCGGGGCCCCTCCCCAGGCCCTCTCCCCCGGACTGCCCCCACAACGCCGCCCACCTACCCAGCTTCATGAGGCAGGCCAGGAGGATCCAGAGGGAGATCTCGAAGGGGATGCGGACGTGCGTGTAGTCGATGCCGATGACCGGGAAGGCTTTGCGGTGCTTGGCGTGCCCCTCTCCCGAGCCGTTGGCCGGCTGCTCCTTCAGCGGGTGGATCTCCTCGGGGGCGGCGGGGGGCGCGGGGGTGAAGCCCGGCACGTCCCCGCCGGGCAGCGGCGCGGGCTGGCCCTCGGAGGTGAGCATGGGGTTGGCCTGCAGGACCTGCCCGGGCAGCAGCGGCCCCAGCAGCAGCAGCGCCCAGGGCAGGGCGCGCAGGGCCGCGGCGCCCATGGCGGCGGGCGGGGGGCGGCGGGG
>NW_024514987.1:480964-484668 GCF_017590135.1 Pyrgilauda ruficollis
GTGGGAGGGGGGTGCTGCTGAAAGAGGGGGTGCAGGGGCAGGGGGTGCTCTGCACGGGGGGAAGCACAAGAGGGGCTGCACAGAGCAGGGAGCTCTGCGGGAATCAAAGGCCCCAAAGCACGGTCGGGGGTGCCAGGGGACAGGAGGATGTGAGCGGGGACAGGAGGAGAGCGGGATCCGCGGCAGGGGCTGCTGCTCTCGGGGGGCAGAGGGGGCTCTGCGCTGTCCCAGCAGGAACAGGGGGTGCCCAGCCACGCTGTGGGGAGCGGCCCGGCCTGGGGACAGGCACAGCTCTCTGAGCAAAGTGCCTGCTGTGTGTGCTCCTTGCAGAGAGCCTGCTCCGCCTGTCCTCGGCGTGCAGGGGACAGCTCTGGGCCGGGGGCTCCGGGGGACAGAGGGGGCTGGGGGCCGCTGCTCTGCAGCACCGAGGGGCTGCCCCCCCGTCCCTGCTGAGGCCGTGCCCTTCTCCCCGGTGACCGCTTGCTCTGAGTCACCAGGAAATCTGATAAGGCTCCAGTGAAACCTCGGGAGCAGCGGGGGGGTCGCTTGGCACTGCGGCCACCCCGATTTCTTGGCTGTCCTCCAACATCCTGGCTGTCACACGTGCGTGACCGGAGCAACCCGAACGGGTTTTTACCTGCTTTACTGCCTAAACTTTCGGAGCCAAGGGGCCTTTTGGTGAAGATGCAGCCCCTGATTCTTGTGGGAGCTGCGTGTGGGGAAGGCACGGGCCCTTTCCATGACATGTGGCAGCAAAGCCTCGAGCTTTGAAGGTGGCCTTTGCTGGTTTGCATCCCTTGCAGTCTTGCTTTGAGCCTCCCGAAGCGCCAGCGGTCAGAAGGCTGCAGGGAGTGCGGCGGGCAGGAGGGGAGCCTGTGGCAGCTGCGGGCTGCAAAATCACCCCCAAACGTGACCCATCCATTAAAGCACATCGTCAGCCCCAGCAGGAACCCGCTAGGTGTGTCAATTCCTCTTTTCCGTTTGGCCGTGTGCTGGGTACTCGAATTAATCTGTTTTACCAATTAAGCAAGAAACCCTGAGCGTTT
The DNA here is from genome assembly GCF_017590135.1 of Pyrgilauda ruficollis. Classification (NCBI taxonomy): domain Eukaryota; kingdom Metazoa; phylum Chordata; class Aves; order Passeriformes; family Passeridae; genus Pyrgilauda; species Pyrgilauda ruficollis. Next base: position 482,011 of record NW_024514987.1, read on the forward strand.
CCCCTTCTGAAGGGCTTAGTCATATCTGGGTGAGCAGCCTGAGCGGGGATGCAGCTGGGGATGTTTGGGCTGAGCAGGCCTGTGCTCTGGCAGCGGGAGGCTCCGTGAGGCAATCCAGAAGCTGTTCCTGGAGCCTGGGACAGGCACGGTGCTCCTGAGAAAGGACCAGGCTGGGTTTGACTCCCTCCTGGTGCCGGGATCAGCCGTGCTGGGGATGCAGGGGGTACAGGGGATGCAGGGGATGCAGGGGGTGCAGGGGGTGCAGGGATGCAGGGGGTACAGGGATGCAGGGGTACAGGGATGCAGGGGATATAGGGGATGCAGGGATGCAGGGGATACAGGGGATGCAGGGATGCAGGGGATGCAGAGGTGCAGCATCCAGGGGAGGCCTCGTGGCTCTGCTCCTGCTGCTCTGGGTTGGACAGGGACCTGTCAGCCTGCTCAGATTTGGTTCCTGCAGATTCTCGGCCAAGAGGAAATTTCCTTGCTCTGGCCTGACCGTTTTAACCTGCAAACAAATAAACAAATCCCAGTCCAGCCGCAGGTGTCTGCAGGACAAACCATTTGCAGGGTAGGATCTGTGGCTGTGAAACTGCATTTGCACCCTGGGACATCCTAACTGTGGCACAGGGTGTAAAATTGGACTTTGTGTGTGTGTTGTGGGGTTTTTGCACTGAATTTCCTTTTTTTTTTTTTTTTCTTTTCCTGTGTAGCATAGGCTGAGGACAGAAGAGGAGACAGGTATTTATTGAAATGCCTTTTAAAATTAAAAATAATGAAAAATGCCTTTTGTACTAAATTTCAGCACTGTAAAAAGGGCAAGCCCTCAGGCAGATTCATTCCTTGCTCCCTGTGCCTGTCCTTGGAGCAGCCACAGCCCTGTTCCTCGGGGATCCTCTCCAAGGTGTGGTGCTCCTGCAGGAGCTGTGCTGCTGGCAGAACACCTTGGTGGCAGTCCCCAGCTTTCAGACCCCATCAGCAAACTCCAGCTCTGACAGCCAGAACAGGCAAGTCCCCCTGGCTCCAGCCCTGCCATTCCTGGCACCAGCCTGAGAAAAATTCCAGCTGCCATGGCCCAGTTTTGTCTCCACCAGCAAGGAAAACCTCCATGTCAAGGGCATCTGAAGCCTGCCTGATTTTCTGCGTGGAGCTTTGGGTCCCCATGGAGATGGCATCTGAGAAAAGGAGATAAAACCCTTTTGTGAGGATGGATCCCGATTATTATTTGTTTAATTAGAACCTGGACTGATGCAGAGGCAACAATTAACAATTTCCTTCTGTAAAGGACTTTGACCACAGCTGAGTAAGTGAATGGCTTGCAAGATGGAGACAAATGATTGCAGCTGTCATTTGTGAGGCTGGAGGTGCAAGGAGGAGTCCTGAAGTTTCTGATTCAAGGGGCTTTTCCTCCTTCTTTTGGAAAAATCCAGCAGGAATTTTCTCCTGCCGCGCAGCAGGGATTGCCTGGGAGCCAGGGAATTAAGTTCCAGATGAAAATTTAAACTGTTAATTACACTTTCCTAGCAGACTCCGGGAATGTCTAATAGCGGAATTGCAGGGAGGTGGCTCAGGTGAGCTTTGATTCCTTTCACACACCTGCCCTCCTTGGGAGCGCGGCTGGGCAGGCCAGCCTTGCTGCTCCTCGGTGTCCCCAGGGCCGGGTGGCCGCAGGCCGAGGCCAAGGGAGGGGTTCTGCAGACACTGCCAGCCCCCGGCCCCTTCCTCTTTATTTTATGGCTTTATTTTCTGGGCACGCGCGGGCTCGGGGCTGCTCGGCAGAGCTGCTGGCAGCTGGAGCGTGCAGGGGCTCGGTGCCCGGCCCGGGGAGCCACGGGGGTCCCGGGGGGCAGCAGGGACCTGGGGGAGCCCACGGGAGGGAAAGGGATCATTGGAAAGGGTCTGGAGGGACGTGTCCAGGGGCCGGAATGGCCGGATTCCAGCTGGAATTCTGAGGTGCCACCAGAGGCAAGTGTGGCTGGTTTGACAGTGCCAAGTGCCTCCTGCAAACTGACATCAGGAACCTGGCCCGGTGAGTTTTGTTTCCCAGGGAAAAGGGAAAGGACAAGGAGGAGTAGCCGTAAGCTGGTGGAGTGTAAGCTGAGATTGGATTTTGGGAAGGAATCCTTTTCTGAGAGGGTGGGCAGCCCTGGCACAGGTGCCCAGCAGCTGGGGCTGCCCCTGGATCCCTGGCAGTGCCCAGGCCAGGCTGGACAGGGCTGGCAGCACCTGGGGCAGGGGAAGGTGTCCCTGCCATGGCCGGGGTGGGACAGTTCCTTTCCAGAACCATCAGCTCTCTCTTGACCAGGCTGGACAAGCTGAGTGACGTCAGCCTATGCCTTCCTGGTTTTCCCCGCAGGCCCTTCCCCATCCCGGCCGGTCCGAGCCGCTCAGGAGGCTCTAACCCGCAGATTTGGGGCAGGGCACCAGGCGGCCATCACTCCCCCTCCTTGACTACATCTCCCAGCAGCCCCCTCGCGCCACCGCGCTCCCGCCCCCTCAACGCCGATTGGCGAATCTCCCATGGTCAGCCTCCTCCCTTTCCATTGGCTCCCTGAGCTGTCCGTTCCGGCGCGGCTGCAGGCAGGAAGGGGCGGAATTCACGAACGGGATTTACGCCTTTTGCGCGGGGCGTGGCGCGGCGGCGCGCGGGGTGGGGGG
>NW_024514987.1:484696-553089 GCF_017590135.1 Pyrgilauda ruficollis
CGCAGTTGGCGTGGCGCATGCGCAGCGCGCGGCGGCGGGGGGCGCAGCGCAGCCCCGGACAGCTGGCGGGGGTCCCCAGGGCCGGGGGGGCACGGCCGGGGCCCCGGCGCGGCCCCTGCGCTGCGTCCCGCTCTGCCCCGCATGGATGGAGCCTCGCAACCTCCGGTGCCCGCTGCGCTCGCGCCCGGGAGGCCTGACAGGTAACGGGCCCCCGCGGGCCGGACGGGCCCCGCCGCCCTGACAGACACCCCGCGCCCCCGGATCCCTTCCCTGCCCGGTGCCCCTTCCCCGGCAGCCCTGCCCCCGTTCCCTCCCCGCTCAGGCACACCTCGTCCCTTCCTCTCCCGGCCGTGGTTCCTTTGCTGTCAGCTGTGCCCCTGTAGCCCCTTCCCTGTCAGCAGCCTGCCCTGCAGGCCCCGGCCCCCTCCCCTCTCAGCTGCCCCCCTCAGCTCCCTTTCCTGACGTCTGTCCCACCTGTTCTCCCCAGCCCAGGCTCTGTCAGGTGTCCCCTTATTGCCCTGGGGTGTCACCCCCTTCTCTTCACCAGGGGTCTGACTGCCTTTAAGGGTCTCTCCTTTATCCATCCTCCCACCCCTTTTCCCCAGCCCCTCTTCCCCCCAGCCCTGCATCGTCTGCTGCTGCCCCCCTCCAGGTACAGCCCCTGCCTTTGGCTTCCTTTCCCCCTCCCACCTGGCACTGCCCCTCCTCGCATTCCTCTCCCCTGTGCTGGCTGTGACCCTGCCCTGCTCCCTCCTGTGCTCGCTGTCCCCTGGTTTGAGCCTTCACAGGAACGTTCCCTGCCCTGCTGGGTGTCCTGCAGCCCCTTGCCTTGCAGAGGGGACCAGCCTCTCCTCCTGTGCCGGTTAAACTCCTTGCTGGAGCTCCTGGCCCGTGTGGGACCTGGCGCTGGGACGTTCCCTGCGCGGGCTGGGGGCTGCCTGCTCTCTTTTCGCGTGGATGTGTCAGCCGGGGACCAGGGGGAGGCAGGATTGCAGTGGGAGGGCTGAGCTGCGAGCAGCGTGTGGGCTGAGAGTGTCAGAGTTTCCCTGACAGTGCCCTGTGCTGCCTCTGCCAGGGCTCCCATCTCACCTCGTCTCCTGGCTCCCTGCTCCAGCCATCTCTGCTGGGGAGCTGCTGCTCCCGACAGCTCCTTCAGCTGGAGAAAAGACTCCTTTTGACAAGGTGTTTGCTGCCAACCAGGGCATTCCCTCTTGGTTTTTCAGGTTTCCTTAAAAAAAAACCCAAAACTCCTATCTATACTTATATATTTTAATTTGATCTGTGACCTCTTGGAAAGTCAAGGTAAAGAGAGCAGGGAAATAAGTTGTGAGGATAAAGAAGCCTCTCAGGGTGGGTCCTGGGTGGTGTTTGGAGGGGTGAAATAATTTAAAGGGAATGCTGAAGGGGAGGGTGTGAGGAGTCTTCCCTTGGGATGAGCCTTGTATCCAGAGGCTCTGGTGTGCAGAGTGCTGCTTTTTTCCAGTGACCTTGAGTTTGGAGCCTGAGACACGTGGGCACATGCAGGCAGTTAGGAGTGGGATTGCTTGTTTGCAAGTGCTGGTTTCTGGGGTCCTGCTGCTCTGTGGAGCTCCTAGGGTGGATGGAGCTTTCCCAGAGGGTGCAGGTGCCAAGGCTGGGGCTGTGCCAGACTGTGCAGAGCCCATCGCTGTGTTCCTGTGGGTGGGAGGTGCTCAGGTGGCTCCAGGAGAGGGGAATACCGTCCAGCAAAGGAGCAATCCCCCACATCCAGGCTGTGGGAGTGTTTGATGTTAAATTGATGGAATCAGTTGTGTTATCAGTGTCGAGGTCTTGTTTCCAGGCTCGGAGTGAGTGTTCCTCTCCATGCCCTGGAGTACCCTTTGGAAGTGTACTTTCCCAGGAGCTTAGGGGGCTTTTCAGTGGCTGTCAGTGTAAACTGAGCCTGCCCAGTCTGGAGCCCAGGGAAGTCTGTGCCTTGTTCATTTTTGACCGTGGGTCCCTTTGTGCCCCGCAGTTCTGTGTGGCAGCCCTGCAGAGTCCGGGGGAAGGTGCAGCAGCTGCAGGTGGGCTCATCCTCTGTGTGCTCCAGGCAGCACTTGGAGGAGAGGCTGTCACCGAGGAGGTGACAGCAGTCACTGCCTCCCAGGTTTTCAGTCCTGTCCAGGTGTTCCAGGCAGCTTTGGAGCAGTGAGGGATGAGGGAAAGTTGTCCTTGAAGGGTGCTAGAGAAACGTGCCTGGTGTCATCCAAGAAATAACCCCAAAGAGGGCACGGGGTCGTGGAATGGGGTGGTGGGCAGGGACCTTAGGGATGGTTTTGTGGCAGTGGCAGGAGCACCTTCCACAGCCTGGGCTGTTTAGGGCCTGGCCTGGAGCAGAGGGAGGGTTGGGGTTGTTTCTGACTGTAGCCAAAGTGAAGCTGCTCGTGGAGCCAGCCCTCTAGCAGCAGTGCACGTTTGTCCTGAATTGTCCCTCACTCTGGGACTTGATCCCTCCTTCCACCAGGGGCTGGTTGTGCCGGGTTAGTTAAAAGCCAGAAGCTGCAAGAATGGGTTAGAGCAGAATTTGCACGGTGGTTTTGCCTAAAGAGGAACATTCTTTACCAATTTCCATGGTTGGAAGTTTCCAAGGAATTTCCAATTCCTTTAGTGGTGACAAAGACAGACTCTTTGGTGGGACTTCATGTAAGGAAGCCTTTGTGTCTAAGAAATTGGGAGGCACAGTTGATTTTTATTACATGTATTTTGCAGGAAATCCACAAATCTTGGGAGATTTTGCTTTATTCCAGGGTCTGTTTCAAGCTGGAGGATGGATCTACCTGTACAGTGCTGGGGTCAATAGTCTTTAGTGTTAAGAAAAGTTAATATTTATTTGTTTATTTATTTATTTAATATTTGAATGAGGTCACTGTCATATCCATGGGGACTGGGAGTCTGGGGATGTGATCAGTTGCGGCTAATGCTCAAAAAGTGATCTGGAATGTGAATTTGGGCTTCTTAATCCTTTGTCTGTGATTCCGTGGTAATTTAAAGGTTGCCAGAGCCTTTGTAGTTGTGGAATACCTGTCAAGCAACAAAAAATAGCAAAGGGGAAGGAGGAAGGGCTCTTGGAGCCTTCTTGGCCAAGCAAAGACACAAAGTCTGGGAGACCTTTGAGCATTTTGCAGCATCCAGTTGCCAAATCAAGCACTTTCCTGGAAAGAGACACCTTAGGCTCCTGCATTCCGTTGGACTGGGTTTTATCCAGGCCTGTTACCCAAGGTCTGATTGCTTGGATGATTTTCCTTGGCTAATGCCCAAAATGTGATCTGGAATGAGAATTTGGGCTTCTTAATCCTTTGTGATTCCGTGGTAATTTAAAGGTTGCCAGAGCCTTTGTAGTTGTGGAATACCTGTCAAGCAACAAAAAATAGCAAAGGGGAAGGAGGGAGGGCTCTTGGAGCCTTCTTGGCCAAGCAAAGACACAAAGTCTGGGAGACCTTTGAGCATTTTGCAGCATCCAGTTGCCAAATCAAGCACTTTCCTGGAAAGAGACACCTTAGGCTCCTGCATTCCGTTGGACTGGGTTTTATCCAGGCCTGTTACCCAAGGTCTGATTGCTTGGATGATTTTCCTCACCTGTATTTTTTAAGAAGTAAAGTTAAGCTGTTCCACAAGGTAAAAGATGCTGGCACAGAGGAGTCTCTGTTGAAAACCAGAGTTTTTAACAGTCTGTTAAGGAGTGGTGGTCTTGGGGGGTTTGGCTGTTCCTTCTCTCTGTTTATACAGAGGGGTTATAGGGTATTAATGGTTTTGCAGTGACTGATTTAGCTCTAAATTGGCCTCTTGGTGTGGGTTATTTATGGCTCTAGGTGGGAGATCTGGATCCTTCCATGCACATGCATTTTTCCACGTGTGTCCTTGAGGTTGTTTGGTGTTGTTGGAAGAGAAAGGAGCTGATTAGAAATTAACCATAACTAGAGGTAGGAAATGTGACAAAAAGACTCCCAAAAGAGCAGTGGGATGTTTGTCACTTGGGAGGTGACATAGTGGGGTCCTAAGAGCCAAATCCCATGGCTCTCAAAGAGGGAGACAAGAAATGTGCCTGGCAGGGAAGAAGAGGAGGAAGCTGGATGGTGCTTGGAGAGGGGAGGCTGTGGGCAGAGCCTGGGAATGTTTTGGGGAGCTCTGAGAGGGGTGGAAGGTGCTGAGGTGTGCTGGGACAGTGTCCCTGTGTATTTTGGGGTGTGCTGGGACAGTGTCCCTGTGTCTTTTGGGGTGTGCTGGGACAGTGTCCCTGTATTTTGGGGTGTGCTGGGACAGTGTCCCTGTGTATTTTGGGGTGTGCTGGGACAGTGTTCCTGTGTATTTTGGGGTGTGCTGGGACAGTGTTCCTGTGTCTTTTGAGGATGGACTTGGAAGCAGCCTGAGGCCGTTCCCTCTGCTCCTGTCTCTGTTCCCTGGAGCACAGCCCGACCCCCCGGCTGTCCCCTCCTGGCAGGAGCTGTGCAGAGCCACAAGGTCCCCCCTGAGCCCCCTTTTCTCCAGGCTGAGCCCCTTCCCAGCTCCCTCAGCCTCTCCTGGGGCTCCAGCCCCTTCCCCAGCTCTGTTCCCTTCCCTGGACACGCTCCTGCTCCTCAGTCTCTCTCCTGAAGTTTGGGGAAGCTGCTCAGAAACCTCTCAGAGCTGCAGAGTCAGCAGCTCCACCTGCCCTTGTGCCCAGGTGCTGCTGCTTCCTCCCCTTCCTGTCCTTGGCAGCCATTCCTCAGGGAAGTTGTTGTTGTGGCTGCCCCATCCCTGGCAGTGCCCAGGGCCAGGCTGGACAGGGCTGGGAGCAGCCTGGGACAGTGGGAGGTGTCCCTGCCCATGGCAGGGTGGGACAGCAGGGCCACTGGAAGCCCTCCCGTGGCAGCAGAGAATCAGATGAGGGTTGCCAGGACTCCTGTTTGTTGCAGTGTTTCTGTGAAATGCTCTTGTTTCAATGAATCAGCATTTCCTCATTTAGAAGAGGAAAATTTTGGCTTGTTCTGCTTGGAAATGTTTTGAAACTAGAAGGTTACATAGGACAAAATGGGTGTTTGAAATTTTGTTTTTATTCTTTTTGTTATTTTAAAGGGAACTGTGGGAATGCCTAAATGGGCCAGGCTGTGGGAGGGGAACTGGGGGAATTGCAGCATTTCCCAGGGACTGACTGATCCTTTGCTAGGCAGCCTGTCCAGCTCAGGGTTGGGACCATCTCTCTGCAATTTGAATACTTTTTAGCAGAAGTAACCAATTCCATGGGGTTTCAATTATTTAGGTTAGTACTTTAAACTCCATTAAGAGTGTGCAAAACTCTTAATTTCTCCTGGAAATTCGATTTTAACTGGTCACCTCTTTTCTCTTGCTGAGGTAATTAGGTGTTCAGTTGTGACCTCATGGTTGGCTGTTGTGGTTTCCAAGGAATGTTGATGCCCTTTTGGATATTTTAGGGGTGTTTTGCTGATAATCCAATGTAGTAAATGAGAGAGAAGATGTGGCCAAAAGCATCAATGCTGTGTTAATTCACAGTATAACCTTTGTTGGTTGTAGAGTTTGGGAAACATGACATTGGACATGAATGGTGGGAGGGAAGCCTGGGACAGGAAACTGCCCTGGGCTCACAGGGTCTCTGCTGGGATAGAAACATGGATTTTCCAGGCTGATATACTCCTGGAATTCTGCTCATCCTGAATTTCTCCACAAACTGGGAACGGCCTTGAGTCAGACATTCATTCTTGCATTGTTCCTTCCCTGAGTTTCTTCGGGAGCCTTTATTCCAAACTTCCCAGCTCTTAGCCACCGCTGTTTCTGGGAGCTTGGTGTGTGTGAGTGGCCTGACGTGGTGTCCCCACCGTGTCCCTGTGTGTCCCTGCTGTGTCCTGCAGGTAGCAGGGCACAGTGTGAGTGGCCTGACGTGGTGTCCCCACCGTGTCCCCACCGTGTCCCTGCTGTCCTGCAGGTAACTGGGCACAGTGTGAGTGGCCTGATGTGGTGTCCCCACCGTGTCCCCACCGTGTCCCCACTGTGTCCCTGCTGTCCTGCAGGTAACTGTTGAACGCCCTCGGCGCGGATCCTGGCCCGGCTGGGATGCTTGGATGCACAGCAGCTCTTCCCACAGCTTCTCTTCGTCTGCCCCACTGCAAGAAGATGGCAAAAGCCAACATCACCAGAGACATCATCCACAGGCAGATCAAGGTGGGTGTGAGCCGTGTTCACTGGTGCTGGCTGGAGGGGGAGTCAGTGCTGCAGTGGGGAGAGCTCCTGGTGCTGCCTGACTTGGGAACGAGATCTCTGTTACTTACATATTGATAAGCTCCTAAGGAACTTAGGAGAACAAACACACAGGACCTGTCACTGTCCTTAATGGAGAGCTGGGATGGAGTCTGGCATGGCAGGAGCACAGTTCCTCTCCCTGGGCTGGTTTGCCATCAGCAGCTCTGTTCCTTCTGAGTTAAAGAGAGAAATAGAGCTGCTTGTGTTTGGGCACCTCAAAGGCCCTTAGCCAGCTTCCCTCTCTGCTTTCTGTGTTCTCCCTGTGTGATCTTGCCATCAGAGGTATTTCTGACTGTAGTAAAGCTAATGATCTCTGTCACAGCCTCTCTGTCTCCTTTTCTTTAGAGAGTGCTGTGTTGCTTCCTTTGTGTAGGGGAAAAAAAAACTTGTGCAGTGGTGGGATCAGTCATCTGATGGCTGCTTTGGTGGAATATCAACGTGAAAGGACTGGCTGCAGCAGACACAATAGGCAATTATTGCTGGGACTCAGAGGCCTGAAATCATTTGCAGCTTTGCTGATAATCAGCATGCAGGAAAGGGATCTGTGAGTGGCCAGAATAAGGAACTGGGAGCTCGAGTGCTCACTTTGCAGTTTGGTACCAAACTCTGTTATAAGCTTGTAATTCAATCCATGTGCAAAGATTTGTTTTGCTGCCCTAACAAGGAAGGGCTGGTTCTGTGGTTTGAGCCTTAGCCTGGGACTGTCTCAGGCTGTCTGCTCTGTAGACTTTGACGTGTGACCTTGGGAAGATTGCTAAGTCAGGCAGTTCCTTGTAGGAAAAGCAGTTTCCTACCCACAGCCCTCACAAAGCCACTGAGGCTGCAGCAGCACAGATTTATACCTGCAGCACCTTGCATGGGCCTTGCAGTGCTTTAGGAATGCTCTCCACAGAAGCACATCAAGGGGTTTGAAGTCTGTCGTGGAAGCTCCTGCAAAAAGCCTGGTTTGTTTTGCCTCCAATCCTTTTATGTCTGTCTCCATTTTTGTCTTCAAATAGCTTTTGGTGTGTGGAGTTCATTACTGAGCACTGGGCTGGGAATTCAGCACTTTTGTTCTGCTCTGGGACTGCTGATGTGCTCTGAGCACCACCAGGGTGGTGTTTTGGGCACCACCAGGGTGATTTTTTGGGCACCACCAGGATGATTTTGACATTGGTGTTGCCATCTCTAAATGCTGATGACAAAGGATTAAGTTGATGAGTGTGGCATGGAGTGGGACCACAGCTGGGTCAAGTCCTAGGGAAGAATCTCCATTTAGATGTTCCATCCAAAATCTGACTGGCATTCTCTCTCCTTCATTCCTGCCTCTGCAGTTGGCCTTCTTTCATCAGAGCCATCTGCTGATGCATCTGTGAGCCCTGTGAGATCACAGGGGAAACAACTGTCCTGCTTTCCTTCACCTTCATTTGTACTGACGCAGTTCTGTGGCAGCTGTTCCCATCCCTCTGGAACAGCCTGTGCACTGCAGCTCTGCTCCCTGCCTGAGGAACAGCCCATCCCTGAAGGCAGCAGGCCAGTTCCACTGCAGCTCTTCACCCCTTGCTGCTGCTGCCTGGGGACAGGCTCTGCAGTGGCACAGCTCTCCTGGGCAGCTCTGGTCCAGTACTGCTGTGCTCAGGATGGAGGTCCTGCTGAAATCCTGGCCAAGGGATAACAGCAGGTTCTTCCATATCTTCTGGTTCAGGCCCCAGGTAGGGTCAGCTCACTGTGCCTCACAGTGGGCCTCCCAGAGCTGGAGCCTGGCACTGAGTTACACAGCATTTTAAATCAGTTCAGGGGCACATATTAAGATCTGCCCGCCTGGAGATGTTCAGAGGATGGGAAGGCTGGAGAGGGACTTGTCACAAGGATGTGTAGTGATGGGACGAGGGGGAATGGCCTTGAGCTGAAGAAGGACAGGGATAGATGGAATACTGGGAAGAAATTATTTTCTGTGAGGGTGGTGAGGCCCTGGCACAGGGTGCCCAGAGCAGCTGTGGCTGCCCCTGGATCCCTGGCAGTGCCCAAGGACAGATTGGATGGGGCTGGAGCAGCCTGGGACAGTGGGAGGTGTCCCTGCCATGGCAGGGGTGGCACTGGGTGGGCTTTGGGGTCCCTTCCAACCCAAACCATTCTGGGATTCTGTGACTCCCTACAACAGTACAGGAGCTGTGGAGCCCCCAATAGCTGGCGTGATTTTTAACCTTGAAGAACGTTCTCTGAAAGGGCAGGAGGAGTGTTTGTTTGGCGTGCTCAGTGTGGTGCCTTTTGCTCCTGCAGGAGAGGGGAGCGCTGGGCTTCGAGCGCCACTACCACGTCACCGACCCCTTCATCCGCCGCCTGGGGCTGGAGGCTGAGCTGCAGGTGAGTGTCCAGAGGGCAAACCAGCTCCTTGGAGTGCACCTTTTGTCAGGTCAGTACTGATTTCTTGGTCCCCCAAACTGCATTAGAGCCAGGAGTGGCTCAGTGAGAGCTGGCGTGAGCTTTCTGCACTGCCTGGTGCGCCGTCGGGAGAACCTGTGGCAGGGTGGGCACCACCTAAGCTCAGCACTGATGTCTGAAGAAGACAATTGTCAGCTGTTCAACATGCTCAGCTCTAGTGGGATGCCTAAGGAATTGCAGTGCACTCTGACATGCCATAGAAAAGATTTTAAGATTATACAGAATATTCTGGGTTGGAAGGGACCCACAGGGATCATTGAAGTCTTAAGTGAGCAGCCCCATCTGGGGGTCAAACCCACAACCTTGGTATTATCAACACCCTGCTCCACCCAACTGAGCCTACCTCTAACACATCAATTATCTTGGTTTGGGGGAGAAAAGGATTATTTTGCCCCCTTTTCAGTCACATCTCCCCCATCAAATGCTGCTCAACACTCCCCCGCTTCCCAGTGCAGTCGTTGGTTAATGTGGATGAAGATGGATGATGTAGTCACCCAGCAGCAAGGTGCTTCTAACAGAGCTATCAAAAGTGCATTTTCCCTGTGTTCCCAGAGTGCCTGTACATGTAATTTGTCAGCCTAGCCAAGGGCTTTGGAAGCAAAGTCACCTTTCCGTGTGTACAGCAGGATTTCAGCTGTAGCCTCTGAGGCTAAACTGCCATTTTATTCAACACTACCTTTTTCTATTTGTTTCATTTTGCCTTTTCTACACCAACTGCTCTAGCATGTCTGTCTTTTCTGGAGGTGCTTATCTACCAAGTGTGTGGAGTTCTTTGCAGGGTTGGAATAAAAAAACTCTGCTTTTATTGGAAAAGGTTATTTGTGAGGAGCTCACTGTGTCCTTGTCTTAGGACAGCTCTGTTTGATACATCTGAAGTTTGACTAATGCCATCTTCCCTTGCCTCCTTCCCTCAGGGTCACTCTGGGTGTGTCAACTGTCTGGAATGGAATGAAAAAGGAGAGTAAGTATGTGGCTTCATCTGGGGAATCAGCAAAACCATAACCCCAGGTTTTCCCAAGAGTAGGATGTAGGTCATGTTATCATAAGCAGCTGCTTCCCATTTCTAGTAAAGTGGAGCTCAAGCCTCAAAAGAAGCTTTATTTTGTTACATATATCTGGATATTATTAGAAATGCCCCTTTAGTGAGTTCAGAAGGGAAATGGTCAGACTAAGAAGTGGAGATAGAAGGCTGCTTCTCTTCTCTTAAGTGGTATTATGGATTATAATGGATCTTTAGGATTTGCCCAGCTGGTGGTGACATTTCCCCACCCCCTTCACCATGCTGTTAAAAGCTGCTGCTGGGGGACAGATATCCAAGGCAAGGAGGTAGAGAATTCACCCCTCTGCAATTTTAGAGGGACACTAAAGAGCAGCTCCCAGTAACCAAGCGGAATGAAGAGTTTCTGTGTGAGAAATGAGTGGACTGGAGGAAGAGTGGGTATTTCTGCACCTGACTCTTACAACATCCAAAGTCTGCCCTCTGATACTCTTCAGAATTCTTTACCAGTGAAAATTTCATGTGCTTGAAAGAGAATGGCTACGAAGAAATGTAAGTTTAAAAGAGCTGAGAGCTGCAGGTGTCAGATTCCTTTGGTCCAGATGCAGATGGATGGACAAGCGAAGAGCACCTTGCAATGACTTTAAAAGCAGTTTGTGGTTCACCCCATGAGCCCTGGGACTGCCTGGGCACCTCTGGAGCCTTGGCTGGGCTTCAGAGATGATGAGGAGCAGCTGACACAGCCAGGGTAGCAGGGAGGGTGGAGGCCCTGCATTTTGCTGTTGAGCAAACCCTCCTGGTTTCCCATCGCCGTGCGGGTGAGATGCCTCAGTCAGCTGTGTTTCTGTGGAGTTGCTTTTTGTCTGCTGTAGCTCCTAGACCTGGCTGAAGGGATGGGTGCACAGCGAGCAGCAAGAACAGAGAGCTGAGGGAAGAGAGGAAATGGGCTGGTTAGGGCTGAATTAACTTAATGGATGTCTGTGGTCAAACAGCTCCACAGACCTGGGCACGGTGTGGAACAGAAGAATTCGTGGTGCATATTTGTCTCCTGTTCCTTTTAGCTTGTTGGCCTCTGGCTCTGATGACCAGCATACCATTGTGTGGGATCCTCTGCACCACAAGAAACTCCTTTCTATGCACACAGGACACACTGCAAACATCTTTTCTGTCAAGGTATGTGCTTAGAAGGAATGAGCAGCTAACAGAAACCGCAACCTGAGCAGTAAAAGGATAAATCCTTGCTAGGAAACATTTTCTTGCAAAGAGTTTCCCCCCCAAAAATTTTAATATTTCTAATTATGGGGAAAATAATTAAATCTAATGTTGCACTTAGCTTATGCAGACCCCAGGCTTATTCTTTTGGTAAATTGGAAGGAAATGGTTGTAGCAAACTGGGATGTGTGATGAAGACACTCTTGAGTCCTGCTGTAGCTGGTGACTTGTGTAATAGGGACTAACATGGGTTAGCCCCCTTTGCTGAAGCAGAATTCCTGCTCTGTGCCGGGCAGGGGTCCCTGTGAGCAGCCCCAGTGCTCCTCCAGGCTGAGTGCCCGACCCCTGTCCCGCAGTTCTTGCCGCACTCGGGGGATCGGATCCTCATCACGGGAGCTGCAGACTCCAAGGTGCACGTCCATGACTTGACTGTCAAGGAGACCGTGCACATGTTTGGAGATCACACCAACAGAGTGAAGCGGATTGCCACGGCTCCCATGTGGCCAAACACCTTCTGGAGTGCAGCAGAAGATGGCTTAATCAGGTACAGAATTCCAGTTGGTTTGGTGTTGGGAGCCATCACAATGTGTGCTGTGCACAGACCTGAAGAGAGGCTGTCTCTGTACTAACAGCTTAAGCTCATCTCTCCCTTTCCTAAAACTGGGAAGATTTATCTTGTAGAGCCATGAATACTCTCCTCAGCTCCTTCATTTTCCTCACTGCTGGAAAGGGAGGCCAGGAAAGGAACAGGTCATGACTTGGGAGTTCAATTTGGAACTTGAATAAATCTGTGCACATTATGCATCTGCTTTTAATGATTATCCTGGTACCGAGGCCCAGTGAGTGTTGTCCCAGCTCAGGACATTGCATGAGTCTCTTCCTGCTGCTCCTGTTCCGCCGTGATGTGTCTGCCTCACTCCCACCCCTGTGCAGGCAGTACGACCTGCGGGAGAACAGCAAACGTTCCGAGGTCCTGATAGACCTGACTGAGTACTGCGGGCAGCTGGTGGAGGCCAAGTGCCTGACGGTGAACCCCCAGGACAACAACTACCTGGCCGTGGGGGCCAGCGGGCCCTTTGTGCGGCTCTACGACATCCGCATGATCCACAACCACAGGTAACAGCACCTGCCTCTGGGGCACACTCCTGCTGCAGGCATCTGCTCAGGGCTCTGCTGGGCAGGGGGGCTTGCAGGGATCCAGCACTCGCCTCTTTGTGGGAAGTTTCACTCTGTTTTTTCTGTCACCCAAAGTCTTCTGGTTGAGTACACCGGGGTGGCGTGAGGCTGGTCACCCCATAGCTGTGTGGGCAGCAGGCCTTGTCCTCGTGGGTGGGCAAGGAAAGCCAGTGTGGATGAGGCTGTGCTTATCATGAGGCTGTTGCTCTCTCTGGCAGGAAGAGCATGAAGCAGAGCCCCTCAGCTGGAGTGCACACGTTCTGTGACCGGCAGAAGCCGCTCCCGGACGGGGCGGCTCAGTACTACGTGGCAGGTACGGCCCTGCTTGGGGGGCACTGGGGCACGGGGGGACTTCACTGCCTGCACAAAGAGCTCTGCCCATCACACACAACCCCTGCCCAGGGCATCTCTTCCGTGGGATGTTGGCTGGAATTGCAGGTGATTTCACCGGGGAGGTGAGCCAGCCTTGCTGCTTTTTGTCCAGCATAAATGTGTTTTTGTCACTCCTGCTGGAAAGGGGAGGATTGGGTATAAGCTGGGCTCTATAGGCTTGCCTGGAACTGGTCCCAGCAAAGCTGCCATGCAAAACCTTTTTGGCACAGAAATGACTTGTCCTCATCCTGCAGATAAAGAATCAGTGATGCAGTATCTGAGCAATCTAGATGACATTTTTCTCCAGTGCTCATTATTTGCTATCTTTTACCCCAAAATGTTGGCTTGGTTTTTTTTTTTTTTTTTTTTTACAATATCTCAGACCAGCATGTTCAGCAGACCAGTTCTGACAGTCCTGCTCCTGATGATTCCCACTAGAGGATTCCTCAGGTCCCCTGAATTGGTCATGCAACACATCTGCTGTCTGAAGAACAGAACCTGTGTGTGAGCTGAATATTTAGGAGCTTTGGTTTCCTTGTGCTGAGGGCTTTATTAAGGAAACCTAATTAGGGGCTTGAGGATGGAGGTATTTGCAGATGGCCACAAATCACAGAAGCCAAATCCTAGTGAATCCCCAAAACTGAGATTTGCTGGGTTCTGGAGGCTCATTGTTGACAAGGCAGTGATGATTCTTGTCTTCGTGTGGGGTGGCTGTGCAAAATTGGAATCATGGAATCACAGAATGGTTTGGGCTGGAAGGGACCTTAAAACACCCCTTGTTCCACCCCGTGCCGTGGGCAGGGACACCTTCCACGAGACCAGGTTGCTCCAAGGCCCATCCAGGCAGGCCTTGGACACTTGCAGAGATGGAGCATCCATACCCAGAAGCTGTGGAAAGGCACCTGTGCCTGCTTTGGTTGCGCGTGGAAGGATCCCCTGAACAGCGGAAATGGAAAATCCCGTCGGTGCTTGTGCTCCATGGCTTTGCCCTTGTAAAAGGGAGCAGCTGGGGTAGGACAAAGACAACAGTTGAGAGTTAAGCCAGTAATTACTTGTCCTCTCCACAGGGCACCTCCCAGTGAAGCTCCCAGACTACAACAACCGGCTGAGGGTCCTGGTGGCCACGTACGTCACCTTCAGCCCCGATGGCACCGAGCTCCTGGTCAACATGGGGGGGGAGCAGGTGAGGAGGCAGAAAAGCCTCACATTGGGTCACTGGGCATTGTTGTGTGCTGCTGAAAATAGGTACAGCAACTCCTCTGTGGGTAATGTGATTTTAAACTGCTTTCTGATTAATTCAGACTAAATACTTGGGATGAGGGATGTGTTTGTTACACTGTCACTGATCAAAGTTAAACCACGTTCTGTTGTGGTTTTCCAATTCACATTTCACTCTCCGGAAGAGGGGAAAGAAAATAAACAAAATCAGTTCTGGAACTGACCTTTGTTGACCTAGAAAGGATTTCATAACTCATTCTTGAGACATCAAACTGCTTCTGTAATAGAATGTAGTGAATAAGGAACTTGGAGAAGCAAAGGCCTTCACCTGGAATATTGATTGCTTTAATTTTAAGCTCTGGGTGTTATTCATGGATCTTTTGTAAAGCCTATCAATGGAATGAGAAAATCCTCCTGACACATTAATCAGCATGGATTAAACAGGACCTTTGCTTGTGGGCAGGTTGCACTGTGCTTGTCCTCTCCAGCTCTTTCTCACACGTGCACTCACTCCCTTTAGGAGAGGGTGAGCTGTGGGTCTGGCCTGGGCTGTCCATTCCTGTCCCAGTACAGCTGTAAATTAGGGTTTCACAGAGTTGCCCTGGGAGTTTCTTGGGAAATACTGGTTTCATCTTAGAGAGACTTTTCCTCAGTGTCTTGCCTCTTTTCTGTCAATAGGTGTTTGGTTTCTTCATTATCATGATGTTAATTGAAATACCTTAGTTGCCTAACTGAAATATGAAGCTTTCTGAGCAGGTTGGTCAGTGGTCAGGTCATCTTTTAAACTCTGCAGGTGTGGAGTAAGACCAGGTTCCTGTTTCCCAGTGCTGTTGTCTCTGAACTGGGCTGGACTGGGACACACCCCAGTTACTGCTGCCACCCTTGTGTGTCCATCTATAAAAAAGATTCCCAGTGAGAAAACTGGAAATAGCAAACACAAACATGGAACTGTGTACCTGCTGAGCCCTCTTTTATTTCTGACTTGAGCATCTCTGTTTTGCAGGCTTGTCTCATGCTCTTTTTTCCTTTCCTCAGGTCTATTTGTTTGATCTGACATACAAACAGCGGCCATACACTTTTCTCCTCCCAAAGAAGTGCCACACTTCAGGGGGTAAGTGTGATGCTGTCACAAAGGGAGCACAGGGGAGTTCTGTACTGCACAGTTCATTTTCAGGGTGCAGGAGGAGAATGCAGCAGGCTGTGGGTGTTGCTGGGCTGCTTCTGCAGTGCAGTTCATAGCCTGGTGCCAAAATCCTTCTGCAGTGAGACAAAACACGAGGGCAGAAGTGACCTGTGGAGAGGGGGATGTGTGAATTGAGAGTGCCTGAAGGGTTGAGTTGAGTGTGCTCAAGGATTAAGCAGACTGTTCAGTGCTTGAGGTCCTGGTATCCTCCCAGACCATTCCAGGATTCCATGATACTCTAACCATGGCCTGAAATCAGTCAAAGGTTAATTCCCTTAGCACTTGCTTCTGTGTGTGTCTGGTTTTCTGATCTAGAATTGTATTGCAAAGGACACTGCAGAGATTTGTAAATATGAGGACAAATCTAATCCAGGTGTTGGAGCAGGTGGAATCATGGAAGTTTTGTTTCTGCTCTGAATGGGGCTGTCGTGTTGGGTTGGCCCTGCTGTAAAATAAACCCAGAGTTTGTATAACCTACATTGATACTTAGCATGGTTGTGTATGTCTGCTTCTAACCCTCAGAAGTGCAGAATGGAAAAACCTCTACCAACGGAGTGTCCAATGGGATCCATCTCCACAGCAACGGCTTCCGCTTGGCCGAGGGACGGGCACACGTCAGGTGAGGGCACAGCTGCCCCTCCTGGGGCCTTCCATGCCTTTGTCCTTGGCCTCTCACAGGCTGAGGTGCTGCCACAAAGGTGTGAGCTGCAAATCCCTTGCCCTGTTCCTGGATTGCCAAGTGGCCTCTGTCCCTGTGGCTGTGCTGGCCTCTCGTGCCTGGGCTGTGAACAGGAGTCAGAGCAGGCAAGAGCATCCCGGGAGGATTTTTCCTCTTATGATGAATTAAGGTGGACAAAACTAAGAAATGATTTTTCAGGCCTGGAAGCAAAGTGTCCTGAGTGGTGGTTGCTTCCTGGCCTGCAGGAGCTGGGTGTTGATAGTGGCAGAGGCTGTCTGGTGAAGGAGCCTTGCTTCCCTCTGCCATTTGCTGGGCACTTGCCTGCTGCAAACTGAACTGAAGCAGCCAGAATTGTTCTGTGACAGCACTGGAACACTACTGCCATTCCTAGCATGGGAGCTAGGCCTGGATGGAGCCTCTTCTATTGCTCCTGCTGATTTCTTTCTTTAAAACAAAACACATTTGGGCTGAAGGAGCAGCAGCACATCTTGCTGGCTGTTTTTCCTCCAGCTGATGAGACTTGGTTCAAAGTCAAGACCCTTATTTAATACCATATATGGGTAGTCTGGTTCCTCCAGAGTCACTTTGTGGGCTGTTTCAGCTCCTCTCCTCTAGATGGCCCCTCCACCGCGGCAGCAGGAATGGGGCTGGAATTTTGGGCTGCAGAGCATGGGCCTGGTGAGCTCAGATGCTTCTGCATGTGCATTGTTGTGCACTGCTCAAAGAGCACTGGAAACGTTGTTTGTGCAGTCGAAACAAAGACCTATTGGTGAAGTCTGGTGCTTAAAATACCCACTGCTCAATTTGGAGTGTGTCTCTGTAGATGAAGGAAAATTGGAAACAGACAAATGATGGTCACACTGATGTAGTGAGACTGCCAGAGGGCGGGGGGGCCTGGCACAGGGTGCCCAGAGAAGCTCTGGCTGCCCTGGCAGTGTCCAAGGCCAGGTTGGACAGGGCTTGGAGCACCCTGGGGTAGTGGGAGGTGTCCCTGCACATGACAGGGGCTGGCACTGGGTGGGCTTTCAAGTCTCTTCCAGCCCAGACTATTCTGGGATTCTGTGATCAAAACCAAACTTTCCTCTTAAAGTTCTTCATGTCCAGAGTGCCTTCTGCCTTTTTCTGCATCTTTTATTGGGAAGTTTAGCAAACATTAGCTAAGCTGGAACTCAGCACTGCAGACTGTGAGCTGGAGTGAAGGATGTACAACTTACCTGTGCTGCTCCCTTGTTCCCCTGCAGCCCCCAGGTGGAGTTGCCCCCGTACCTGGAGAGGATCAAGCAGCAAGCCAACGAGGCCTTTGCCTGCCAGCTGTGGACACAGGCCATCCAGCTGTACAGCAAAGCTGTGCAGAAGGCCCCCAACAACGCCATGCTCTATGGGAACAGAGCTGCTGCCTACATGAAGCGCAAGTGGTAAGGGCAGTGTCACTGCAGGGGACTCCCAAGGGCACCTTGCTCAAGGGCTTGGTGGGGTGCAGGTGGGGCTGGGGGGTCAGACTGAAGCACCTCTGGCACAAAGGGGGGGCCAGCAGTCTGTGCTGGACAAATTCTGGGGAGGCACAGCTGGTAAGCAGCCGTTGTTTCACCTGCTGATGGGCTGTGTGGAGTCCTGATCCTTTCCTGTTTAAAAAGCTACCCAAAATCTGATTCACAGCATTCTGGATGTCTCCAAGGGTGTCTGTGTTTCTCTGGGTGGTTCTGATTTGCATTAAAGAAGGGCTCTTAAATCTGCTGTCAACACATGACGTAATGGTGACTGTGCTTTATAACACCCATGACAGGAGGTTGTTTAGGGCTGCTGGGGTGGCTTTGGTTGCTGCTTTGTCCAAGTACCTCACTCTGCAGACACTCAGACCTGGTGGTTCCTGTGTTACCCCAGCGAACCACACTCCTCTGACTGAAACAAACCTCTGGGAGGGGTCTGGGGAGGCGGCAGATCCTTGCAGCCTGGAGAGGATTCTGCCCTGCTGGTTGCAAAACACCCTGTCAGCCTCTGCAGTAGGTAATGTCTGCTCTGACCAGTGGCCAGAGCTGCATCTGCAAGATACAGCTGAGTTATTTTAGTGCCTGTCCCCTTGAGCAGAGTAAGACTGAGTACCATGACTTGCCATTAACATATTTAAAATAGCTGTGGTCCTTCATCTCCATTTGCTTTGTGAGGATATCCTTCTCCTCTCCCTGCTGAAATCCCCAGTATGAGTTCTCCTCTCTTCTTGCCAAGATAAAGAGCAGCCAGCAGTTGTTGTGACTGTTGGTAACTGGCCTACTGGCTGTTTTGCAATAGCAGAGATTTGGGAGCTGCCTCAAAAAGACCTCAGTGTTCAGAAGGAGAAGAACAATAGGTTGGGATTAAGGGATGGAACACAGAAGCTGAGTGCTGATCTCATGAATGACATTTTTCTTATAGGAATCGTTTTTCCCGAAGGGTGTTGGCACATCTGAACCTTTCAGTGTGTCAGCTACTGCTTTGCCACAGTTTTGGGTAGCAGGAAGATGTGGAAAACATACACACAGTGGGTTTCTGTGGCATGCAGGGGGTAGGATTTAAATAGCACTGAGCTGATACCTTCCAGGTGCAGGAAAGGGGAAGGTGGCTGGGAGGTCACGGAGCAGGGGGAGAGGCAGACAGTGACCCAGGCTGAACCACCACGTGTCTCTGAGGTGTTCTTGATGTCTGGAGCAGGAACAGGTACAGGCCACCCTCAAAACCCTGCAGGTTCTGCTTTGGCCTCATTCTCTGAATAACAGAGCAAGAGAAAAGGAAGGTCTGTAATTTCCTAACCTCTCCTTGTTCATCTCCCTTAAGATGCTGCTCATATTTTCCAGCACTTTTAAGGCTGTCCTTTGAAATTTTGCTCCTAAAAGCCAACTGCATCCCCCTCTGGGTTGGCTTTCAGCAGTCCACGTTGGCAGTACTGAGCTGATTTCCAGTTTTGCACAAGCTGAGTCAATGCTGTAACAAAGGGAGAAGTCAGAGCCTGCTTTACATCCCACCATGTCCATTTTCACACCAGTCTGCTGGGCTGCCAGTGCTGGTGGTTGAGCTTGAAGGATGTTTGAGGGTGGCAAAGCAGTTTTAAAAGCCCAGTCAGGTGTGCAAGTGTGTGACACCTGTCTGTCATCCTAACAGGTAACCTGCATTCCCTCTTTCTCTGAGTAACAATGGCCTGTAGCTGCCTGTCCTGAATTAACCCTGGCAGTGCTGCAGGGGCAGCCCTGCAGAGCCATGTTCCTGCTGCAGATCTCCTGGGCAGGGCTGTGCTGGGGGTGGCACTGCCCACCTGGACAGGAGGGGGCTGCAGGCTGAATGGTTTGCAAACATGCTCCTGCAAGATTTGGAGCTGCCCTGCAGAAGCCCAGACACTGGGGCACCTCTTCCCTGTTCCACCTGTGTGTGAGGAGGAGCTTCTGTACTGTGAGGTGGCACAGCACTGGGACAGGCTGCCCACAGAGGGTGTGGAGTCTCCTGTACTGGAGATATTCACAAACTGGACACAGTCCTGACCAGGGAAGGTGTCCTGCATGACCTCCAGTTGTCCCTTCCAACCCAAGCCTTCCTGTGGTTCCCTGGCAGAGGTTTCACATGATCTAAAATTGTTGCTCTGTGAATTCATCCTCTCCTTGGGAGTGTTTTGGACCCTGGTAGGAGCAGTGCACGGAATCCTGGAATGGTTTGGGTTGGAAGGGGCCTTAAAGCCCATCTCATTCTATTCCCTTCCACTCTGCCAGGTTGCTCCAAGCCCTGTCCAGCCTGGCCTTGGACACTTCCAGGGATGGGGCAGTCACAGTGGGGCATGTAGGTTACAGATACGAAACATTAACATTATTATTATTATTATTGCTATTATTAACCATCAAATGGAGCCTTGTTTAGGCAGCCTGTGGGGTCTGGGCAGTTGAGGCTCGGTGCTGGTGCCCCAGGTGTGTCTGCCCTGCCAGGCTGAGCTCAACAAGTCCCTGCTGCTTCCAGGGCACAGCCTCACTGCCCCAGCCCTGAGCTCAGGGAAATCAGGCTGTACTAACAGGATGCAAACACCAGAGCGGTCCTTCTGCTCTAACACTCACTTCTAAAACCCCACCGTTCTTTCCTGTGAAGGTGAGGACAGGTTCCTGCAGAATTCACTGTTTGTCCCTTTGCGGGGAGGTCCTGAGCCGCTGCCGGGTGCCGTGTGTCCACACAGGGGCACGAGTGAGCTGTGACAGGCAGCCCGCCTGGCACGGGAGGGCTCTGCTGCCTGCCCAGAGGGCTGCTGCATCCTCCATCTTCAAAGGACTTCCCGAAATGTGCTGCAGCAGGGAGCTCTGCTCTCTCGGATTTAAAATGGCAGGTCAGGGCTGGCGGGGCAGCCTGGTGCGGTCACATCCCAGAGCTGCCTGTGGGCGTCTGCTGCGGCCCTGGGGAGGCTGGGCTGGGTCAGGTGGTGCCCCCGAGTCACAGCAAACGCTGTTAGAGAGCTCCTGGGGTGTGGGATTGTGTGGAGAGCTGGAAACAACAAGCTGTGGAGTGAAATGAGGGCTGGGAAGCAGCAGTGGAAAATGTTTGCTGTTGCTGCTTGGGCTGGCTCACGCAGCGCTCTGCTCTCCTCAGGGATGGGGACCATTACGATGCTCTGAGGGACTGCTTGAAGGCCATATCCCTAAATCCGTGCCACCTGAAGGCTCATTTCCGCCTCGCCCGCTGCCTCTTTGAGCTCAAGTACGTGGCAGAAGCACTGGAGTGTCTGGATGACTTTAAAGGGAAGTTTCCAGAACAAGCACACAGCAGTGCCTGCGATGCACTAGACAGGGACATCAATGCTGCCCTCTTCTCCAAGAGTGATAACGGTGAGTGCTGCTGCTCCTGGGCTTCTCCAAGGTTACACTGGAATCTAATGAGCACACAAGGACTTTCCTCCTTAAACTGCCCCTCTGAAGTAAAGCTCCCAACTTCTGAGAGAGATTGATTGTTGCTGTGCACAAAAACTGGCCTGAGCCTGTTCTTTCCTCGTGCCTGCTCCTGGTTTGCTCTTGAGTGAGGGTGTGATAAAAGGAGTCTGATGTAGCCAGGAGATAATCTGGAAGGAAGGAAGCTCATGCTCTGAGCCCTGCTTCCTGCTGGAATCGTCCTTAACTCTTCTCTAAGGCTGCTGGGGTCCCCTGGGGTGTGTTTTGCTTAGAAGTGCCCCGGTGGTGCTGAGGGAGATGTGTTGTCCTTGCAGCTGAAGACAAGAAGGGGGGTGGCCCCATCCGGCTGCGGGCCACGGGCCGCAAGGACTCCATCTCTGAGGACGAGATGGTGCTGAGGGAGCGCAGCTACGACTACAAGTTCCGCTACTGCGGCCACTGTAACACCACCACGGACATCAAGGAGGCCAACTTCTTTGGCAGGTATGCTGGCACGTGGTGGCAGGGGTGCAGGGCAGGAGTGAGCAGCAGCAGGATGATCTGTTCCTCACGTGTAGCCCCGTGTTACCGTTCGTAAACGACACGGACGCTGGTTTGGAGGGGTGGGATGAGCTGACAGGGGCCCCCCTCCCACGCTGCTGCATGAGCAGCTGATGAGGAGCAGATCCACAGAGGAGCTGGTTGGGCTGGCAGCTCAGAAATCCATTTGGGATTGAAAACAGGGCTCCTGGGGATGCAGGGAGCCAGCACGGGGAGCTTCATCTGGATGTGCAAGTGTGAGGGGTGTCAGCCTGCTGATGATAGAAGCCATGTGAGGTGCTCAGCCTGCTGGAGCCTGGCTCTGGAGTGTGACCCCCAGGCCCTGCTCCTCTGCCCTAGCAACGCCCAGTACATCGTCAGCGGCTCGGACGACGGCTCCTTCTTCATCTGGGAGAAGGAAACCACCAACCTGGTGCGTGTGCTGCAGGGAGACGAGTCCATTGTGAACTGTCTCCAGCCTCATCCCAGCTACTGCTTCCTGGCCACCAGCGGCATCGACCCGGTCGTGCGGCTCTGGAACCCCAGGCCAGAGGTAGGAGCTGCAGCCGGAGCCGCCCTGGCTGTTGGACGCTCTTTCCCGCTGTCTTTTCCCTCTGGATCTCCCCTTGCAGCAGCAGGAGCAGCCCCTCCTTGCTCCTGAGTGCTGTCCCTGTCCCTTGCAGAGCGAGACCCTCAACGGGCGCGTGGTGGTGGACATGGAAGGTGCTTCCCAGGCCAACCAGCGGCGGATGAACGCGGACCCGCTGGAGGTGATGTTGCTCAACATGGGCTACCGGATCACAGGACTGACCAGCGGTGGGGCTGGAGGCTCGGATGATGAAGACAGCTCAGAGGGGCAGGTCCAGTGCCGGCCCAGCTAAAACAGAACTGCCTCTCCTTCCTCTAAACGTTTGGCTGAAAGGGAACCGAGTTTCCTTGGTCCTGAACTTTCTCTGGTGAATGACTGCACTGTTTCGCACTATGCACAGGGTAGGACAAGCTGGCAGGGGCAGGAGCGGCCGTCTCTAAACCATCACCTCCTCCTCCTCCTCCTCCTCTTCCATGGCAGTGCAGTCCGGGGTTTGCCTTTAGTGGAGTTTAGTCCCAACAGGGGTCTTTGAGTTGTCTGTGAGCAGTGTAACTGGTGATTATTTTTCCAGAGCTGCTGTATGATCTGGTACAGGGACTGTTGCCTGCATTGCAGGGGGGATGTTAAATTCCTGAATAAAATACAAACCTAGGGCAGGGGTTATGGAATGAATTTACTGCAGTGATTTTGAAAGCTTGACTGTGCTACCAGCCTGTCTACAGGCCCCAAGTTTATGGTTGTTGGCCATGAAACACCTGTTTTGTCCCATAACATCTTTCTTCTGGCTTCCATCTCAGACACGTCAGCAGATGTAGCTGTGCTGTATTGAGGACTGGAGGTTGCCTGTCTTGTGCCCCTGTCACAGCTGAGGGATCAGTGAAGGCACTGGGTGTGTGCAGCTCCACAGGGCAGAACGAGCTTGCCCAGTTCTGATACTCCCTCCTGTGGTCCCTGAGCCCGTGCAGGGAGGTGACAGCAATGGGCACAGGCTGGATCACAGGCCCAGGACTTGTGTAGCTAAAGCTGCTGAGGAAAAGGGCAGGTGACAGCACCTCTCCGTTGCCCAAGGTGTGTAGCTGTGTTGGCCTTCTCTTCTCCATGTCACCTGTGCAGGAGCTGAGGCTGTTGTCACCGTGTGAATGGTACAGCTACAGTCTGGAGTTGTCAGAAGCAGCATTTCTGTGCAGGCAGCTGCTGTGTCTTGGCCAAGGTGGGCCTTCCCTGCCTCTTTGTTGGTGTAACATCAGATGGATTCGTGGTCCTCTCAGGAACCCTCCTTCCTCTCCCCCTGCCCAGGCCCTGGCTGGCTGCACAGCCAGGAGCACACCTGGAAACACAGCACTGTACTTCCATTCCTTCCCCCTCCTGTAACACCCAGCCCTGTTTTCCCCTCTTGCAGTTGCCAAACACTTAATACCCCACAGATCTTACACAGCTGTGCTACAACCACCTCTGGAGGTTGTTTTTTCTAGGACTATCAACTAAGACCAAAGAGCCCCTGGAGATCTGAACCGCTCTGCTGTCTCGTGTCTCTTCCTGCCGAAGGCCTGGCCGTGTCAGCCTTGGTCCCAGGGGTGTGAGGTGTGTGTTGGGAGTGTGTGCGCATGTGTGTGTGCTGTTCTTCCATGTGGTGCAATCCCTGGTCTTCCTGTTGCTGCCGTGGAAAGATGAGAGGCCTCCCTTTCCTCCCTGGCTGCCAGGGAGCGGAGCGCAGCTGCGCGGGGCTGCCGAGCCGGGCTGCTCTGCCTTCCAGAACAATCCTGGGCTTGAGCAGCAGAGAGGTCAGCTGGCAGCACCTCCCCGAGGCTGCAGCTCCTGCAGAGAGAGGACTGGGACCGGGGGCACCCCGGCACTCTCCTGCTGTGTCCCGGGGTGAAGCCCCCCGGTGCTGCGGGAGCCCCTCCCGGGACCAGCCCCCCGTGCTCTGCCCGGCTCTGGGGGCAGGATCAGCAGAGCTCACCTGGGCCAGGTGTCCCTCAGCTCCTGGGGCAGCTAGGTTTGTTTTCAGTACCTGTGACTGTTGAGTTCACCTGGCTGGGGGCACGGCCAGGTGCACCCCCGGCATTTGCTGCTCTTCCAAACCCAGAGGCAGCAGAAAATTCTCCTCACTGGGGTGGCTTTCTGACATGGTCTGCCCTTTCCTTTTTTTGCTTAAGGCTTCCTACTAGACCTATCCTCGTCTTTTTTTTTTTTTTTTTCCTTTCCCTCTTCTCCTCCCACTCAAACTTTTTTTTTCAGCTTTCAGTAGACAACGTCTGCAGACTTTGATATTTAAACTGAGAGACTGAGATGGAAAGCTCTGAAGAGAACAGACCTCTCCCTCCCCATTCACCTTTTGCTGTGGCAGCTATTTTTTGGGTTTTTTTTACCCTTGTGAGACAGTGCAGCTCTTTCACCTGCCAGTTGCAGTGTGAAAGCAACCAGATTCCCTGCCTCTGCAGTGGGTTGCTGTTTTTAATGGCTGCTTTGGTTAAAAAAAAAAAAAGATTAATAATAATAGGAGAGAAGGGGAGAGAAAAATCTTTCTGCCTCTAGCCCCTTTTCCCCTTGCTGTGGGCAGATTACCTGCTTGTCGCTTGTTAACAAGGAATTTGTATTTATTGGTGAAGGAAAAAAAACATGCTGGGGAAGTCAGGAGAAGATGTTGCTTTATTGACCTCTGCTGTTTACTTCAACCCCCTCTTTGGGAAAGCTTCTTCCTGCTCTTTCTGGTTAACTCTTTCTAGCCTGGGATATGCAGGGATGCCTCCTTTATTTTTGTATTCTAGCAATGGGCTCTCCGTTAGGAGACTCTAGGATTCTCTTAGTGTTGCAGTGACCATTGCTTCTCGCTTTTTTGAGTACTAAAGACGATCATCTCGTAAACTTTGCCCCTGCAGTTGTAGAGGTAACACACGAGCCTTACTGCCCTCATTAGAAGGAGCAGAAAACTTGTTTCTCTGGTCCCTGGAAGAGAAAGGGTTAAGCGATTAAACAATTCTTTGTTCTAGTTCTTCCTTGGTGTCGTTTTGTTTGGGGGATCCTTGTGGTTTCGTTCCACCTTTCTGCTCTGTGGGGGTGGGTCTGCTTGGGCCAGGTGCTGTCAGTTCTTCAGAGAGCAGAGGCTCCAAACACCCAAAAACCTGGTGGGACGGGGACGGGGGCTGGGGAGCCCAGAGCTGGCCCGGCAGCCAGGGCTGGGTTGGTTTAGCCGGGTTTGGGAGCTCAGAGCTGCAGTGGAGCCAGGCTTTGGGCTGCCAGCACTGGGGTGGGGACGGGACGGGAGCAGTCCCCGTGCCCGAGGGTCCTGCTCAGAGACAGCAGAGCTCTGAAAGCCTGGGGAGGGCCCTGCGGACCCCCGGGGCAAAAAAAAAGATTAATAATAATAGGAGAGAAGGGGAGAGAAAAATCTTTCTGCCTCTAGCCCCTTTTCCCCTTGCTGTGGGCAGATTACCTGCTTGTCGCTTGTTAACAAGGAATTTGTATTTATTGGTGAAGGAAAAAAAACATGCTGGGGAAGTCAGGAGAAGATGTTGCTTTATTGACCTCTGCTGTTTACTTCAACCCCCTCTTTGGGAAAGCTTCTTCCTGCTCTTTCTGGTTAACTCTTTCTAGCCTGGGATATGCAGGGATGCCTCCTTTATTTTTGTATTCTAGCAATGGGCTCTCCGTTAGGAGACTCTAGGATTCTCTTAGTGTTGCAGTGACCATTGCTTCTCGCTTTTTTGAGTACTAAAGACGATCATCTCGTAAACTTTGCCCCTGCAGTTGTAGAGGTAACACACGAGCCTTACTGCCCTCATTAGAAGGAGCAGAAAACTTGTTTCTCTGGTCCCTGGAAGAGAAAGGGTTAAGCGATTAAACAATTCTTTGTTCTAGTTCTTCCTTGGTGTCGTTTTGTTTGGGGGATCCTTGTGGTTTCGTTCCACCTTTCTGCTCTGTGGGGGTGGGTCTGCTTGGGCCAGGTGCTGTCAGTTCTTCAGAGAGCAGAGGCTCCAAACACCCAAAAACCTGGTGGGACGGGGACGGGGGCTGGGGAGCCCAGAGCTGGCCCGGCAGCCAGGGCTGGGTTGGTTTAGCCGGGTTTGGGAGCTCAGAGCTGCAGTGGAGCCAGGCTTTGGGCTGCCAGCACTGGGGTGGGGACGGGACGGGAGCAGTCCCCGTGCCCGAGGGTCCTGCTCAGAGACAGCAGAGCTCTGAAAGCCTGGGGAGGGCCCTGCGGACCCCCGGGGCAAGGGGAGGCTCAGAGCTGCCCCCCAGCCCACCCTGACCTGCGGGCTGGGGCAGAGCCCAGCCCCGAGCCGCCCTTCCCAGGGCCCTGCGGACCCCCGGGCAAGGGGAGGCTCAGGGCTCCCCAGCCCACCCTGATCACAGCGCCTTCCTGCCTCGCATGGAGCGCCCATCACCAGCCTCTGCACCCAGAGATGTTCCTCTGCTGAAGGATTTCATAAACTCACTTTTTCCTCCGGATTCCTGCTGCAAAACCTCCCAAGTATCTCCTTGCTCTCCAGTCTGCAGGCCTTAAGGGAGGGTTAGAAAACCAGGCTGTTATTCTCAGAATCCATTTGAACTCTTCTCTTAAAATTCCTGTTGGACACCTTTCAGCCGAAGGTCTTTTGAGGCCTCTTCATTTCAAATCCTGTCTGATATAAATTATTGCTTTAAAAGGCAGCTCTGCTGTAACAAAGCAATGAGCATCCATAGCTGGAATTGGCAATCAGCTAATTGGGTCAGCTCTTGGAGTGAGTGGTTGGAAGCTGAGTGTTTGAATTGTGGGTGGAAATGGGTAGAAGGACCCAGAAAATTAGTTTTATTTGTCATTTGGACGAGAGGATTGGGTTGAGGAGGCAGAGGAGGGATATGCTCTGGGATGTGGGGGGAGGAACATATTTGCAGCCTGACTGACAAATTCACTTTTCTCTGATGGAACTGTTGGCAGTGCCAGCGACAAAACTGCAGAGGGCTCAAGATGGGTCCTGCGAGTGAGCAAAACGGGAGCAGGCTGTGGGAATGTGCCTGCTGTGGGTGCAGGAGCTCAGCCCCGTGGCTGCTCCGCCTCGCCCTGCGCACAGGAGACCACCGGGGACCCCTTCGGGCTGGCCTGGAGGGCAGCTGGGTTTGTCCTGGATTTCATGGCTGAGCAGTCGCCACAGCCAGCTCTGGGAGCGCTTCCAGGCTGCCCCGGGTCCCTGGGAAAGCGGTGGCTGTTCCTTCAGCCGGGGACGCTGCCCCGGACTGGGACAGGGAGAGGGACCAGGGAACGCAGCTGCCAGCGACAGAAAAGCCCCAGGGCTGGGGTGGCTCAGGGCCACTTCTGGGGAGGGTGGCTGAGCCTGGCGTGTCCCGTGGGGGGTGAGTGGCACCAGCAGAGCCCCGAGGGACGTTTGGGCTCACACTGGGACACGAGAGGCTCTCGGGCTGCGCAGAGCAGAGACCAAACACCAGATCAGGAACAGCACAGCCCAGAGCCAGGGAACAGCCCAGAGTAGGGGAACAGCAAAGACCGAGACCAGAGCAGGGGAACAGCCCAGCCCAGCCCAGCTCATCCCATCCCAGCCCAGCCCAGCCCGGCCCAGCTCAGCTCAGCCCAGCCCAGCCCAGCCCAGCTCAGCTCATCCCAGCCCAGCTCAGCTCAGCCCAGCCCAGCCCAGCTCATCTCATCCCAGCCCAGCTCATCCCAGCCCAGCCCAGCCCAGCTCAGCCCAGCCCAGCCCAGCCCAGCCCGGCCCAGCTCAGGCTCCCCTGCGGCCGGGGGATGCGGGCTGTGTCCTCCAGCAGCCGAGCCGCGGTGACATTTCCCTGCAGCTCCGGCTGCCCGTGTCAGGCAGGGGAGGGGAGCTCTCTCCTCCGGGGCGCTCTGGCTCTGATCTAGCCCTGGCCCTGGTCTGGCTCTGGTCTGGCCCTGGCCCTGGCTCTGGTCTGGTTCTGGCCCTGGCTCTGGCCCTGGCCCTGGCCCTGGTCTGGCTCTGGTCTGGCCCTGGCCCGGCCCTGGCCCTGGCTCTGGTCTGGTTCTGGCCCTGGCCCTGGCCCTGGCCGTCCCTCCCCGAGGCTGGCGCTGCCGCCGCAGCGAGGGCTCCCAGGGAAGCTCCCCTGCGGCCGGGGGACGCGGCTGTGTCCTCCAGCAGCCGAGCCGCGGTGACATTTCGCTGCAGCTCCGGCTGCCCGTGTCAGGGAGGGGAGGGGAGCTCTCTCCTCCGGGGGGCTCTGGCCCTGGCTCTGGTCTGGCCCTGGCTCTGGCCCTGGCCCTGGCCCTGGTCTGGCTCTGGTCTGGCCCTGTCTCTGGCCCTGGCTCTGGCCCTGGCCCTGGTCTGGCCCTGGCTCTGCTCTGGCTCTGCTCTGGCCCTGGTCTGGCCCTGGCTCTGCTCTGGCTCTGGCTCTGCTCTGGCCCTGGCCCTGGTCTGGCCCTGGCTCTGGTCTGGCCCTGGCTCTGGCCCTGGCCCTGGCCCTGGTCTGGCTCTGGTCTGGCCCTGTCTCTGGCCCTGGCTCTGGCCCTGGCCGTCCCTCCCCGAGGCTGGCGCTGCCGCCGCAGCGAGGGCTCCCAGGGAAGCGGTTTTGTCTGTGCCCGCTGCTCCCGGCGCTGCCCCGAGCCAGCCCGGCAGGCGGAGAGCCCCGAGCCGGGCCGGGCCGGGCCGGGCCAAACACAGCGCTCCATGCCCCGAGCAAGGCTCCGGGCCGCCGGGAGCCCGCTGGCACCGCCGGGAGCAGGGACACGGCCCCGCCGTCTGGAGGGCAGGCAGAGGAGCCGTCGGTGGCGAGTCCCGGGCAAAGCCTTTTGTTTCTGCTCAAATGAGAGCTTGCACAAACAATGATGGCACCATTCCTGCTCTGCACATCGATCCGGTGCTGTAGTCAGGCAGGAGAGCTGCAATAAAACCCTGGCCTTTAATTTTATGCATGGAGAAGTTCTTACCTGCCCTCCCCTCCCTGTCCTCCCCCCACCGCTCCTTTTCCAACTGCAGCTATTTTTCCCTGCTGACTTCAGGTGTTTTGTATTCTGCTTAGATCAATAGCAGCACAACAGCAGCAGCTTTGCAGTTGTCACTAGGAAGACCCTGCTGTCAGCTCCAGCTCAGCCGGGCTGGAGAGCCCTTGTGCTTCCCGGGCAGACACAAAGGGCTGCACAGCAAACCAGCGCTCCATTGATTTGGGGTTTAATTATAATTTATTATTTTTTTTTTAATCCAGCCTGGGGAAAGCTGTGCTCTCCCCGAGCTGCGGGGTTTGCCTCCCGCGCTGGGCTCACGAGGAGGAGCGCGGGCTGCCCGTGCCCGGTGCCCGTGCCCATGCCCGGTGCCCGGTGCCCCGGCGGCACTGCGGGACGCCCGGAGCTGCCGGAGCTGTCCCCGGCGATATCCTGCTGAGCAGCCTCCCAGCCACGAGCAGCACCAGCAAATCCATTGCCTCATCCGCCCAGCGTGCCAGGACCACGTCAGCTGCTGGGAGCCCTCAGCTGTGGCTTTTTCACAATCTCTGATATTTATGTTGGCCTGCAGCAAATCAATGCCAGGGTTTTGGTTTGTTTTTTTTTTTTTTTTTATTCGTGGAACAAAAAGTGTTCGCTGAAACACAACCTTTGTGTGCATCTCCCACTCCTGAGTGCCAGGAGGGAGCCACAGAGTGGTAAGGCTTGGAAGGGACCTCAAAGAGCTCCTCACTGCAGCCCTGCCAGGCAGGGACACTTCCCCTGCCCCAGGTGTCCCCAAGCCCTGCCCAGCCTGGCCCTGGGCACTGCCAGGGATCCAGGGGCACCCACAGCTGCTCCGGGCACCTGTGCCAGGGCCTCACACCCTCCCAGGGAGGGATTTATTCCTCTTACCCAATCTCATTTCCCCTTTCAGTTTGTACCCAGTACTCTTTGTCCTGGAAGAGGAAGGCAGAAGCCAAAGCACCAGCCACGGCCTGGCTCTCCAGCCTTTGATTCCTCAGCTTCCTCTCTTTTGGAGACGGAATATTTTGTGGATTCCTTTCCATCAGAGAGCTGAGTGCTCAAGGGGAGCTGCTGTGCCTTGAGGAGGGAGAGGCCACCCCCCAGGAAACTCGAGTGACGTTTTCTGCTGCCCGGGACGGGCAGAGGTCACCCCTGGGGGCTCGGGGGAGCAAAGCTCTGCTCTCCTGGCACACACACCCCCAGACTCAGCCCCACAGCGGGGACAGGCAGGCAGAACGGAGGAGGGGAGCGCTGGTAAAGAGTGGGAGCTGTGAGTTTGTCAGGAGGGCTGGGAGAGGGGTTTGTCAGGCCCCCGACACCCTGGGCTCTGCCTCTGTGCCACGAGCAGGAAGGGGCCAGGGAGTTGGTGTGCATCGCCAGGCCAGGGAGTTGGTGTGCATCGCCAGGCCAGGGGAGTTTGTTTTCCTTGCCAGGCCAGGAGTTTGTTTTCCTTGCCAGGCCAGGAGTTTGTTTTCCTTGCCAGGCCAGGAGTTTGTTTTCCTTGCCAGGCCAGGAGTTTGTTTTCCTTGCCAGGCCAGGGGAGTTTGTTTTCCTTGCGAGGCCCAGGCGCAGCAGGGACTCCACAGCTCTCCCGAGCCCCGGCAGCTCCGTGCCGCGGCTGCAGCCCCTGGCTGAGCAGGAAATCGGCGGTTTCCCAGGAAAACGGGGAGGATGCAGGGCTGCCGGGGGGCACGGGCAGCTCCCGGGGCTCCCCAGCCCCGCGGGTCTCTCTGTGCCCGGGGGTTGTGCTGGCTGGAAATCGGCAATAAACGCATTTCTCCAGCTCCTCCCGGAGCTGGAATTTAATTCCTAATAAAGCAATTGTTGTTTTTCTAACCCTCTGCTTTCCCTCTGCTGTTGCTGCTCTGGCAGTTCCTCCCCGTCCCGGGAGGCTCCGTGAGATGACTATTGCTGATTATTGATGATTATTGGTGATTATTTGTGATTATTGGTGATTATTTGGGATTATTGCTGATTATTTGTGATTATTGGTGATTATTTCTGCTCCTGGGGGGCTCCAGGGGCTCCTCCAGCTCCTGGCCCTGGGGCCAGCCCGGGGGTCCAGGCCCGGGCCTGGGCTCTGCTCCTGGGGCCTGGGCCCGTTCCCGTTCTCATTCCCGATCCTGGCCCGTTCCCATTCCCTTTCCAGTTCCCGTTCCCGGCCCTGTCCCGTTCCCGGCCCGGGCCCGCTCCGGTTCCCCGGTACCGGAAGCGCGCGCGGCCCGCCGGAAGTGACGCGCTGCGGGCGCGCCCCGGGCATGGCGGCGGCGGAGCCCGGCATGAAGCAGTTCAATGGCGGCGGCGGCGGCGCGCCGGACGCGGAGCGCGGCCGCTTCCCGCACTGCGTGGTGTGGACCCCGATCCCCGTGCTGACGTGAGCGAGGCGCCGGGGCCGCTCCGGGGCGGGCGGGGCCGGGCCCGGGACGGGACCCCCGGGACCCCCTGGCCTCCCCCGGGGCCTCCCCTCACCGGTGCCGGGAGCCCCGCGCGTCTCCCGGGCCCCCGAGCCCCTCCCGGGACCTTCTCCCGGCTGCCCCCCGAGCCCCTCCCGGTCCCGTTGCCCTTCCCGGGGTGCTGGGGACCCCGGCCCGGCTCGGGCTCGTTCTGGCGGCACTGGCAGTGCGGGAAGGCCCCGTGCCCAACGGGTCCCGGCGGAGCGGAGCATCCGGGGAACGCGGGAAGCGTGCTTGGAGCGCCGGTTTGGCGGCGGGGTCTGAGCGCAGCCCGTGCCCCGGGGCGGTCTCGGTTCCGGGGCAGTCCCGGTTCCGGGGCAGTCCCGGTTCCCGGGGCAGTCCCGGTTCCGGAGCAGTCCCGGTTCCCGGAGCAGTCTCGGTTCCTGGAGCAGTCCCGGTTCCGGAGCAGTCCCGTTCCCGGAGCAGTCTCGGTTCCGGGGCAGTCCCGGTTCCCGGAGCAGTCTCGGTTCCGGGGCAGTCTCGGTTCCCGGGGCAGTCCCGGTTCCCAGGGCAGTCCTGGTTCCGGGGCAGTCCCGTTCCCGGAGCAGTCCCGTTCCCGGGGCGGTCCCGTTCCCGGGGCAGTCTCGGTTCCCAGGGCAGTCCTGGTTCCGGGGCAGTCCCGTTCCCGGGGCGGTCCCGTTCCCGGGGCAGTCTCGGTTCCCAGGGCAGTCCTGGTTCCGGGGCAGTCCCGTTCCCGGGGCGGTCCCGTTCCCGGGGCGGTCCCGTTCCCGGGGCAGTCTCGGTTCCCAGGGCAGTCCTGGTTCCGGGGCAGTCCCGTTCCCGGGGCGGTCCCGTTCCCGGGGCGGTCCCGTTCCCGGGGCAGTCCCGGTTCCAAGGCAGTCCCGTTCCCGGGGCAGTCCCGGCTCCTTGGCACCCCCGGGCTGGCTTTGCGTTCCCGGGCCCGGCAGCCGGGCGCGGGCAGCTCCCGGAGGGCTCGGGGCAGGCTGCGGGGCTGCCTGGGCACGGCCAGGCTGTTTCCAGCTCCGGTCCCGGTTCCCGTCAGGTGGTGTTTGCTGGGCCGGGCTCCGGTCAGGAACAAGATGTGGTTGGGATGGGAACGGCCCGGGCACGGGCTGCACTGCCCCTCCTCTTCTGTCCTTTTTACCTCTTTTATTTTTTGATTGCTTCAAATTGTCACCTCAGCCTTTTCCCGCAGGATTTTCCCGAGCTTTTTTAACATTCCTAACCCAGCTGGGAGTGCTGAAGGGAGCTGCCAGAGGCACTGAGTCCCTCGGGGAGGGAGGAGAGGGAAATGGGGGAGATGTAGATCTGGTGATTGGGATATGGGTCTGGAGGAAAGGGAAGGGGTTTGGGATGTAGATTTGGTGATGGAAGGGTTTGGGATGTAGATTTGGTGATGGAAGGGGTTGGGATGTAGATTTGGTGATGGAAGGGTTTGGGATGTAGATCTGGTGATGGAAGGGGTTGGGATACAGGCCTGCTGCTCCCTGGGGCTGTAAACACCCAGCAGGGAGAAGGTCTGTGGAACAGTGGGATCTTTTAGAGGGGGCAGTGCTCTTCCCAGAGCCAGGAGCTCTGTTTTCTGTCAGGAGAGCTGGCAAGGTGGGCAGGGCGACCTGGTTTTTGGTTGCTGGAGTGGAAAGTCTGGTTTTGTGCCCAGGCAGTGCCTGCAGGATCTGATCTTTGTGCTTGGCTGCACACGGGGGTTTGTCTGGCACCTGGGGCTCCTCCTGCCTGCCCTGCCCTGCCCTGCCCAGGGCTCCTTGGGGTTCAGGGTTCTTTGGGTTACAGGGCTTTTTAGGGTGCAGGGCTCTTTAGGGTTCAGGACACTTTGGGGTGCAGGGCTCTTTAGGGTGCAGGGTTCTTTAGGGTGCAGGGCTCTTTAGGGTTCAGGACACTTTGGGGTGCAGGGCTCTTTAGGGTGCAGGGTTCTTTAGGGTTCAGGGCACTTTGGGGTGCAGGCTCTCTGGGGTGCAGGGCATTTGGGGTGCAGGCTCTTTAGGGTTCAGGGCATTTGGGATGCAGGGCTCTCTGGGGTGCAGGGCATTTGGGGTGCAGGCTCTTTAGGGTTCAGGGCTCTCTGGGGTGCGCGGTTCCCTCCCAGCTGCTGCCGCCGGGGCTGTTGCTGCTCCCTGGGTGCTGTCCCTGTGCCCTGGTGCTCTCCAGCCCCCGCCTGGTGCCGTGTCCCCGTGCGGGGAGCGGGGCCGGGTGTCCCCTGACGGGTCCCTTCCCTCGCAGGTGGCTGTTCCCCATCATCGGCCACATGGGCATCTGCACCTCGGCCGGCGTCATCCGCGACTTCGCGGGGCCCTACTTCGTGTCCGTGAGTACCCCAGCAGCCCTTCCCTGCTCACACAGCTCCTTCAGGGCCCCTCTGGGCTCCACCGCAGCTCATCTGGGGGCTGATGAGTTTGGTGAGGACAAGGGGGAGAAAATCGTGTGTTCCAGGCTCTAAATTAGGAGTTAAATCCTCTTAGTTCTGAGTAGCGTTAGTGCCTTCAGCTGTGGTTGTTTGTGTCGTGCTGCTCAGCATCAGGTGTGTGCTGCTGAGGGTCCAGGGGATTCTGAAAGTAAAGACAGTTTTAATTTGGGATAATTAATGCTCCTAATTGACTGGGGCGTTCACAACCAAGAGTTAACAAAATATTAACACTTAAAAAAAAAAAAAAAAAGGGAGGGGAGCAGGGCACTTGTAGGTGAGTGATGTCACTGTGTGTGGGGTGTAGAGGTGCCCGTGCCCAGAGCAGGAGAATGGGGACAGTGGGATCCTAACCCAGCACCACCCATCCCTGGATATTGCCTTCAGCCTCCTGAGACAGCTCTCCTCTTTTGTAGGAAGACAACATGGCCTTTGGGAAACCTGTGAAGTAAGTGCTGCATATTTGTATTAAACTGAGCACCCTGCAGCTCCTGGGGACAGATGCTGGGACACTGCTTTTCCTGGTGCTCAGCTGCCCTCATTCACCTTGCTTTTCAGGAAACCATGTTAAATTAAATCTTTTTAGCAGCATGACAGCAACGTGGTGGTGTTAATAAGCAGAGCTTTGTTAGAGAAAAGGAAAAGAGAAGGCTAAACTGTTGTAGGATGTTGTTAACAAGTGCTCTGAGTAAACACTGCCTGGCTGTGCTGCTGAGCTGAGGTCACTGCCATCCTGTCACTGCTGGGGCAGGACAAGGGGCTGGCTTTGTGTCCCCAGGTCAGCTTTGTCTTCAGGATGGCTGGGGGTTCCTTGGGGATGTGGAGCAGCTCAGGCTGTCCCCTGAGCTCTGTGATTTCTGTCTGGGGTGCTGAGCAGCCTTTCTGCTGCCCCTGCTTGTCTCTGGGAGCTGGGCTCTGTGTTCCAGAGGCACTGGATTAATCCAAGTGCTTTAGGTGTGTGCAGGGCCAGGGGCTGGACTCGATGATCCTCGTGGCTCCTTTGAGGCTGTGATTCCACCACCTTCCTGCTGGGAGGAGCAAGCCCTGGGGGAGCTGCAGCAGCAGAACAATGCCAAGGGAACTGTTCTCATCCTCCTAGGTACTGGAAGCTGGATCCCAGCAAAGTCTGTGCCACTGGCCCCAACGCCTGGGACACGGCCGTGCACGACGCCTCCGAGGAGTACAAGCACCGCATGGTACAGCCCTGCCCTGCCCTGCCCTGCCCAGCTCTGCTCTGCTCTGCCCTGCCCAGTGCCTGGGAGGGAGGGAGGCTCCCCCAGAGGCTCCAGGGAGTTCCCAAGGGATTCTGGATACTCCATCCCTGGAAGTGTGCAAGGCCAGCTTGGAGCAAGGAGCTTCCCAGTCCATCCAACCCAAAGCATTCCACGATTCCCTGTCTCTGCAGTGGTTGGAAGGGATCCCTCCCCAGTATTTGGCTGCTTGCACGGGGGTGAGAGCTGGGAAACCTCAGGGGCAGGATTTCTAATCCCTTTTTGTGTTCCAGCACAACCTTTGCTGTGACAACTGCCATTCCCACGTGGCTCTGGCCTTAAACTTGATGAGATACGACAACAGCACCTCCTGGAACATGGTGAAACTGTGCTTCTTCACACTCCTCTATGGGAAATACGTCAGGTGAGCTGAGGGACAGCCTGGGTTCTGCAGCACAGGGGGCTCTTTCCTTCTCCTGACCCTCTGAAGCCTCACCTGGCCCGTGGAGAAGGGAGAAACATCCCCAGGCCGTGGGTGTGTTGCTGTGGGTGGTGCTGTCACTGCCTGTGCTCAGCAAGAGAAGCAGGAGTGCTTGCTGGGCTGCCCTGGATGCTGCTCCCAAAATCCTGTTTCTGGCTGCTGATTTGGAGTGCCTGGAATTTGGGAAATGCTGGCTAAAGCAAGTCTCACTCTGGCTGGGTTAGGTCAGAACATAAGGTCACAGGATGGCTTCTCTCCAAGGATTACTGGTTTCCCTCCCTCTCTTGAGTCTTGTTTACATAAAAACTGGTCTGATTTCCAGCTGCTGTGGAGCTTCCCACTGCAGTGGGGAGGGAAACCCCGAGCTGCCCTTAAGGAAAGGCTCATGAAGCTCCACTTCTGTGGTCTTCCCTGTCCTGGAAGAGCTTCTTTGCCTGCTTTTGGGCAAGGATAGCTCCAGCTGTCTTGCTTAAATCCACCAGCAGTCAGAACAACAAGCCCTGTGATAATGGGGTTTCATTTTTTGAAATGTCACCATTCCTGTCTGTGCAGGGATGAAATGGGCTTGTCTTTGACTTAATTTAAGCTGGAAGGAGACTCCAGCCCTGTTGTTGGTTATATATTTATTGTGGTCCTGGCTGAGTCTCAGTTTTTAACACCAGATTTCCAGGATGGGGTGTGTGGCAGTGCCAGCAGCAGGTAGCAGTCAGGCATCTGTCTCTCTCTGATTTCTCCAGTTGTTCTCCCATCCTTTTGTCTCTGCTGGTTTCTCACATTTAAACCTTCCCCCCTTTCCCTCCTGCAGCATAGGGGGGTTTGTGAAGACCTGGCTGCCCTTTGTCCTCTTCCTGGGGGTGATTGTGACCGTGGTTCTCACCCTGCACCTGCGGTGATGGCAGCCCTGACCCCCCAGTGCCTGAGCACACAAAGGAAGAAACTGTGACTGATCCAGCAGGATGGAGGCGTGGCACTCTGGGAGCCTCTTCCAGGGAAGGTGGCAGCCCCACTCCATCGTGACAGCTCATCTTCCTCTCCTGGAGCTGGCTTCTTTTCCTCCTGTTTCTGTTCTGTCGATGGTGTCTCCCAGTGTCAGGGGTCTGGAAGCTTCTGTCCTCTCCCTTTCTGCAGCTGGGGAGGTGGGGCTGGGAGCAGGAAAGGAGAGGGGTGGGCACCTTTGCTTTCAGTGCCAGGAGAAGCCTCAGGGCAAGCTCTGCCTCCTGCAGTGGCACAGCAGATGCACCTTGGGAGGGTCTCTCTGGTCAGCTGCTTCCTCCTCTTCACCAGATGCTTCCTCACATTCCCTGGCTCTCCCGTTAGGAGCTGCAGTTTTCCCTGTGGCACATTTCTCCAGCAGCACACATTCCAGAGGGGAGGTGTGGGGCTCTTCTGGGAGGGTGGGGTGCCCAGCACTCAGTGGCAGGAGGTGTGTGGGACACTCCTGAGGGACACTCCATGGCAGGGCCAGCTGCCCTGCTCCTGCTGCTGGGCCTGGGAAGGCAGGGAAGCTGAAGGGCTGGCTAGGGAACAGCTCATGGCAGGGTGCACCCTTCAGGAGGCAGCCCTTCGTCCCTTTCAGCTTGTGCCAGAGAAAATATCACTTCCCTGCTTCTCCCTGGGCTCTCTGTTGCTAAATCTGGCTCTGCAGTCCTCACAAGCCACTCGTTCCCCTTTGATCCCCCTGCTCCCAGCAGGCAGCAGCTGGGGCAGAGAGCCTGAGCCTGGGGCTGCAAATCCTCAGTGGGAGCAGCACCTGAGCCTGGAGCTGGGGAGGGGAGGCACTGGAAGGTGCCTGTCTGGCTGGGCTTTGCAGCAGCAAACTGGGGCAGTTCCTGGGTGGTGACTGGGAATGTTTAGGGAGCTTTGGAGAGCACACCTGGGCACAGGTGCTGTGCAGGGATTGGTGTGAGGAGCACAGCTCGGGCAGGATGGGCCCAGGGGGGCTGAACCTGGGTGCCAGGCAGGAAGGGAGTTTGGATGTGAGCTGGAACCCCTTCTGCCACTGGGTCTGCTCTGCAGGTGCTGATTTTGGAGGGCTCTGAGTTTTAAACCCCAGCCTGGCTGCAGGGTCCTGTGCAGCTGGGCAGGTCCCTGCTGGCTGCAGAGGGGGCAGAAGAGCTTTTCCACTCACACCTTGACTCCAGTACCTGATGGGTTCCAAGGAATCCATTTCAGGGAGTGCTTGTGGCCAGCACGAAAGCTTTTCTGGGGTCCCTGCCATGCCTGCAGCTTCCTCTGACTGTGGAACCCCCTCACTGTCAGCTCGCTGGTTTTCAGACCCCTCCCCATGTGCCTCTGCCACTTCCAGCCATGTGGGAGGGTCGGAGCCTCCCCTTGAGCTCGTTTCTGTGTTTTCCCTTTTCCTCGGTCACTGTTGCAGCAGCCCTCTCACGCTGTGCTCGTTGTTGTCCCTCTGTGTCGCGGCGTTCCCGCAGCCTGGGGCGCTGCGGGGCTGCTCTGTGCCGCGCTCCCTTCCGAGTGCGGGGCAGGGCACGGAGAGCTCCGGGACCCCGAGCAGAGCCCGGTGAAGGGCCGGGGCGTTCCGAGCTCTGCTCTCCGCCCGGGAGAGGGGAGTGCTTTCCCTGGTGTGATTTCAGAGCGATCCCTTGGAGTGCCGGCCCGGGGCTGGACCCACCCTCAGCAATAACCGCGAGCCCCTCCGCCCAGCCCGCCCTTGTTTTATCCACGAGCTCTGCAAGAATTGCCAAAGCTGAGGCTTGGGGGTGTCAGGGGGCCCCTGGACTTCCAAAACCCCACTGTGAAATTCCCTCTCGTTTGCTCCTGATGCTTTTTACAGAGCGGAGTTTGGAATGGCGAGGGCGAGCCCCCATCCCTCATCCTTTGTTCCCTTCATCTCTGCGGGGCGCTGGATTTCTTTGTAAATATTTAAACTCTGCTTCTGTGGTTTCATAATCCCGACGGCAGGGAAATAAACTGATTTCTGTGGATATCTGGGAGTGCTGTATCTCCTCCCTCCTCCCAGCCCTCGGCCCAGAGCGGGGCTGGGATCGGGATCTCCCTGTCCCACTGAGCCCTGGCCCCTCTCCTGCCCAAAGGAGACGGACCCTCAGGCTCCCACACCTTTGGCTTTATGAACTCATCCTGGAGCCCTTTTCCCTGCTCCAGGGAAAACTCCCAGCCCTGCTGCTGGGGAGGAGGTTTGGGGGGCAGGAGAATTCCCCATCCCTGCAGTGCAGGAAGGGTTTGTGGGATTTAATGCCGGGTCTCGACGCCTGGGTAGGGCCAGCCAAGTGTTCTGGGGTGGGAGATGCTTTTTTCCAAGGTTGATTCCCTTCAGCTGTGAACAGCTTCCCTTTTGTCTGTGCTGTGTCCTTTTTTCCGGGAGGCACTGCTTTCCCAGCTCCTTTCCCTTCCCAGGGGAGGGGACGCCTGTGCTGGCCCTGGGGCTGCCAGAAGCAAAGAGCCAGACTCATTTTCCCTCTCCCAGCAGGGTCTGCTGCCTGGGCTGGGAGCAGAGCTGTGCCTGCTGACTGCAGATGCAGCCGCCGATTTTCTGTTCCATCTGACATCCAGAGGCTGGAGCTGTGGGGAGGGAGTACATCAGCCTTAAAATTAGGCTGTGTCCGAGGCCAGGGGATTTCACGGTGCAGCCATTTCATGGAAAACCACCTGGATCCTCCTGCTCAGCCCCTGCCGGCGAGCGAGCTCAGCTCCCGCGGGCTGGCAGGCGGCTCCGGGGGCTTCATCCCGCGCACATCTGCGGGAAGGTGAGGGGAGGATGCAAAGCCCCCGGGACCGCAGGGGTCCCTCCCCGCCTGCCAAGCCTGGCAGGGTTTCCCAAACACTCTCCTGCTGCCGGGAGCTCCGGGGATCAGCGGGATGAGCGGGATGAGCCCGTGGTTCGGGTCACTGCAGGGAGGGAAGAGCCGGGCCGGGCGTGCCGGGCAGCGCCGCTCAGAGCCCGGGCAGAGGCTGCCCTGCGAGCCCGGCTGCCCTGCTCCCCTCCGCCCGGCTCCCCTCCTTTCCTCCTCTCCTCCCCTCCTTTCCTCCTCTACTCCCCTCCTTTCCTCCTCTCCTCTCCCCTCTTTTCCTCTTCTCCCCCCAGGAGAACCAGACCTGCCTGTACCTCCCGGACCTGAGGAGCGAGTCCTGCAGGGGAAGGAGGCTGGGAGGAGGGCTGGGAGCAGGGATGGGAGCAGGGATGGGAGGAGGGATGGGAGCAGACTGGAAGCAGACTGGGAGCAGGGCTGGGAGCAGGCTGGGACTCGCTCCTGGCCAGCTCTGGCTCGGGGCTGCCCACGCGGTGCCGAGGAGAGAAAAAACCTGCCCTGTGCCTGTGCCAGGGCTGCCTGCAAGGAAAACCATCCCCGAGGGCTGGCCTGGCACCTGGCTCAGGTGTGCTGCTGGCCAGGGTGTCCCTGGGTGTTCCTGGATGTTCCTGGGTGTCCCAGAGTGTCCCTGGGTGTCCAAGGGTGTCCCAGAGTGTCCGAGGGTGTCCCTGAGTGTCCCAGGGTGTCCCTGAGTGTCCCTAAGTGTCCCTGGGTGTCTCCAGCCTCTGTCCCCAGCACCCCAGGCTGTGGCTGAGGCCCGGCACACTCGCTGCACCTCTGTTTCTCCAGGGATGGGCTGGGACACTCTGCAGGATGTGTCCCACCTCTCTTCACTCCCTTCTCCATCCCATAAGTGCTCCTCACCCTGGGTGCTGCAGGAGCAAAGGGTGCCCAGCAAGGGCTTGGTGCCCACCTGAGCCGGAGCTGAGCCCCCAGCCCACGAGGAGCCCTGAGGGCACTCAGGTGGCCTCACATCCTCGTCCCTCTGCAGAGGCCTGCCTGCATTCCCAGGCCACCCCTGGGACTGGGGGGATCCCACTCCT
The DNA here is from genome assembly GCF_017590135.1 of Pyrgilauda ruficollis. NCBI lineage: Eukaryota > Metazoa > Chordata > Aves > Passeriformes > Passeridae > Pyrgilauda > Pyrgilauda ruficollis. The sequence goes on from NW_024514987.1 coordinate 524,461, forward strand.
CTGGGACCCCCCAGCAGAGCTGGGCAGCGAGCTCTGCAAGGGGAGAGGGAGGGGAGACCACAGACAGACACGCGGAGCCGCTGCTGAAGTCTCATTTCCTGAGAAACCAGGCTAAAAATAATCCCCTTTTCTTGCAGTCCTGTGCCCGTTAATTGCTGCCATCTCACACTGAAGCTGGGGGGAGCCTGTCCCCACCCCCAGCCGGCTGCTCTCCCTCTGTTATTCAGGGAAACTGAGGCACGGGTCCCGCTGTGCTGCTCCTGCCCCGGGTTTATCCCTGCCTGGCCCTGCTGAACCCATCCTGCGTGGGGCTGAGTGCCCAGGGTGGTCCTGGCTGCACAGGACCCCCGGCCTTTCAGAGCGGGATGGGGCGGGGGGCTGGATGTGTCCGTGGGACAGGGAATGGGGGCTGCGGGAGCCATGGGGGGCATGGGAGGTTTGAGGAGGGGGCTGGGAATGCATTATGGGCTGGGGGCTGTGGAGCCGAGGGCACCCTGGGGATGGGGTCCTGCAAAGCCCCAGGACCGGGGCTCCACACTGCCTTTGGGTGGGGGGCTTCAGGGTGCGGCAGGGGCTCCCCCGTGCCCAGCACAGACCAGTCCCCCCAGGGCAGCCCAGGCGCTCCCCCGGGAGCCCCAGAGCCACCTCCTGTCCCCAGCCCCGTGTGACACCAGCTGGGACATCCCCCACCCCCTTTTCCACACCCTTGGCTTCGAGTCTCCGCCAGGCTTGGGGTCCCCCAGTCCCCAAGGGGCGCATCCCCTCTGCGCCACCCCTTCCCAGGCGCTGACGCCTCCCAGTTCAGCCCAGTTCAGCCCAGTTCAGCCCAGTTCAGTCCCGTCCGGCGGGTGCTGCTGGCTCCAGTCCCTGCTTTCGTGCCGCCGGGCGCGGAGGCGCTGCCGGGGCTGCGCTTGAGTCACCGGGCACAGCTCCCACCGGGCCGGGGGCACCGGGCACAGCACCCACCGGGCCGGGGCACGGGGCACAGCACCCACCGGGCCGGGGCACCGGGCACAGCACCCACCGGGCCGGGGCACGGGGCACAGCACCCGGCGGGCCGGGGGCACTCACCCACCGGGAGGCGCCGAGCCACGGAGACCCCCCAGCTGGGCAGGTAAGAGGGGGCGCGGGGCTGAGCCCGCTGCGGTGCCGGGGGGGGCTGGCCCCGCTCCTCTCCCCCCTCGGGGGGCTGCACGCCCCCTCCCCGTGAGGAGCGGGGCTGGGGGCTGCGGCTCACGCCTTTCCGGGGTGGGTTTCCCTGTCCCCACGCTGGGTCTGAGACCCGCGAGGTGGGGGAGCGAGGGTGTCCGGACAGCCCTGGGCTGGGCTCGAGGCCACCGGGACCCTCCTGGGGGCTGCGGGGGTCACCCGGGGGCGCTGCCTGTGGGTGCAGTTTGGGGAGGGGGCCTGGGGGGTGTCTCACGCCGTCTGGACTCCCCCCCTCCGTCTTGTGGGGCTGCCTGCAATGAAAAATGGGGGACGCGCAACCCCCAGCTGCGGCTTGCTGGGGAGGTTTAACTGGTTTGACTGGTCCCGGTGTGGGTGGGGGGCGGGTGCCCGCACCCCTGTGCGCCCCGGGGGGCTCTGCGCTTCACCTCGGCTCGGTTTTGGGGACCCCACAGGGAACGGGGCACCGCAGCGGCGCCTGGCTCACACCTAGGTGACATTTTTAGGTGGTGGCTCTGTTCCGGGGCGGGGGGACCCCCCCGTGTGCCGGCAGTAAACAGGATACGAGCGACTGCGGCGGGGAGACAGCGGCGGCATCGGCCCGGCCCGGGGGGACCCGGTTTGTGCCCCCCGAGACCCCTCCCAGCCCCAGGAGAGCCGGTTCGTGCCCCCCGAGACCCTCCCAGCCCCAGGAGAGCCGCTTCGTGCCCCCCGAGACCTCTCCCAGGGCGATGTCGGGGCCGGGGGGCTGCTGGGTGTCCCAGGTTGCCCCGAGGGGGGCAGGGGGTGCTGGGGGTCCCTGTGTGTCCCTGGGGGGGTCCCTGGGCTGGTTTGCTGCGGGGTTGGCGCCCACCGTGCTCAGGTGCTGGGCTGGGTTGGGGACCCGCGGGGCTGGGACAGGGGCACCTGTGGGGCAGGGACGGGACCCTCCGAGGGGCTGGGGACATGCTGGGACAGGGCCACGCGTGGGGCGGGGTCAGAGTCACCTTTGGGGCTGGGGACGGGGCCGCTGGTGGAGGTGGGGCACCCCAGGGCTTGGCTCTGGGGTGCCGGGGGGGTTCAGGCTGGTCCTGCCCCACGGCTGCTGCAATTTCCTGCCCTCGGTGACAGCAGGCAGCGCTTGCCCAAGACCGGGGACAGGAAGGGCCCTGGCGAGGCAGCGCCAGGCATGGGGCAAGACCCCCAGGACCCCTCTGGGAGGTGCCGTGAGCTGAGCACGGGTTCGGCCCGACTCGGGCTCGGCCCATCGCGGGGACAGCCAAGCCCCTTGTGCCATCTGTCCGTGTGCCCTGGCAGCCGGAGAATCGCTGGGAAAGCGGCAGGGGCAGAGCCAGCCCTGGGCAAACACGCTGAGCAAACAGCGGCCGCGGGCAGGGCTGGCCTGGCACGGAGCCGGCAGCGGGAGGGGCGGCGCGGGGCCTCGGGCTGCCTGTGCCCTTCCCCGGCAGCCTGGGCACCGGCCCGGTGCCTCCGAGCCCCGCCTGGCACCCTGGGCACCGGCCCGCTGCTCCTTTGTCCCCGGGGGTGTCGCGGGGGTTTCAGGGTGCGGGTGCGGGCTGAGCTCCCCCCGCTTGTCCTTGCAGCGGGATGAGCGGGGGGGTCCCTCCCCAGCGGCCCCCGGGTGACTCTGCAGATGCTGGCATCGCTGGTGCACGCCCGGCACGCTGAGCAGCCCCGGGCTGTCCCCGCGCTGTCCCCGCGGGCTGTCCCCGCGCTGTCCCCGCGGGCTGTCCCCGCGCTGTCCCCGCGGGCTGTCCCCGCGCCGTCCCCGCCGCCCCGCATGGCGCTGCAGCCCGAGGCGCTGCTGGACCTGAGCTTCCTGACGGACGAGGAGCGGGGCTGCATCGCCCGGGTGCTGCAGCGCGACCGGCAGCTCCGCCGGCGGGAGCAGGGCCGCGTCAGGTGGGCCGGGGGTCCCTGCCCGTGTCACCCCTGGGGACAGCGGGGAGCCGCCAGCAGCTCCCCTGGGGCCCACGGGGGACAGAGCAGCCGGGCCGAGGGTCCCGTGCTCCCCCGGGGTCGGGGTCACCCCCCCGAGCTCAGCCTCGGTTTGTCACACCAACACCGGGGGTCCCGGGGGTCCCGGGGGTCCCGGGAGCGGTGGCTGCTGTCCCCCTGCCCTGCTGGGGCGGCTCTGGGGCGGTGGCACAGGGGCGGTGGCAGTGCCAGCCTGGGCGTGCCACTGTCCCCTCCCGCCCAGCAGCAAGCTCCGCCAGTCGGTGTCGGACCCGGCGCGGCTGCGGAGCCTCACCGGGGACTGGTTCTGCCACGCCCGGGCCCAGCGCCACCAGCCCCCGCTGGGCTCCGACCTGGTCCGGGCCTCCATCCGCCGCAGGACGCGGCCCCGGGGTACGCCAGGGGCCTGGGGGCACGCCCGGCGCGCTGAGCAGCCCCGGGCTGTCCCCGCGCTGTCCCCGCGGGCTGTCCCCGCGCCGTCCCCGCCGCCCCGCATGGCGCTGCAGCCCGAGGCGCTGCTGGACCTGAGCTTCCTGACGGACGAGGAGCGGGGCTGCATCGCCCGGGTGCTGCAGCGCGACCGGCAGCTCCGCCGGCGGGAGCAGGGCCGCGTCAGGTGGGCCGGGGGTCCCTGCCCGTGTCACCCCTGGGGACAGCGGGGAGCCGCCAGCAGCTCCCCTGGGGCCCACGGGGGACAGAGCAGCCGGGCCGAGGGTCCCGTGCTCCCCCGGGGTCGGGGTCACCCCCCCGCCGCGGCTGCCCCGCTGAGACCCCCCGTGCCCCAGGACCCGGGGAGCTGGAGCGCGGCCCCAGCCTGGGAGCCATCAGTGAGCCGCGGGCAGAGGAGGAGGAGGATGAGGATGAGGATGAGGATGAGGATGAGGATGAGGATGAGGATGGAGCCTTGGAGACGGACGAGAGGTGAGGAAGGAAGGGTGTCACCCCACAGGTGTCCCGGGGCTGGTGGCACAAGGGGGCTGGGGGGGGCAGGAGCCCTGGGGGAGGGGACGGCGCAGTCAGGGCTGGTGTCCGTCTGTCCGTCTGTCCATCATTCCAGGGCCTGCCTTCCCACCATCCATGCACCACTGCTTCCCACCACCCCAGCACCTGTCTGTCCACCTTCCCTTATCCCAGTGTCCGTCTGTCTGTCTGTCCCTTATCCCAGTGTGCGTCTGTCCCTTATCCCAGTGTCCGTCTGTCCGTCTGTCCCTTACCCCAGTGTCTCCCACCGTCCTGGCTCTGCCTGTCACCCTCTGGGCCAAACTGACGGTGGTCTCTCCCCGCAGCTGCCCCCCAGAGGAGGTGCCGGAGGCCACTGAGCCCCAGGTGGGTCCCTGGCAGGGGCTGAGCAGCACCTGAGCCCCGGTGGTGGGGGGGGGCTCACCTGCAGCGCCCCCAGCGCCACCCCAAGATTGTGCTGCACTGGGAGTGACGGGAAATGTCCCACAGAATGTCCTTGGGGTGTCCCCATCCCTCATCCTGTCCCCGGAGGGCTGGGCTGGGGGGCGCAGCTGGGGGAGCAGGGGGTGCCCGGGGTCCCCTTCTCACCCTTTCCCTCCCAGCCCAGCCCCCCCGCCCCGGCCGTGGAGGGGACCCCGGTGTCACAGCCCGGGCTGCAGGGTGACATCCCGGCGAGGGAGCAGCCAGGTGAGCGGAGTGGGGTCGGGGCTCTGGGGGTCCGGGGGCTGCAGCCCCCCTGCACTGCTCCCCAGCCTCCCCCTGCCCCCACTGCGGCCCTTCAAGGGACCCCCCTCCTGCTCTCCCTGCTGGCTGCGACCCCCACCCACCCCTTGTCCTTGCAGGTGACACAGGAGGTCCCTCCCTCGGCCCGTGCAGCACGGAGGAGGATGAGGATGAGGAGGAAGCACACAGCAGCCACAGCGCTGGGCAGGTGGGCTGGGGGCTGGGGGTGCTCTGGGGGGAGTGGGAATGGGGCTGGGTTTGGACTGGGTTTGGGGTTTGGAACTGGGTTTGTGCTGGGTTTGTGCTGGGTTTGTGCTGGGTTTGGACTGGGTTTGGGCTGGGTTAGGGCTGGGTTTCGGCTGGGTTTGGCTGGGTTTGTGCTGGTTTGGGCTGGGTTAGGGCTGGGTTTGTGCCGGTTTGGGCTGGTTTGGGCTGTTTTAGGGCTGGGTTTGTGCTGGCTTTGGGCTGGTTTGGGCTGGGTTTGGGCTGGTTTGGGCTGGGTTAGGGCTGGTTTGGGCTGTTTAAGGGCTGGGTTAGAGCTGGCTTTGGGCTGGTTTGGGCTGGGTTAGGGCTGGTTTGGGCTGTTTTAGGGCTGGCTTTGGGCTGGTTTGGGCTGTCTTTGGGCACCCCCAGCAGCCCTGCTGTGTCCCCAGCTGAGCGGGAGCCTGCTGAGCCTGTACAGCGAGGCCGAGCTGGGCCGCGTGGCCGTGCGCGGCTGCGTGCAGTTCTCGCTGCGCTACCACGCGGCCCAGCAGGAGCTGCAGGTGCACGTCCTGCGCTGCCGGCAGCTGGCCGAGGCCAAGAAGCAGCGCTCGGACCCGTGAGTGCCCGGCCCTCGGGGGCGCTGCCCAGGGGTGCCCCTGGCCCCCGCCCCAGCTCGGTTTCTGGCCCCAGGTACATCAAGACCTACCTGCTGCCCGACAAGTCCAACCGCAGCAAGCGCAAGACCGCCGTGAGGAAGAGGAGCTTGGATCCTGTCTTCAACGAAACCCTCAAGGTTTCTAAGCCCCCTTCGGGTGGGTTTGGAGGTTCAGACTGGGTGGGTGGGGGTGGCTGATCTCACCCCGTGTCCCCTCCCCACCAGTACAAGCTGGAGAAGAGGGACCTGCAGGGCCGGACCCTGAACCTGTCCGTGTGGCACCACGACAGCCTGGGCAGGAACCTCTTCCTGGGGGAGGTGGAGGTGGCCCTGGGCACCTGGGACTGGGCCAACACGCGGCCCGAGTGGTTCAGCCTGCAGCCACGGGTGAGCTCCCCTCCTCCCCAGCCCCCTGTTTGTGCGCTGCCCCCGTAACCCCCCTGCTCCTCAGATGCCCGTGCCCTCGGACGGCCTCGCCAGCCGCGGCAGCCTCAACCTGGCGCTCAAGTTCATCCCCGGCGGCTCGGAAGGTGAGAGGGGCCGCGGGCGGCGGGGGCCGGCGTGCCAGGGTGCCCCTGACCCTTGTGGCCCGCAGGAGGGGGGATGCCACCCACGGGCGAGCTGCACATCTGGGTGAAGGACGCTCAGAGCCTCGTCCCGCTGCACGGCGGCACCGTGGACGCCTTCGTGCAGTGGTAAGGCCGGGGGTGACAGGGGGGACGCCCACGGGGGCGGCCGGGGCTCCCCCTCACCCTGTGCCACCCCAGCTACGTGCTGCCGGACGACAGCAAGGCAAGCCGGCAGAAGACGCGGGTGGTGCGGAGGAGCCTGAGCCCCCTGTTCAACCACACCATGGTGTACGACGGCTTCCAGGCCAGGGACCTGGCCGAGGCCTGCGCCGAGTTCACCCTCTGGCACCGCGAGGCCTTCGCCAAGCGCCAGCTGGGCGGCATCCGCCTCAGCCTGGGCACCGGTGAGAGCAGGGCCCGGCCCCGGGGTGGCCCCAGCCCCCGGGGTGGCCTCTGCCCCTGGGGTGTCCCCATCCCCCAGATGTCCCCATCCCCCAGGTGTCCCCATCCCCGCAGCTGTCCCCATCCCCCAGGTGTCCTCAGTCCCTCCAGGCTGTCCCCATCCCCCGGCTGTCCCCAGCCCCCGGCTGTCCCCTTCCCGGGTGTGTCCCCATCCCCCTGGCTGTCCCCATCCCGGGCTCACCGGGTGTCCCCAGCCCCCGGCTGTCCCCTTCCCCCAGGTGTCCCTAGCCCCCGGCTATCCCCATCCCCCCGGCTGTCCCCTTCCCCCAGGTGTCCCCATCCCCCGGGGTGTCCCCAGTCCCCCCGGCTGTCCCCATCCCCCGGGTGTCCCTAGCCCCCAGCTGTCCCCATCCCGGGCTCACCGGGTGTCCCCCCGCAGGGAGCAGCTACGGGCTGCCCGTGGGCTGGATGGACTCCACGGCCGAGGAGCAGCGCGTGTGGAAGCAGCTGCTGGAGCAGCCCCGGCGCTGGGTGGAGGCGCTGCTGCCCCTGCGGACCAACCTGGCCCCCCGGGCGTAGCCCCCAGGGCAGCTGTGCCACAGCTGTGCCACCCGCGGGGTCACCGTGTCGCACACGCTGGGTGTGTGCCCTCCCTTCCGGCAGCAATGGTTTGGGCTGTTTAAGGGCTGGGTTTGGGCTGGTTTGTGCTGGTTTGGGCTGTTTAGGGCTGGTTTGGGCTGGTTTGGGCTGTCTTTGGGCACCCCCAGCAGCCCTGCTGTGTCCCCAGCTGAGCGGGAGCCTGCTGAGCCTGTACAGCGAGGCCGAGCTGGGCCGCGTGGCCGTGCGCGGCTGCGTGCAGTTCTCGCTGCGCTACCACGCGGCCCAGCAGGAGCTGCAGGTGCACGTCCTGCGCTGCCGGCAGCTGGCCGAGGCCAAGAAGCAGCGCTCGGACCCGTGAGTGCCCGGCCCTCGGGGGCGCTGCCCAGGGGTGCCCCTGGCCCCCGCCCCAGCTCGGTTTCTGGCCCCAGGTACATCAAGACCTACCTGCTGCCCGACAAGTCCAACCGCAGCAAGCGCAAGACCGCCGTGAGGAAGAGGAGCTTGGATCCTGTCTTCAACGAAACCCTCAAGGTTTCTAAGCCCCCTTCGGGTGGGTTTGGAGGTTCAGACTGGGTGGGTGGGGGTGGCTGATCTCACCCCGTGTCCCCTCCCCACCAGTACAAGCTGGAGAAGAGGGACCTGCAGGGCCGGACCCTGAACCTGTCCGTGTGGCACCACGACAGCCTGGGCAGGAACCTCTTCCTGGGGGAGGTGGAGGTGGCCCTGGGCACCTGGGACTGGGCCAACACGCGGCCCGAGTGGTTCAGCCTGCAGCCACGGGTGAGCTCCCCTCCTCCCCAGCCCCCTGTTTGTGCGCTGCCCCCGTAACCCCCATGCTCCTCAGATGCCCGTGCCCTCGGACGGCCTCGCCAGCCGCGGCAGCCTCAACCTGGCCCTCAAGTTCATCCCCGGCGGCTCGGAAGGTGAGAGGGGCCGCGGGCGGCGGGGGCCGGCGTGCCAGGGTGCCCCTGACCCTTGTGGCCCGCAGGAGGGGGGATGCCACCCACGGGCGAGCTGCACATCTGGGTGAAGGACGCTCAGAGCCTCGTCCCGCTGCACGGCGGCACCGTGGACGCCTTCGTGCAGTGGTAAGGGTGGGGGTGACAGGGGGGACGCCCACGGGGGCGGCCGGGGCTCCCCCTCACCCTGTGCCACCCCAGCTACGTGCTGCCGGACGACAGCAAGGCAAGCCGGCAGAAGACGCGGGTGGTGCGGAGGAGCCTGAGCCCCCTGTTCAACCACACCATGGTGTACGACGGCTTCCAGGCCAGGGACCTGGCCGAGGCCTGCGCCGAGTTCACCCTCTGGCACCGCGAGGCCTTCGCCAAGCGCCAGCTGGGCGGCATCCGCCTCAGCCTGGGCACCGGTGAGAGCAGGGCCCGGCCCCGGGGTGGCCCCAGCCCCCGGGGTGGCCTCTGCCCCTGGGGTGTCCCCATCCCCCAGATGTCCCCATCCCCCAGGTGTCCCCATCCCCGCAGCTGTCCCCATCCCCCAGGTGTCCTCAGTCCCTCCAGGCTGTCCCCATCCCCCGGCTGTCCCCAGCCCCCGGCTGTCCCCTTCCCGGGTGTGTCCCCATCCCCCTGGCTGTCCCCATCCCGGGCTCACCGGGTGTCCCCAGCCCCCGGCTGTCCCCTTCCCCCAGGTGTCCCTAGCCCCCGGCTATCCCCATCCCCCCGGCTGTCCCCTTCCCCCAGGTGTCCCCATCCCCCGGGGTGTCCCCAGTCCCCCCGGCTGTCCCCATCCCCCGGGTGTCCCTAGCCCCCAGCTGTCCCCATCCCGGGCTCACCGGGTGTCCCCCCGCAGGGAGCAGCTATGGGCTGCCCGTGGGCTGGATGGACTCCACGGCCGAGGAGCAGCGCGTGTGGAAGCAGCTGCTGGAGCAGCCCCGGCGCTGGGTGGAGGCGCTGCTGCCCCTGCGGACCAACCTGGTCCCCCGGGCGTAGCCCCCAGGGCAGCTGTGCCACAGCTGTGCCACCCGCGGGGTCACCGTGTCGCACACGCTGGGTGTGTGCCCTCCCTTCCGGCAGCAATGAAGTGGCACCCGAGGGCACATCTGGCAGATTTTTATTGCTGCTGGCTGTTCGTTGCCCTGGCCAGCACACCCTGACCTCTCCCTCGGCTGTGGGGCTGGAGCTGCTGCTCCCAGTGTGGGGCCGTGCCCTCCATCCCCATCCTTCCAGCCCCGGGGGTGGCCCTGGCACAGCCTGGGGCTGGGGGGCACTGATGCCCCTTTTCTTGCTGGGGTACCCCTCACTGGGCTGCCCTGTCCCCTGGACACCCACACTGGGAGGACTGGGCCGCCCACCAGCCCCACCCTGGGGGCAGAGCACCAAACCCCCGAAGGTTTTCTGCAGCCAGGATGTCCCAGTTCAGCCCCACTGCTGGGGCTGGGGGTGACAGCAGCTGTGACAGGAGCTGTGACAATGACACAGACACCAGAAATTACAGGAAAATCCTTTATTTGTCTCTGTCCCCCCTCTCCAGCTCGGGCTCTGCCCACTGTGGGGCCAGCAGTGTCCCCCAGTGCCCCCCAGGGACCTGTGTCCTCTGGTCCCGGGGTGCCCTGGGGGTCTGGCCAGCACAGGGTGGGGGGCTGCAGGTGGAATTCAGGGCTGGAGGGGCCCCCCTGCCCAGCTGCCTCCCCTGGGAGCAGCCGGGGGGGCCGGGGCTGGAGGGTCCGTCCCACCCTGGTGTCCCCAGTTTGCATAGTCGTGGGGGGGCTGTGCAGGGGGGACAGTCCGGCCGGGGCAGGGGGACACCAGCGGTGGCCTCTTCACCTGGGGGGGGGACAGCGCCCCCAGCCTGGAGGGACCTCAGATCCTGGGGCGTGGGACAGAGAGGACACGTAGCAGGACAGGCCCTGGGGGCTTCACCCTGGGGGTCCCAGCCCCTCGCAGCGCCCAGGGAGGGGGTGCTGGGGGTGTCCCAGTGCCCACCCATGCCACGGGGGGGGGCTGGACTGCACTGGAGGGGGGGAGCCCCTGAACCCCCCCAGCCACAGCGACCCCCGGACACAGCACAGACTCCACCTGGCAGAGTTTAATGGGGGCAGCCCGAGCTACAAGTGTCACCCCACGGCACACGACACGCAGCCCCCTCCCCAAAACAGCACACAGAAAGAGGGTGGGGGAGAGGGCCCCCCCAAGCCCCCCCAGAGCACACAGAGGCACAGCAAAAGCACACAGCGAGGCCCTGGCTCCGCTCCTGGGGCGGGCACGGGGGGCACGGGGGGCACGGCTGGGCGCTGCAGCCACGATGCCACAGGGAAAAGCACCCAGGGGCCCATGAGGGGAAGGGGGGACCCCCCCCGGGCCCACCAGCCCCAAGGCTGTGGGGAGGCAGTGGGGCAGGGGGTGCCGAGAGTGGGAAGGGGGCTGCTGGGGCCAAACTGGGGCCAGACTGGGGCCAGACTGGGGCCAAAGTGGGAGCCCTGCCGTCCCCGTGCTGTCACGGAGGCTCAGGGCGAGGCTGGGGGCACTGGGGACACCTCACCCGGGTGGCAGAAGGGGCTGTATGGGGGGGTTGCCCCCCAGAAAGGGGGCGAGGGGGGGACCCCCTTCCTTTCCCTCGCTAACAACGGACAGGAAACGGCAAAACCAGCTGGGAAACACCCGCCATGCAAACCAGCAGGGAGGGCCCGGGGGGCTGCGAGCAGGGCTGGAGCTCTGGGGGTGCGGGGGGACACCCCCTGCCCACCCCCGGCACCCAGAACCTACTGGTTGTCCTCTCTGGCAGCGTGGAAGGAAAGAGAGAGGGGGCACGGTGCCCACATCAGACACGGCGACCCCGGGGAGTGGGGACAGCAGCGAGCAGCTCCTGGCACTCTGGGGGACACCTGGGACCCTCCCGACCCCGGGGTGTGGGGACAGCAGCGAGCAGCCCCTGGCACTCTGGGGGACACACCTGGGACCCTCCCGACCCCGGGGCATGGGGACAGCAGCGAGCAGCCCCTGGCAGCTCTGGGGGACACCTGGGACCTCCCGACCCCGGGGAGTGAGGACAGCAGCGAGCAGCTCCTGGCACTCTGGGGGACACACCTGGGACCCTCCCGACCCCGGGGCATGGGGACAGCAGCGAGCAGCTCCTGGCACTGCTGGGGGACACACCTGGCACCCTCCCGATCCCATCAGAGCCAGGACCCCAACAGACAGCGACAGACAGAGGGGGCAGGACAGCCGGACAGCCACAGGGGGACCGGCAGGGGGACATGAGCCCTTCCATGTCCCAAATCGTTCCCTGCGGCGTGGGGACAGACTGGCACAGAGGGGCACAGCACAGCGGGGGGACAGGACACAGCCCGGGGCGACCCCAGTCCTGACTCAGGGTGGGCTTGGCCCGGGTCCCCCCCCGGCTCCCTTACAGCGTTTGGTAGGTGCTGTCCTTGGACTTGATGAACTTGATGACGAAGAAGGCGACGGCCTGCACGCACAGCACCAGCACCATGCCCCCCACAAAGCTGGCCGTGTCGAAGCCGGGCGGGTGGAACTCGGGGCTGCCCGTCAGAGGGGCACTCGTGGTGGTCCCTGGGGCCGGGGAAAAGGGGAGTTTGGGGAGTCACGAGTGCTGCTGGCACCCCTGAGTGCGGGTGTGCCCACCCAAGAGAGGGGATTTGGGTGCTGAAGAAGCCAGAGGAGGAATGGCAGCTCCCAGCGTGGGGCTGGGCTGTCCCCACCAGCGCGTGGCTGCTGGGGTGGGCTCAGCCCCTTGCCATGCCGGGGCAGCTGGAGCTGCAGGAAAGGAGCCAGCAGCAAGAAGATCCCAGGGGATCAATAATTCAGCAGGCTCCGGGCTCAGGTTTCCTGCTGCGCTCTCCAGTTCCCCCTTCCTGGAAGAGGCTCCTGCTCCACTCCCAGCCAGGCTGGAGGTGGCAATTCCCAGCAAGGATGGAATCAGGGCTTGTTCCTGGAGGGCTGGTGGGCCCATGAGCCACTGCTTTGCCCCGTGCAGAGAGGGGGGACAGGGGCAGGGCTGTGACCTGGGACAGCAGGCGCATCCACTGGCCCAACACCGCGGTCAGCTCCGCTCGTCCCTCCCAAAGGGATGCGAACCAGAGAGGGAAGAGCCTTGTTGGGACGAGCCCCTGGTCCCTGGGGCATCCAGGCCCCCGTCCCACGGCCTCCCACCCCTCCCCAGACCCACTCACTTGTGGAGTGTGTCACTGGCTCCTTGCTGGGGGATCGTGGAGGTTCTTCCGTGTGGGACTTCAGCGCTGGGGAAGGCAGGCACAGAGGGAAGGGGTAAAAGGGGTGACAGGGGACACTGCCACACATCCTGAACCTGTCCCTGTCCCAGTGGGATTCCATCCCTACGGCCCTGGCTCCCGCAGCAGCACCTCTGTCCAAGTTCAGAGGGTCTGGGGGCTCTGGGCTCGGGGTTACCTCGGCACAGGGCGCTGCTGTTGTAGAGGGCGCAGCTCCCCGGCGCTGCTGAGCCTCGCTGCACGCAGCTCCCCGCTCCTGCGGGAAGAGCAGCAGAGTTTTCCCGAGGATCCCAAAGCAGGGCAGCCAGTGCTGGGCAGGCCCAGGGCTGCCCTGGGCACCTGAGGGGCTGGGATGAGGAGGTTTCACTGCCAGGGGTGGGCAACCACCTGAGGGTCTGGGAGTGGGGGCTCAGAGCTGCACCACGCAGGGCAGAGCCCCCGGCAGGTGCTTTGAGATGGGTCTTGATGGTGAAAGCGGCTGGGACTGGGCATGTGAGGGTGCTGAGAGCCAGTGACGGGGCTGGGGAGGGCTGATGAGAGCCCCTCTCTGTGCCCACCCAGCCCAGCCCCTCACCTGGCTCCTCGGGGGTCCCGCAGCCCGCCCAGACGCAGTCGGTGCCGTTGTGGGGGCGGCTGCTGGCTGTGCACGCCTCGCAGGACCTCAGCTTGCCACACTCTCCTGCCAAAGCCGGGCAAAGGGGTGAGGGCAGGGCCAGCACCAACCCCTGCGGCACTGGGGAGGGGGCTGCACCCCCAGCCCCAGGGAGGGGCCATTCTGATGAAGCAGCAGCAGGATTGAAGCACGTCCCTTACACCAAACCCAGCAGGTCCCGATGGGGACAGCATCACTAGCCCCCAGCGAGGGGACACCCCCAGCTGCCAGCACCCCCAGCTCACACAGGGCTCCCCCATCACCCACAAGGCAGGAAACACCCCTGGCCCCGGCCAGGGATCCTTTGGTGGAGGATGAACCGAGATGAGGCAGCAGCAGCCTGGTCGGGGTTACCCGAGCGGTGCCGCCCCTGTGCCCCCAGCCCACCCCGCGGGACCCCCGTTCCCGTCGGCCGCTGGGGCGTGAGTCCCCCCGGAGCTGCTCTTCCCCACACGCTCATCATTAATTCACAGCTCTGGCTGCCGAGGGAGCCCTGCCCGCGCCGCCTCTGCTCCATCCCGGGAGAGAGCCGGGAGCCGCTCCCCGCCGGGTGCGCTCCTCCGGGCAAACCCTCCCGGCAGGGCTCGGGGGGCTCTGCGGGCTGGGGTCCCCCGGGCTGCCTCCCCCGGGCTGCCTCCCCCGGGCTGGGCTCCCCAGGGCACGGGTGGCACCCTTTGGAGCCACCGCTGCAGCCCCCCGGCTTTCAGGGTACCCCAAACCCATGCGCGGCGGGGAGAAAAGCCCCTTCCCTTCTTTCCCAGGAAAAGCCAAGGGGGAAACTGGTGGCGCAAGGCAGGAAGTGGAGATGCTGCGGCCCCATCGCCATGGCTACGGGAGGGGAGGTGGGCACGCCGCTGGCCCCCCCTTCCAGCATTTGGAGACCTGCCGGGAGCCAATGGGAAAGTAGGACTTTGTTCGCAAGGGTTTAGGCAGGTTTATAATTTATTTTTATCGCGGCAGGCGCAGGAACAGACGTTTGAGCCCAACGCTGTCAGCTCCCGCTCCTGCCGTCAGGTGTGGGGAGGGAGGAAGGGAGGGAGGAAGGAAGGGAGGGGGCGGCTGAGGGCAGCCCCTCTCCCGGGGTGCTCCGGGAACACGCGTGGGTCCGCCGGGGTGAGCCAGGGTGGAATCGTGTCCCTGCAGCAGCCGGGGATGGCAGAGGGGGAGCAGGAGGACGCCCGGGCTTTGCATAATTAATGCCCGGAGTTGCAGCTCCTCGGGAAGGGGGGGACGGCTCCGATCCCCGCCACGGCCCACCAGATCCCCACACTTTTTAGGGAGGAGTTTGCACGCCGCTCATCCCGCTACAGCCCAGGGGGGTCCCCGGGGGTCCCAGCCCCCCGAGCACGGCTGGCAGCGGGAGCAGGGGTCCCTCTCCCCCGCACCAAGGTCTGGCCACCGAGTCCCTTGGGGGCGAGAGAACCCCTGGGAAAAAACCAACCCGCGCAGAAAAGTTCAGGTGCCCCAAAGCTGCGAAGGCCCGAGCTGCCCCCCGCGCCCCCGGCCGTACCTGCGCGGGTGGGAGCGGCTCCGTGCGCGCTCAGCAGCGCGCACAGCAGCGCGCAGCGCAGCGCCGCGGGGCCCGGCGGGGCCATGGCCCGGCCCGGCTCGGCTCGGCCCGGCTCAGTGGACACACCTGCGCACACCTGTGCACACCTGCGCACACCTGTGAACAAGTGAACACACCTGTGCACACCTGTACACATCTGCGCACGCCTGCGCACACCTGCACACACCTGTACACACCTGTGCACACGTGAAGACACCTGTGCACACCTGTGCACACCTGTGCACACCTGCACACACCTGCACACACCTGTGCACACGTGAACACCCCTATGCACAAGTGAACACACCTGCGCACACCTGTACACACCTGTGCACACGTGAAGACACCTGTGCACACCTGTGCACACCTGTCACACCTGCGCACAAGTGAACACGCCTGTGCACACCTGTGCACAAGTGAACACAGCTGGGCATGCCTGTGCACAAGTGAACACACCTGTGCACACCTGTGCACCAGTGAACACACCTGCGCACACCTGCGCACAAGTGAGCACACCTGTGCACGCCTGCGCACCCATGCACACACCTGCACACAAGTGAACACACCTGTGCACGCCTGCACACCCATGCACACACCTGCACACAAGTGAACACACCTGCGCCCACCTGTACACAGCTGCGCATACCTGTGCACACGTGAACACACCTGGGCACGCCTGCACACAAGTGAACACACCTGCACACACCTGTGCACGCCTGTGCACACCTGTACACACCTGTGCACACCTGTGCACAAGTGAACACGCCTGTACACACCTGCGCACACCTGTACACGCCTGTGTACACCTGCGCACACCTGCACATCCTGCCCCCGCCGTGTGCCCCAGCCGGCCCGTGCCCGCGCCCCGCACTCCGTGCCCGCTCCAGCCCCGTGCCCCGGGCGCTCCGGCCCTTCCCGGGGCCCGGCCGATCCCCCCGGGCCGGGTCCCGGCTCCTGCCGTGCAGCCCCGCTGGAAGCTCCAGTCAGGCCTGGCCGAACCGAACCGAGCCGAGCCGAACCGAACCGAACCGAACCGAACCGAGCCCCCGCCCGGGCTCCCCGGGGGCGGCCGCCGCCGTGCCCGGGACCACCGGGGTCTCCCGACTCCCGCGGGGTCCCGGCAGAGCCGCAGCCCGGCCCGGGCTCTCCGGGACCCCCTCTCTCCTCGGCGGGGAGCGCAGCCCTCTCCTTCCTCCTCTCCTCCTCCTCTCCTTCCTCCTCTCCTTCCTCCTCTCCTTCCTCCTCTCCTTCCTTCTCTCCTCCTCCTCTCCTCCTCCTCTCCTTCCTCCTCTCCTTCCTCCTCTCCTTCCTCCTCCTCTCCTCCTCTCGGGGGGAGAGCTCCCCGCGCCCTTCCCGCACTCCCGGCCGGGCATTCCCGCTTCCCCGGGCCGGGAATTATCCATCCCGCCGTGGGAATGTCCCGGCGGGAGCGGCGGGCGCTGCAGCCCCGGCTGTGCGGGGGCAGGACCGGAGCCATCCTCGGCCCCCCGCACCCCCCGGCTCCGGGCGCCCCGCTCGGGCGCTATAACCGGCGGAGCCCATGGCAGCGCGGCCCCGCGTCCCGGCAGGTGAGCGCCCGGCACCGGGGGGCACCGGCGGAGCGGGGGGGCCGCTCTGGGTGAGTACCGCGCTGTGGGGGGGGGTGGCGAGGGGCGGCCGTGCCCCACAAAGCCCGTCCAGGGGCTGTGCTGGGCAGGGGTGGACCCCCAGGGTAAGAGGGGATGCCGTGGTGGGGGTGGGAGGGGTCTGCTCCCGCTGGGGGGCTGATGGGGGCAGGGTCACCCCCTTTACCTGCTGCTCGGGATCCCCTCGCTCTGGCCCCGGGTGGGTGTTCTCCGCTGCCAGTCCTGCTGCCCTGCACGTACCCATCAAAATCGTGCAGTGCCCAGCCCCCGGGGCAGGCAGGAGCAGGGGGGGTGTGAGTGTGTGTGAGTGTGCGTGTGTGTGTGAGTGTGCGTGTGTGTGTGTGTATGTGTGTCTGTGTGTGCATGTGAGTGTGTGTGCGTGTGTGTGTGTGAGTGTGTGTGTGTGAGTGTGTGTGTGCATGTGTGTGTGTGTGTATGTGTGTCTGTGTGTGCGTGTGTGTGTGTGTGTTCCCTCCCCTTCACTCACCTATTCATTTTAAAACTAAACCATCTCATGCAGAAAAATCCCCTCGGAGCAAAGAGCGAGCCCACCCTCAACCCGCTGTGCTCTGCCCACCCTCCTGAAGACAGCTCCTGGGGGCAGGCAGCACCGTCCCGTCGGGTGCCACGGGGGCAGCTCGAGGGCAGCAGGTGCTGAGGGGCTGCTCGCGAAGGTCCCTCTGCCATCATGATGGAGAAAGGGCCCCCCAACTCCAGCCAAGGCCAGCAAGGCTGGTCCTCAGCCAGGAACGGCAGCGGCAGCTCCTTGGATCTGGAGTCCGTGGTGCAGCCCCTCGCCTTGAACCCGTGGGACGTTGTCCTCTGCATCTCGGGGACCATCATCTCCTGCGAGAACGCCGTCGTGGTGCTGGTCATCTTCCACACGCCGGCTTTCCGCGCCCCGGCCTTCCTCCTGATCGGCAGCCTGGCCACCGCCGACCTGCTGGCGGGCGTGGGGCTGCTCCTGCACTTCGCCTTCGTGTACCTGGTCCCCTCGGAGGCGGCCAGCCTGCTGACCGTGGGGCTGCTGGTCACCTCCTTCACGGCCAGCGTCAGCAGCCTGCTGAGCATCACCATCGACCGCTACCTGTCCCTCCACAACGCCCTGACCTACTGCTCGGAGAGGACGGTCACCAGGACTCACATCATGCTGCTCCTCACCTGGGGAGCCTCCATCTGCTCCGGGCTGCTGCCCGTCGTGGGCTGGAACTGCCTGGAGGAGCCCTCGGCCTGCAGCGCGGTCCGGCCGCTGACCAGGAGCCACCTGGCCGTGCTGTCCGCGGCGCTGCTGGCCGCGCTGGCCGCCATGCTCCAGCTCTACGTGCAGATCTGCCGCGTGGCGTGCCGGCACGCCCAGCAGATCGCCGTGCAGAGGCACTTTGTGGCCAGCTCCCAGGACGTGGCCACCCGCAAGGGCGTCGCCACGCTGGCCGTCATCCTGGGCACGCTGGCGTCCTGCTGGCTGCCCTTCGCCCTCTACGGGCTGCTGGGGGACCGCAGCTCGCCGGCCCTCTACACCTACGCCACGCTGCTCCCCGCCACCTACAACTCCGTGCTGAACCCCGTCATCTACGCCTTCAGGAACCAGGAGATCCAGAAGGTTCTGTGGGCCGTGTGCTGCGGCTGCTGCTCCTCCTCGCCGCCCTTCTGCTCCCGCTCCCCCAGCGACGTCTGAGCCCCCCGCGCCTTTCTGCTGGGGTCTGCTTGGATCCCCCTTTTCGTCCCCACGTCGCAGGAGCTTGAGCGGATCTTCCCAGCCTCGTGCTTTTCGGGCACAGCCCCTCTTTTCCTCTATTTTTCCACTTTTTGAACAGAGAGAAAGACGTATTTTTTATCCATAATATAATCTATATTTATGCGTGAGAGAGAGGGGGCTGATCCTCATATTTTCTTTAAAATTATTTGCGATGCTTTATTTTTTTAAGGGTGGGAAAACACCAGGAACGTTCGCCCCCCTCTTGGTTTTTTTTTTTTACAACCTTGTTATTTACCTCAGAAAGTCAAAATATATTTTATACATTTGGGGAAGGGGAGGAGAGACTCGTTACCAGAGGAGGAGGGACTCAGCCCCCTCCCCCCCTTCTCCCAGCCGTCCATTTATTTATTTATTGGTATTTGAATTATTATTTAATTTGATTTCCGTGCCTCCCTCCCGCCGCCCGGCGCTGGGCCCTGCTGCCCTCTAGTGCTCGCTGCCTTCAGGAGGGGGCTGCCGGAGGCGCTGCACCCCCAAACCCACCAGTTTTGGGGTCCTCTGTGTGCTGCCACCCCCTCAGGGCACCCAGGGCTCCCCCTGCCAAAGCCTTTCTTTGCACTGGGATTGGATTTGCACATTTGTGGGCTGGGGATTTGGATGTGAAAGGGACCCCTGGGATGGGGACCCCTGGGATGGGGCCCCCTCGGTGGGTCAGGGTGGGGGGGCTGCTTCTTGTTTACAACTCCGGTAGGGGAATAAATTAATTTGTGGTACGAGGTGCGGCTGTTTGGTGCTGGGGAGGGGCTGGGACGGTGTTTCCCGGGGGGCACGGGAGGCGGAGGCTGCCGGGTCCCACCGGGGCCATCCCCCGCTCGTCTCCCCGCTCCCGGGCAGGAGATGCCGAGTGACAGCGCTGCCCGCGCCCATCACATCCTGTTAGCGGGAGCTGGCCCGGGGGGAGCAGCGCTGAGGCCCCCCACCATCCTCATCCTCACGGCCCCAGCAGGCGCAGGGGCTGCATCCGGCCCTGCTGGTGACATCTGACACGTCCCCACCCGGGGATGGGGGTCTCATCCCCGCCGAGGGGGTGCAGCCCGGGCCCTGCATCCAGCAGGAGCCGCATCCCTGCCCCCTCTCTGCCCCCGTCCCTCTCCTGGTCGGGGGGCACGGGGGGGCCCAGCGCCCCCACACCGAGATCCCAAAACTGCTCACGCAGGGTCGGAACGCCCATCCCGGCTGCCTGCCGGGGCAGGGAAGGCTGCGTTAATGATGGCAGCGCTAATTAGGCGGCTCAGCCCCGCGGCGGCAGGCTCTGTGCCCGCTCGGGGGGCAGCAGGTTGCCGAGGTTTGAGCCCGGGATGTGGCAGAGCCCCGGGCTCGGTGCCAGGGACCTGTGCGGCCCCGGGCTCTGCTCCGCCTCGGGCTCGGGGCTGGTGGCAGCCCCGAGGGCTGGGGCCGTTTATTGCAGGGGAAATGCAGATTTCCCTCGGCTGAGCAATGCCAGCGATGAGGGGAGATGGGGCTGGGAGGGCTGGAGGACCCCCAGATTGTCCCCTGCTCTCCCAGGCGGGGCTCAGCGCTGGGGATGGGGAATTTCGGGCTCCCCCTGTCCCCAGTGAGGTTGAGCCAGAGGCTGGAGCTGTTCATTCTGCCCCAGGGCTCAGCTGAGATCCCTCAGGAGATAATTCCCAAGCCTACCTCCCGCAGCAGTGCAGAATCCCGTAATTCCCAGCTCTGCTGTGTTCAGGGCCGGTTTTTACCTGGTGATTCTTCTGTCAACATCACATGGCAGCTCAAAGTGCTTTTCTCTCCCCCGTGCCTCCCCTGCTGATGCCTTCAGAGGGAGCTTCTCCACGGCGTGCGAGCCCATCCAGTTCCTCCCACTCCCTGGGGTCCCTGTCACTTCCCCTGGGGACAGGGTGACACCCCAGAGTGTGCAGGGCACACAGGCAGCACCATTCAGCTCTGCGGGGACCCCTCCTCAGGCTCCCACCCACCTCAGCCAGCGGTGGGGGGCACAGGGCTGCAGCCCCCCCTTCCCAGCTCCTGGCAGGGCTGTGCTGCTGCTGCTGAGCCCCCCAGACTGCCCGGGGCACGCAGAGGGCTCAGAGCTGCGGTGACCGCGGTGACAACGTGGCATCAGAAGCCATCACAACCCAGGCCAAGGCGTTTTCCCAGGACCAGAATTTCGGGAGCTGTGGGAGCTGAGCCCTCACTGAACCTTTGTCACCCCCACCCCGAGAATGCCACCCTCAGCCCCGTCCCCTGCTGCCACCACGGGGACATTGCCCAGCTCCGTGTGCCCCCTTGCCGGGTGGGAGAGGCACCTTGGGCCCCACCTGTGCCCGGTTCCCTGCTGCCAGGGTGGATGGGGAAGCCCCAGGGCTGGGGGAAGCCCCGGCCCTGCCATTCCCAGCTGCTCCAGGCCTTGGGGGATGATGGAGCAGGAGGCACTGGGCGGGGAGAAACAGCAGGGCCCGGCCCGCTCCCTTCCTGGGTGGAGAAAGATGCAGAAAATGGAGCTATAAAAAAGAGTCAAATCCGTCCAAGGAGGTGCCAGAGTGCTGAGCAGCCACCCCCACGCCAGGGATGTGCAGGAGAGGCTCGGGGGGGACCAACAGCCCAACTCTGGGGATAAAATATGAGCTAGGAGACGTGGGCACGGCCTCACCCCAGCTGTGCTCGCACATCTGGCAGGGCCAGCCCTCCCCAGGCTCCCAGCAGATGCTGCAAGCACAGGCAGCTCTTGCCTCCAAGGCCTGCCCGTGCTGCAGGGGGGTGGGCTGGGGCTCACTCCCCCTCTCTGGTGTGAGCAGCCCTGCTCCTGCTGGCAGCAGCGGCGCCCAGATCTGGCTCCAAGCGCTTGCCCTTGGCCACCGTGCAGGTGAGAGAGCTGGCAGCACCCACAACAGAGCCAGGGCTGGTCCCAAACCGCCCTGCTCCGGCCCTGGTGCCAAAACCACCGGGGTTTTGCCAGATGGGAGGAGGGACGGGGGTTGCTGCTACTGCAAAACCTCCCCCTGGCACCCTGAGCCCCAGCTGCCCTGCCTGGGGCACAGCCCAAGGCTGCCCTTCCCCACACCCCATGCCAGGGATGGGGCTCTGCTCTCAGAGCCTTCCTGAGCACCCACGATGGGACCACGAGTCCCGAGGTACCCCCTGCACCACCCCGGGCGCGCCGGGCCGTGGGGAGGGCTGGCAGCTCCAGTTATGGGCCTGGGTTACATTTAAATGAGAAACCTCAGCCCTAGCTTGGGGGATTTTGTTTCCTTGGAAGCGGCAGCAGGCAGGAAATGAAGAAAACACGGCCCTGCTGTAAGTGTTTTACCAAATGCCGGAGGCAGCGGGAGGCATTTCCCGGCACAGCTCGGCCTCGAGCATCATCCCCGGCCACCACCACAGCCACGGCTCTGGGGGCATCCGTGGTGCTTCCCGGGGAGGGAAGGCTGTCTGACAGCGCTGTGCTTGGTGGGAAACAGCAGAGTTCAAGGAGAGGGGGTCAGCAGCCCCCCATTTTGTCCCTGTCGCCCCACGCGATGCAGAAGGCAGCCCCGTGCCACGAGCCCAGGGCTGTGCAGGGACCCGGGGCCAGCAGGACCCTCTGCTCTCCTCAGGAAGCTCCCAGAGGACCAGGCTGCCGTGCTGGCTCAGGGCTGGGCTTTGTCTAGCTGGATGGGAGAGCGACTGAGCCCTGGCCACCTCCCCAGCTCCTGCCCTAAGCCCCGGCGCTGGCCTTCGCAGAGCGGCTGAGCCCGGCGCAGAGCTGCTGCCCTGCCAGACTGCAGAAACTTGAGCTCCAAATAACATAATTCCTCTGGCACCCCGTGGTTATTTGTGAGCTGCTGTGAGCAGATGGAAGAGTTACAGATAAAGCCATCCGCAGCACGGGAGCCGATTGCCTTCCCCACACAACGGCGTAGGCAACGGCAAAGGCAGGGAGGAGGAGAGAAAAAACTGCCAGAGAGGAGTCAGCCATTTCTGAGGGGCTGAGCTGCCATCTCAGCACACCTACGTGCGAGCAATGGGGACTTTCTGCTGGCACCCGGCCCTTCCCAGGGCGCTGGGAGAGGGTGGTGCTCTCCCAGCACCCGTGGCTGCTTGGCCAGGGACGGCAGCGGAGCCGGGGGTGACATTGGCACGGCTGCCACACACTGGGAGAGCAGGCTGCTAACGCTGATCCGAGCTGGCAGCGCCTGCTCTTGCTTCGGTCCCAGAGGGGGAATTAAGGGAGAGAAGCTGACGTCAGTGGTGGAAAGGACACACAGCCCACTCGTCCGAGGCAGCCGGCAGCATCTTCTGGGTGTTGCTAACACCACCTTGAAGGAGAAAATTAAATAGGTCTTTGGAGACGGGGGCTCCTGCGAAGCTGCAGCGTGGCCAGCTGTGGTCCTGTGCCGAGTCATGTGGAACAGACAGACGGGCACGGACAGGGATCAAAGGCCGGGGCCGAGGTGGGAGTGCCAAGGCTGCGGAGCTGCCCCAGCTGCAGCAGCACAGCGCTGCTCACGGGCAGGGCTGGGGCTCACACAATCAATCACTGCTGGCCTTCCCCTCCCTGCACACTGCCGAACCTCAGCCTCCAGGAGCTTCCTGGCTCCGTGGGTTACCCAGGAAGGCAGATCTGGAGCTCAGATTTCCCTGCTGTTTAGGGGGTTAAACCAGCACAAAACTCATCAACACCACCCCAACTCTGACAACACCTTCCAAGGGCTGCCTCTCCAAAAGCACGAGGCTCGGTGTTGTCCTGCACCCCAGAACAGCAAAGGCACCACCTGGCCACAGCCACGCCCAGCCAAAGGCAGCCAGGAGCTCCAGGTGCGCCTCCCCAGCTCCAGCTGGAGCCAAGAGCTGGGACACGCAGCTCCAGGGCGTGTGGAAGCCCCAGAGCTCCCTCCTTCCCCTGCCCTCTGCGCCCCTGCACGACTAAAGGCCTTGCTTGTTCAGGAGCTGGCAAGGCCAATTAATCTAATGAGGTTTTGCAGCCAGGGACCATTGTCAGCCAAGAAAGGCACAGCGCTGCAGAGCGAGGCACCGGTGTCTCCTACAGCCAAGGGAATTTGGCAGAGCAAAGCCCGTGGTAAAAGCAGGGACGAGGAGCAGCAGGGACAGAGCCTTTTGTTGCTTTTCACCAAGCAGCAAGAAAACAGAGCCCCACGGAGCGAGGCCAGACGAGGCACCTGAGCTCGGGGCCAGCAGCCACCGCTGCCAGGCACATCCACTGCACCAGGGAGCTGGAGCTGTGAAATGGAGGAAAAAGCTGCTGCAGCCCCTTCCCAGCCCAGCTGCAGCAACTCTGCTCTGCAAGATGGAGCCCGGGTTCATTTCCTATGGCAGGAGAGAGGCTGCTCCTGGGTGGGGCTTCCTTGGCACTGTGACCCTCAAATTGCCACTGGTAACAGCCCTCAGCCCACCTCGGCATGGAAAGGGTGTCTGTGCTGATGGTGTTTGCCAGACAGCTCGGGATGCACCGGGAAGCACCGGCTCCCCTCGGGCTCTGCCTGGGCAGGAGGCAGCCAGCCCTGCAGGGACAGCCTGGTGCTGCTCTGCGGGCACAAGGACAGGCACCACTGGCTCAGTGCCCCTGCACCTCCCACGCTGCCAGGAACGAGCCAGGTTTGCCCAGAGCAGCTGTGGTGCCCATCCTGGAGTGCCCAAGGCCAGGCTGGACGGGGTTTGGAGCACCCTGGGATAGTGGAAGGTGTCCCTGCCCATGGAATGAGATGGGCTTTAAGGTCCCTTCCAGCCCAAACCTTTCCATGACTCCAAGTCACACACACAGCCACAGCAGCCCCTGTGCCAGGCCCAGCTCACACCCCCAGTAACACACACAGGCACCGAGTGGATAGAAAGATTTTATCAAGTTTTAAAAAAGAATCAAAAAAAATTATTACTTTTTTTTTTTTTTATACATGTACATTACAAAATATTTGCAGTTGGGATCTTCATCCAGGGGTTACTGAGCTGATTATTAAAAACAACAAAACAAAGCAGCAGGAAATCTGGCTTATACAGCAACCGACAGGGAAAAGCACAGACATTACATGGGGATTCAGAAGGCAGAGTCTGCACTGGGATGTGCAAGGATGGACCAGGGGCAGGCTCTGATCCCCCACACCCACTGCCTCCCTGCAGAGTCCGGCCATCAGTGTTTGTTTTGCAGGGGTAAAAAAAAAACCTGACAAATCTACAGTATTTTGCTCACATGTTTGGGGTTTTTCGTCCTTTTTTCTTCTTTCTAAGCAGAGTTTCACTGCTGAAACTCCTTTGGTCTGAAGTGAGGAACCCCCTGCACCCTGAGAGTTTCCATCAAACGCCACCCTTCCGACCCCCAGCCTGGCTGGGTCCGTGGAGGGCACTTCCCATCCCTCCTCTCCCACCTTATCTCCTGCTCAGCAATAAACCCCTAAGATATAAGTGGAATAATTACTCTTATAAATATATTTATATCATGTAGGAAAATAAGGCACTTCAGGAGGGGTTACAGCTTGTCTAATTCTATGACATTCTAATCAGGAAGAAAAATGGGTTAGTTTCTGAAGTGAATTAAAATGAATGTTAATACAGTAATAAAAACATTGGATCCACTTCCACTTCAAGGCTTTGTTTAAAAAGGAAGAGAAGAAAGCACCCCCGAAATCCAACAGCAGTGAAACCTGACCCGGGGCAGCTGCATCTGCCCTGCCAGGCAGCTCCCTCCAGGGCAGGGACTTCCAAAAGAAACACGTTAAATAAGTTCACCTTCTGAAAAAAAAAAAAAAAAAAAAATCCAATCTACCCTTTCCCTGAAATGATCCCTCAGCCACGGGGGAGCTCGGGAGCCCCTGGCCGGCTCTGGCCCGGCGCTCGGGCTCTGATAAGCAGAGGAGAGGCAGCGAAGGTCACGGGCTGAGCCGGGAGCAGCAGCCGAGCACCGCGGGCGAGGACACCGCCAGAATGTTTAACCAGGGAGGCAAGGGAAGGGAGCTTGCAGCCCCCAGGGTGGGGGAACGGCTGCAAGGGGGAGCACAGCCCGTGCCCCGGGCTTTGGGGATTGCCTGAGGGTCGCCCCAGCCCCAGGAAAGGGGAGGAAGGAGCAAGAGCCCCCAGCACGGGGGCAAAGGTGGTAGGGCAGCCCTGCACCTCCAGCGCGGCTGCTCTGGCTTGCAAAGGTTGGTTTTGGCACCTCTCCTCCTCCCCTACTGCTTTCAAAAACATTGAGCTCACTTGGTGGCCCAGAGCTCTGCGATTTTGCAAGGACACAGAGATGGTCCCTCTCTAGAGCAGCTGTTTCTCAGGGATCCCCAACAGGCTAAGGCAATCAAAGATTTAGGAAAAAAACAAAAGGCAGGAATCAAAGGAGATTTAAAAAACACTCCATCAACCAACCTCCTCTACCTGTCCACGACCCTTCTGTTTAGGATCCTGCATTTTGATGCCTGCCCTGGGATGGGATTTGGAGCAGAGGGTGTTTCCAGCAGGCTTGCAGGGACAAGGCAGTGTCCCTCCTGTTGCCTGGAGGCCAGAGGAGCCACCTCCACCCGTGCCCACACAGCAGCATCCTTGTGCAAGAGGCAGTGTGAGGGACGTGTCCCCAGCGCCCAGGCACGGCCCTGCCCGGCACACCATCCATGGGGCTCAGGGAATATGGCACTTCTTGGAATTTCAGGTGACAGGAAGACTGGCTCCCCTTTCCCAACGAGGGCTAAGTCTAGTTAATGCAATCTCAGACTGAGCCAGGTTTGGCATTTGCAGGCTCCTCTCCTCCCTGTGTGATCCTGCTGTCAGCCCAGGTTAGCTCAGGGCCCGTTTTTCCTGGGAACATCTCTCAGAGCAGCCGGAGGAGGATGCTGGCAGAAAGAGCAGCAGGACGAGGCAGTGCCTCTCTCATCCCCTCACCCAGCTTGCAGCAACCATCCCGTTGCATTTCCAAGTCTCTCCACTGCAGCACGGCTCACCTGCACTCCAGGGGTTTGTTCCCTCTTCCAGAACCTGGCACTAGTGCTGCTCAGGTGCTCCCAGCCCACTGGGATGCCTGGCTGCCCACGCCCTCTGCATCTGCCTGCAGACAAAACCCCATGGTGCTGGAGCCTCTGGGGCCTCACAGGGTCCCAGCCTGAGCCCATCCTCCAGCCAGCTCTGCCCCAGCCAAGATTAACACACACACACACACACACACACTCAAGGAATCGGTAAGAACTCGATGGCACAAGCTGAAGCCATCAATCAACTCCCAAGCAGGATTTCCAGCCAGCCTCGGGCAGAGCCCAGCGTTCCAGGTATCAGCAACATCATTAAAGGAGGCGAGGCAGGGAAGAGAGACAGGCACAGGCTGGTGAAATACTTTAGGAAAGGCAAAAAGATGGGAGAGTTGGTCTTAGTGGGACACACATCCCACAACAGCTGGACCCATAACCTCAAAAAGGCTTTGGAATTGCTTTTTGCATGACCCTCAGTGAGTCATGTCCAAATTAAAATACACATCAGGGGTATCTGGGTTAGATTTCCAAGATATGCTCATATTCTATGTAAGGTAACATAAAACAGCAATAAAACCGAGGTCAGCTAGTTCAAATTCCCCATTTTCCCCTGCCAGTACTGGATCTATAGTGAGCAGCCTGGGAATTAATTCACAGGGTTAGTGAGGAGAAAAAACGTTCTCTTAAAATTAACTAATGAATTATAATAACAAAATTAGGGTAGGTTAGGTCTGATGCAACTGATGGGCAACTCAGCTCACACACACGATGTTTTTAGGCACACAGACTCCCCTCCCCAGGGGGAAGGGAGAAGAAGCAAAGGCAACACCAGCATTTAAGTCCCTGTGTTAAAAGTACGGTCACCCCGCTAAGAAAAGCACCTCTCAAACTGCCCTGGCAGGCCAAAGACCACCACAGTGCCTGGTGTTCAGAGAACCCCTCCCCACCCCATCTCCCTGTCTTAGGCACTGGATTTGGAATTTTAAAACACAGTCTCAGCATGAATTGGAGAGAATCAGCCCGGCGAGGTCTGGCCACCGCTCAGAGCTGACCACAGATGTGTCTCAGTGGGGCAGTGGCTCTGCTTTCCCAAGAGTGGGAAGCTGAACAAGCATCCTGCCCTGGTTTTACATCCCTCTGTGCAAGTCTCCTCTTGGCAAAGCAGGAGATTTGAGGAAGGTAAAGGCAGCTTCTAAAATAAAAAAGTCTCTCCTTACACTGCACCCAAGGCACTCAGCACCCTCGGCGCTGGGAAATGCACCCCACACAGGGTGATCTGGAATTAATACTCAGGGGTCGGGGGGAAAGAATTGTGCACTATTGCCAAAAACCCGATTATTTGACAGTGGGATGCAGCAGAGAACTGACATTTAAAGCCCATTTTCTTGCAGCACTACCAGTATTCACTGGCAAGGAAGAGCCATCAGATCAACTGTCTGCTGTTGCACTGAGAAAACCAGCTGAAAATGTCCTTCATCCAAAAGGCCACATGGCCACAACAGGATCATCCATCTTTGCTTTAAAAATCCCTCAGGGTGGAGGGTTTATATGTGCTCTGCCTGGTGGCATCAAAAATCTGGAGGTTTAGCTCTCTTTTAAATAAGCAACCGTTACACCCCCTCCAGCTAAATCCCAACGCCGCATCCTCGGCGCCCGCGAGGGACCCTTGGGAAAGGCAGAGCACCGAGTCCTGCCAAGGCTGCAGGGGCAGCGAGAGGGGAGATACGCTGCTGGTTGTCTGGAAACCCTTGGCACATCTTTGGTTACGGGATGAAAGGGATGCGGTGCGAGCTTTGGCCACCTGATCCGGCGAGAAGCGAACCCGGGAGAGGGGGAAGGAGGGGGTGGGAGCGCGGCTAATCCGACCATTCGTCCTCGTCGAACTCGGAGGAGTCGTCCTCGGAGTCGCTGTACTCCACCGCGATGCGGCGCGACAGGATGGTGGCCACGTCGTTGCCCACCACGTCCCGCTTCTCCTGCTCCCGCTGCTCCTCCACCTTGCGCAGCTGGAAGCCTGTTGGGCAGAAGGGAACGCCGGGGATCGTACAAGGTCCTGGTCACACGCTGTGTCACCTTTGTCACAGGGCTCTGAGCGAGGCAGGCTGGCTGTGTTGGGGTAATGCTGATGGCCAGGACAGCTCGGGTGGGGAGGTGGAACGGGAAGCAAATCCCTTCTGTGCCCCTCCACAGGGTGACCCCAGTGCTGCACCTTCCCCAACAAACCTGGATGACACCAATTCTGGCACTGCCATCCCCAAAAGTGCTGGGGGAAGCATAAAACGCAGCAAGGCGCTCAGGAGGGTGGGCAGACAAGGAGGGACCACAAGGGACAAGCCCTGAGCAGCAAGGCAGCCCCACTGCTCCCAGGAGACAGCTCCCAGGGTGTTCCAGAGGCAAAGGAGAGCGCCGGCATGGAAACACAACCTTACCTTGCCGAATAGCCGACAGCAGGTCACTCCTGGCGTCGCTAACCGCAGGCAAGGATGACTTGGGCTTGGATGTGGAGGTGTCAGAGGGCGGAGGGGGGGGTGGGGGGCCATCCAGGCCGCTGGAAGCCAGCGGGGGTGGGCCCGGAGGAGGCGGGGGCGGCGGCGGGGGCGGCACAACCCCCGCGCCCGGCTGCGGCAGCGGGGCTGCGAGAACACTGCAGTAATCGACTGCCGGGGGCGGCGGGGGAGGCGGAGGGGCAGCAAACTCTGGGTGAGGGGGGAAAGAG
>NW_024514987.1:553306-589150 GCF_017590135.1 Pyrgilauda ruficollis
GGGGGCGAGGGGGGCGGGGGGGTTCCCGGGGAGGGGAAGCCCATGGGAGGTGGTGGAGGGGGGGTGCTTTCCATCAGTGGTGGCGGTGGAGGAGGAGCTGGAGGGGGAGCAAAGCCCGGCCTGGCTGCGGAGGGAGAGCCGATCGGAGGGGCTGGCGGCGGGTGGCTCGGGCTAACCAGGCTGGATCGTTTGGGCCCTCCAGAACCAGAACCTCTTTGGTTGTCTACAGGATAGCTGTGGCAACAGAACGAGAGAGACAGGGAATCAGCCCTGAGGCCAGATCAGACTGTACAGTCACTGTGTTAATGCAAATCATGTGTGTTTGCTGCCGTCCAGACAAAAAAAATCCACGTTCCAGCTTTAACTGATGTTTCCATGAGACCTCACTCCTTGGTTTTAGTTCCCTTGCACTGTTTCTTTTGGCCTACACCTCCAGAAAAAGGAAAGCTTCTAGGGATGGCAGGAATGCTGTCCTCCATCCCATCTCCCAGGCTGACAAGAACATGAGCCACCTCACCTCTGTCAGAGGCCAGGCCCAGGCAGGGGTCAGGGACACGCCAGGCAGGGATCAGGGATGTCTGCTGGGATAAACTGCACGAGGAGGGCGGGGGTGCCAGGAAAGCATATGCTCTGAACACCTGCTGGGAAGGGATCTCCTCCCTGGATTCCACAGCTCGGAGCTGGAGTGCAGCAGCCGTGTCTCAGAGCTCGCTGTGGGGAGTGAAGGGGAGGACGTGGGAACCCAGCGTGCTCTTATGGAAAGCACCAAGGCATGAGGGACTGAATCTCCCATTGTGGAGGCTCTGTTCATCCCACAGGACTCCACTGCCCATGTGACAGTGTGACATCCTGTGCAAGGGAAGCCCCAAACTGAGACCTCCTTCCATGGCAAGATAGAAAAATAAGGTGCATTTGCCACAAAAACATCACCATTTTTAACAGTGCTGATCCAAAACAGACTCCTGGAGATCAAATCTACCTCCCAGGGTTCCTTAAAAACAACCATCAAAACAAAACCAGAAGAGGGGAGATCTGTGGGGTTGGGCAGAGATCTAAGCAACTGCATAAGGCAGTGAGAGCTTCATCTGAGAGCTCGTGCCTGCTCTGCCCGAGAGGCACAGGCTGCAGAGTGCAGTGCTGGGTCTCTCTGACACATCAGAAGAGCCTTTGCTGCAGCATTGCTGCCTTTGGATAAGATGGAGAGAAGCCAAGCAGCCCTGTCTATCAGACAGACTTTCTCTTGTTCCTCTTGACTCTGTTTTAATGTCTTAAAAAAAAAGAAAAAGTCCACTCTTTTTTCACCCTTTGCGTCTTGAGCCACTGCTGGACCGTAACTCTCATCTCTGGAGGTGCCTGGGAGTCACCATTTCATTCAATCCCAAGTAAATGACCTGAACTTGCACCCAAGTCTCTGGGAAGGAGGCAGCTGCTGTGCTCAAGTCCTTGAAACTTAAATACATCTCCATCTCCAGTGCCCACGTCGTGCATTTCTCACAGATCAGAGCAAAAGAGGTTAAAGAAGCTGTTCTTTGCAAAGCTCTGTCATGGAATATCCTGAGAAGGAAGGGACTCACAAGGATCATCGTGTTCAACCCCTGGGCCTGCACAGGACACCCCCAAGAATTCCACAATGTGCCTGAGAGCATTGTGCAAATGGAACATGAGGAACAGAAGTCCATGCTATGGAACAACTGCACTGGAAAACCACAGCAATGAGGTCAAACCATTCACTGGGACACTGCTGTGGAATAAATCTGCTTTAGTTCTCCCCTGCTGCCTGGGAATGGTGATGGTGGCTGGGCTCCATGGAGAGCCACGTGCTGCCTGTCCTCTGTCCCTTCCTGCAGCTGCACTTCCCTTCCAGACAGGAGCATTCTGGTTCCCATACACCACCCATTGGGAAGTTCTGCTGAACTATCTCAGCCTGTCTCATGTCATCCTTTTACACCACCTACTACTCCTTGGTGACAGAAGGGATCCCGTAGGCTTACCTAAATTCCACCGGGGGTGGAGGCAGGCTGTCATCTGGGAACGAGGGAGGTGGTGGCACAATAGAGTCAGTCTGTGGCGGTGGCGGGTAGCAGCTCCCGTCCATGCTCTCGCTGGAGCCGATGCTGCCGTTCTGGTACACCATGTTGGAGGGGTACCTGGGAACAGCAGCACAAACAGCTTGTTTAAGGAGCTCAAGGCAATGTATCAAGCTTGTTTTTTCCCCCAGAGAGGTTGGCTGCCCCTGGATCCCTGAAGTGCCCAAGGCCAGGCTGGATGGGGCTTGGAGCAGCCTGGGATGGTGGAAGGCGTCCCTGCCCATGGCAGGGGTGGAACTGGATGGACTTAAAGGCCCTTTCCAACCCAAATCAATCCATGATTTTACATCATTAAAAAACCCCTTTACTTCTCAAAGACTCCTACATGGAGAACCACATACACCTGTATGTGTTTGCTCTCTGTAACTCTTTGGCTAAAATTTGCTCAGGTGCTGCCCTGTTTATGACTGCTGCACACCAGAACAGCAGGGGTATATATTTTAATAAACAAGCAAACACCTGGAAAAATGCATTTTTCTTTAACACTTGATTTTGTAAAAGCACTTAAGAGTGTTTTCACCAACTTGGACTTAAAGAACTTGCAGTTACACTGAGTATCATCAGTGGTAAAAACAGGAGATACTCAAAGATGCCAAAAAGTAAGCTCGAGAATAGAATATCGAAATGGAAACCTCAATGCCCTTAAAACAAGTATTCAAAGCTGGAATAGTACTGAAAAGAGACTCTCATGATTTCAGCAGACTCATTTCACTGTGGGGAGGGGGAACCACCCTATTTTTGGGGGCTCTGGACCCCAGGTGAATCCAAATGCAAGAACACACTCACATGAGAAAAGAGAGGAGCAAGAAAATGGTGCTGTTGTGCTGCTCGATTCCCCTGCTAGAAACCAAACCTGTTCTCTTATTAAACTAAAAGCAAGTTTTATTTTTAGCTGGAGAGTGTGATTTAAAGAGAGATTTTTTTCTTATATGAAAGGAAGCTGCTAGGAAGAAGAGCATTGTGGGGAATTCGGTCTGCTTCCAGCCTTGCTGGTGTCAAAAGTTAAATGAATTCCCAAGCCAGAAGTGCTAAAGAGAGATCTGTAGCTCGAAATACTTGGATGGGGACAGCCCCCGCTTCAACTTCAGGGTGTGAAGAGCCATTTGTGAAATGTAACAAAGCCATCACACAATGGCACCGAGCTGCCACCCTCGGCTGGCTGTGAGGGAAGGGCATCGCCGTGGGGCACAGCCAAAGCTCCCAACACCCTGTGCCCACAGGCAGCGAGAGCAGCCAGAGCTGCTCCTGCCACCTTGCTCCAGCTCCCTGATTTATTTGGCAAATTTTAAATCAGCAGGCGGATTTACTCGGGAGAATCTGATTAGTGGCAGCATCGATCCGTGGATCCGGGGGAGCTGCAGTGCAGGGTGAACTGCATCCCAATCACCCAGCCCCAGAGCTGCTTACCCAGCAGGGCCCTGCTTGTCCTTTGACTCGACAAATTCTTGTCCCATTTTCAGCTTCTCCCACTCCTCTTTCCGGGTTTTGATTTTCCGTGGGTTCACATTTCCTCGGTTCGGATTCTCCTTTTTCTCTTTCTAAGAGAGGAGGAATCAAACACAAGCTTTATTTTGCTTTAAATTCACTGGGAATAGAGAGGGACAGGACAGACCTGGAGCAGTCACAACCAGACACATTCTCTAAGAGGATTTTTAGTTTACTTTCCTGATTGCTGCACTCTCCAAAGATCTTCCATAAAAACAAGCTGGAGCACAGACAACATAAAAATGCCAGACAACATCAGGCTGCCCAGAGCAGCCCAGACACGATGCCATCATCACCCCCTGCCATAAGCAGCTTGAGGGCAGAGTAAAAGCTCAGTTTCCCAAATCAATTTAGGTTTTGGCCTCTGTGTCAAAGCACCCGAATTTCACCTTCACCCTCATGGTGTTCAGTGTTCTGGGGTGCAATATGGACACTTGCCCACAGAGGACTGGGCTTTAGATGGGCTCACTCAGAATTCTAACACACCCTACATCTCTCCTTTGTTGTTTTTCATTGAAGAATCACAATCTGTTTTCATGCTTAATACTCCAGTTGCTCAAAAGCTAAATAAATCTCTTATGCTATAATATAATTTAACATTAAGGCCCAAAGACAGTGGCATTTGGAAAAACCAATTAGAGGTATCTCTGTTCTCTTTTTTTAATTAACGAGGATGTGGGTAAACAAGATAAAACTTCACTGAATTGATCCCATAGGAGTCCAAAAGTGCAAACCTGAGTTTTGGATAGTAAATTTGGAGTCCAAAACCTATTAACACCTCCCACTTCCTACTCCTCCCTTCCTCACCCTATGTTTCCGCTTTTCCTTCATGATATCCTTGGTGTCCTGAAGCATTTTCTCCTTCCAAAGGTCGAAGAAGTATGAAGGATCTGTGTAGAATTTAAGTGCCTCTTTGCCATCATCCCTGCACCAGAGGGAGGAGAGAAACACACAGACAAGGATCAGGTCACGCATTTCTTGGAAGGAAACACAAGGCACTATCTCAGATGACAGCTCAGAAGTGCAGTGAGATGGTCACAAGTGCTGTTCTTGCCTCTGCCCCCCGTTTCAGAACAGGAAGAGCCCCCCATCTCAGTCACCCCAGCTCTCCCACATCCCACTCCTTCTGCCCTCACACAGTCCCTCCATTACTCAGCACCTGAAGAGCTCAACTGCTCTGAACAACCACCAGGAGAGCAGCAGGTCTCTCACTTCAACTCCCTTTTGTTTGTGCAGTATTTTGGTGTGGAAAAACCTCCTCCTCCAGCTCAGGAACCCTAAATCAGACCAGCAGCGTCCTTGAAGCTCCTGATGAGCGCACACAGACTCCCTCTCCTCCCACTCTGCAGTGCAGCCGCGTCTGGCAGGAGACAGCTGCCTCCAGCTATCTGTAATTACTTTTTACCTGCTCAGAAGATATTTATGGATGTGGGATAAGTCTCTGGATTCTGACCCCCTTTACTTCTACTACCTACAAGATGGAATCAGAGTGGGACTGCTCAGAACTGGTTACACAGCCAGTGTAGGTCCCACCAGACCAGTGCAGGTCCCACCAGATGTCTCAGACCAGGCAGTGGAGGCCACAGGAAGCATCACCAGCAGCCTGCTGCACCCACCTGGGTGAGAGCCACCTCCAGGTGAATGCTCTGCACCTCACACTGCAGCTCTTTGGAAAGGAGCCATTGGGCTACGGAGGAGCACAGGAAAAATGCCTCATCTGCAGCACACCCAGCATGGTTCTGCAGAGCCAGCCACGCCTGGCCCCAAGGCACCCACAAAAGTGGCAGCAGAAAACCAAAGAGATCATTTTCTAGCTACGTTCATTGGTATGACCTCAAAAGCAAAGTTTCACATAATCCAGAGGACAGAGATTTCCTGGTGGATTTGTTCAGCAGCTCAATTTCCCAGTGGAAACAGCTTCAGTCCAGCACAGCACAGGGAAGGACATCCCCAGCAGGCTGGGAGGAAGAGGTTCTTCTCTGCAAGGGAACAAGGAGTATTGCAGTCCTACCTGTAAGGTGAGAGGATGTTGAGAGGTGGAGGGGTATTGCAGGTCCTGTAGGTTTCGAGGACAGGCACAGGGAGAGAATCTCTGTCAAAGAGCTTCTGGTCCTGAGTTGTGGAGCTTTTGAAGGCCTTCCTGGTGTTAATGCCTTGCAAGGAGACTGTAAGGAAGAGGAGAGAACAAGTGAAGAACAGCTTGACCCAGGCCAACGACTCTGAAGCCCAAGCAGTGAACATCTGATTTCAGTTGGAGTTCTCGGCATGCTTTGCAGTTCTTAAGGTCAGGTTCCTTTTCCCACAGATCCCTTGGGAAACCCATCAAATCTCCAGCGTGCTGCCAAGACCTGCTGCTCCATCAACACAGCTCTGCCTCGAGTGGCCCATGGGCTTTGGAACCCCTGTGACCAAGCTCAAGCAGCTCATCCACAGCCACCCAACTGCTGGAGAGCGAGTTCCCACGTGGAGAGTCACTGAAGAGCCAAAACAGCTGTCCAAGTGCACCACTGGGAGGCAGGGAAACAGTCCCTCTCAGCTCAGAGAACACATTCCAACACCCATGGCAGTGTCATGCTGGTTTACAGTGCTGAACCAACCATGCTGACTCAAGGAGAACCTTCACCATGCTCAGCCTGTGCTCACTCCATTACCTTCCTCCTCTTTGGGATCCAGCTGAGTGACTTTGACTTGCAAGCGGTCAACTCTCTCGACAAGAATGCTCACCCGAGAGGCAAAGGTGT
Organism: Pyrgilauda ruficollis; assembly: GCF_017590135.1. Lineage (NCBI taxonomy): Eukaryota > Metazoa > Chordata > Aves > Passeriformes > Passeridae > Pyrgilauda > Pyrgilauda ruficollis. Next base: position 559,620 of record NW_024514987.1, read on the forward strand.
TGGCTTGAGTAAACAACTCTCCAAATATGTCTTCTGCAGATTTACCTGCAATATTAAAGTGTCCACATTACCCTTATGAACCACATCAGACCATACGCAGTCTCCCAGCTTGTTTTTGAAAGAAAGAAAGAAAGAAAGAAACACTCTTCAAGTTTGTCAGGGTTGAGTTTAACATCCAGGAAGAAAGTGCTTTGTTCCACCAAAACCTGACATTTCCAAGGAATCTTCAAGCAATAAGGAAACAATTGAGACATGCTTTAAAGTCTATTAGAGTAACAAACTAAAGAGGGCTGACAACACTACACTGGTCTGAATGTGGATGCATCTGAAGGTCCTTTAAGATTCTTTGCTGTTCTGTTTCTTAGACAAGGAAATACAGTTAGATTTTCATTGCTCTGGAGAATCTCAAAGGCTCTCAGTCTTCAGCAGACCTGCCTCCAGGGGAGCTGGCACACATTTACAAGCTCAAAGTACTCTGGAAGTAAAGAGCAGACCCAGTCCTGGATCCTGAAGCTGGAGCTGAAACCGCAGCTGACAGCACTGACCCTGCTGTTCCTTCAGGTGGCACTGTCTGAAAAATTGATGCATTCACATTGATTCTAAATCAAAACCAAAGGGGAACTTCTCAGTCAGGGACATTCTCTCTGGAACAGCCTGGACTACCCAGGGGGCTGCTATGAAGGCACCATCCGTGGTCTGGGCCATGAGAGCGCCTGGGGCTCAGCTCAGGAGCTGCAGCACTCACAGGAGTAACAAGAACACAGCCCCATCCTCAGGAGTTAAAAACCCACAGTGCAACAAGAGATGGCCACAGGTAGACAGAGGTGGGAGACCTGGAAGAAACCCAAGAGCTTCCACTGAGTCCTGTTTGTGCTCTGCTCCCGGGCACAGCCCAAGACAGGGAGCCCCCAGCAGGAGGGCAGAGCAGACTTGGCACCGGCCGCAGACATGGGCCGCGGTGTTCCCACTGATGGGAAACATTTCCAGCCACGGCTGCTGAGTACAAGGCTGCTCCCAATAAGCAGTCTGGTTTTGAAGTGCATCGTCATATGGTCAACAGTTTGTTCTGGAATCTGTTACTCCTAAAGATCCTCTCCGACACTCGGGAAAGAAAAACCAGTTGGAAGTCTAATTTTGACAGCAATTTTGGAAAACATGGTTGTCTACAGAGTCGGAGAGACAAAGCACCCTTGCACGAGGCAAGGACAGGGCATCCCCCAAAGCCCAGCTGCACAAACACTCCCAGCTATCTAAGCTGACATATCAACTCCTTGTTCCTGCTCCCAGGAGATCTCCTTACACTGCCAAGCACGGGGAACAAGCCAGGTTAAAATTCAACCTTCTCCACCCCTTTTGGTGGCAATGCCAGGTCCAAGTGTTTGTAGAAAGCAAATGCTGAAGGTTAACTTCAACTGACCTCTTCCTTCCACTCCTAGACAATGCAGACTCCACACATGCTCAATTAACAAACCCTAACTCATGAGAAGGATTTTATGTTTGGAGATTTAAGGGCCAGGTAGCTCTTGTTTTAGCCATGTTTCATGAAGCAATCTCCATTTTCAACATCAGCACAGACCAGCTCTCCTGTCTGACCCAAAGAGAGTAAAAATTTATCTGTGGGAAAATGCGAAACCTTCCAGCGGCAGCTCAAAAAAAGAAAAGTTGCAATTTCGTTTCTACTTTCACAAGAAGTGAAATGAAATCGAAAACATCTCTGAATTTCACAAGGAACTGCAACAAGCAGTAGGGGAAAATTAAGTCTTTGGTTTGCAAAGTATATTTCAAGTATAAAATAATCAATAACAGCATTTTCTATAGTGGTTTTGACCCTGAAGAGAGAAGAGGTGGTCGGTGCTCACTTGCCTGTGTAAGTGCACCTGGAGTTATCACCCAGCATCTCACACGTCACCTGAGCTTCACAAACACTTTTAGATGGGGTGAGACAGAGATTAATTTTTTAGTTTAGTTACTTTGACTGCAGAAGTGCAGCTTACAATCAGAATTATCTTTGTCATGCACCGGCAGGAAGACAGACGGCATGATTTAATAGGTCCTTCCATCTTTAGCTTGTGGATTCTGTAAAATCACACAAAACCGCGCAGCCGACTTATACAAAGTGCTCCCAGCTGCGATAGTAACGAAGGGTAAACTCACTGGAATATGAAAGTTTGACAAGATTTATGTTTGCATCTTTGTAAAGAGACTGTGGTGCACCAGGCATGGCTGATTATTCACTTGACAGGGCTGTCACAGCCTACTGAACCTGCTCTACATTCCTGTAACAGTCAAGGTACAAGGAGAGGGAGAATTTGTTTTTTGGAGAGAGGAAAGGGCATGGGGCAGGAGTTTGGTCATTTGGGTGCAAGCATAGTCTAAACATTGCTTTATTTAAAATACTGCTGACCCTGGGGAAGTGGATGGTGCTCAGCATTTCCCTCCCACCTGCCCTGCTCTGCTCTCACACCAACTGTCAGCAGGAGGCACCTCTCCTCAGTTCCCCCCAGGTACCTGGGACTGGTCCAGCAGCTCACACCTTCTCCCTGCATCCCCACATCCCAGCTCCCTTCCCAAAGAAGAAACCAGGCTGTGATTTGACTCCCAGTGCCTCAGAAGCAGAGCAGCTTTGAATATCTGAGCAAAGAAGGTCTGAACCTGTGGGATCTGGCCAGGGCTGTCACACAAACCCACACGTGTCTCTGAACAGGGATGAGCCTTCCCTGCAGCTGGGCTTTGCACAGCTTTACTGCCTCCTTCCTCACCATTTCACATGCACGAGATGGATTTCACTCACACTCCACAACCATCTTGGCTACCAGACCTAACAAATGAACAACGAGGGCCAGTTGAACGTGAGCAGAGAGCCTGCTCTCGCCTGTGCAGTGACATTTCTCCAACCCAACAGAATGTGACACCGACTGGCAGCAAACACGGGCCCAGATTTCAGTGACAGCCATGGTTTGCACTGCTGGAAAGAGGCTGCACCCAAACTTTGCCTGCCACATGGCGGAAGACAAGGGCTTGCTTTGCAGAGCAAGCAGAAGGGCTTGCAAACACCCCAGAGAAGCTAAACAATAGATTAATTTGATTATCAAAGTCTCGCTTCAAGGACAAAGGTGGTTAATCAGAACCCAGAGCATTTCCACGGAGTATGGAATCACCCTGGAGAGATCACAATTAACTCTTCGTTTCTCCTACAGCATGTAGGCCTGTGTTTTCCCTCCAGCTTTTCCAAGGCTCCGGGTCAGCCCACTGGAGAGCTGAGCCAGGCATCGCTCCAGCTCATGCTGCCATTTCAGTGAGCAGCCCCAAACCACCGATGCTCTGGAGGCACCACTGGACTCAGACAGGTCTTTGGGTCTCACAATGCAACAAACAGCAGCAAGGGCAAGCTGGAGCTCCTGCGTGGGGGCTTTAATTATCTTTCATTAAAAATAAGACTACTGACATGGTGTAGATTCAACAGAGTCAAGCTCCATTTAGTAGCGCATGCAATTACAGGCACGTTCTCTGACACAAGATCCTGCCTGCTCCGAGAGCCTCCCATTTTACAAGCCTGAGTTGTGCTCCATCCTTCCATCTGCAGTTTCACTGCAGCCTCTCACATGCACACACACATACACACACCCCCCTCCCCATTTTCTCTTAGATAGGAAGGCAGTGGGACCAGGGATATGAAATTAGCATCAGATTTCTTTAGGAAAACATTTTAGCATTACCCAGGGAAGGCAGATGGGGGAGAAATAGGAACACGAGAGTAGAAAGGGAGCTAAATAAAGAGCAGTAGCGACTCCTGAGGGCAACGCGCAGGCTCGCCATGGTACTCACTCAGGCTGCCCAGCTGTCGAATGACATTTGCCAGGGTGATGTTGGTCACGCATTCCAGCTCGCTCGGAACGCTAGGCAACGTCTGACGGCACAGGTGCCTTGGCTCAATGTTCCTCGTTACTAACGGCATGGTGGACCTGCTTCAGGCACTGTTCTGAAAGATGAAAAACAACCCAAAAAAGAAACAGGAAAGGATTACTCAACCGCAAATTCCAGGCACACCAGAGCCATGGTGTTCGTTTTTCCTGCTCTCAAACGGCTTTACTTATAAGCCTTCTTCCCCCCGCTCCCCACCCTGAGAAACTGGTTCATCAGAAATAAAGATCCTCCTGTTCTCTGACTTGCAGTGGCAGCCCCAGCAGCCCAGGTACAGAGGCAGAGATGGAGAACTCCAGAGCTCTGCCCACACTGCCGGGCGTTGCTCCCCTCCTCCCCAGAGCCCGGACAGGGCTCCTGCCTCCCGCGCTCACACGGCGCCTGGCACGACTCCGACGAGCTCCTCTTCAGAAACACTCCCAACCTGCAATCAATAGTTGCTTAAACCGTGGAGATGAAGGCAGGAGATGTTATTACACAAAAAAAGAAAGAACAAAACAGGCTTCTCCCAGCACGCCAAAGCACACGTGGTGCCTCCCTCCTGGAGCAGCACACGGGGCTCTCCTGGAACAACAGGAAGCGCTTGCAGCTGACCAGGAAACTTTCTGGTGACTGTTCCTTATCCTGCAGGCTGCACCCCTCTTCCCTTGGGAAATCCCCCGGGGATGAGGTTTACACTGGACCATTGTTTTTGTGCTAGAGCAGTTTAAGGTTGAGGGAGATCTGCTCAGGATGCAGGACTGGAGTTTGCTCAGAGGCAAGTCAGCATTGATTGGACAACAGGCAGGACAAACTTCCAGTTCTTTAAAAAACTAATAAAATAAAAAACCTGGAGAAAACCTAAGTGTCTGGAAGTTATGGTTTGGACACTTTTATGTGCAGGTCAGTGTCTTGAACTAAGAAAAATCTCCTTTGCTAACAGGCCCAACGTTTAAGCATGAAACAGCTTCGTCCCAGATCGTCCAGCTCCAGGAGGGAGAAGGAAACCTGTGTGACCAGCTCACCAGAAGGAGCATCATACATGCCTGAAATCTTTAGGACTAAGTGAAAGCAAATACATCCCAAGTTCTTGATTAATTTAGAAGGGGAAAGAATCACTTTTCTAGGTCAGCTGAGGAACAACCCAAGAGAAGCAGGCAGCTCCCATGTGATAGGCATGCGGATCTGCTCGGGCTGGGTGTAAAAATAAAACAGGAAGCGAACAGCTTGGGGAACATGGCTTCCTGTCACCACCAGCAAAAACCCAAGAACCATAAAAAATCAGCTGTTTGCTCTTGACTTTGAGCCACCCTTTGATAGTCTCTGTGGCAGCTGGCAGCTTATCTTTGAGGTCCAGGAGTCCTTCCTGGATGCTTTTCTATCAGGGTGTTAAGAGGAAGAAGTGGGCATTATCCCTCCTAATTACCTCAGAAGCCAGATTTTGAATTGCTAAATTTGACCCATTAAGGCAGAGGAGTTCAAGAGCCGCAGCACCGGGCGCTGGGATGTCTCCCAGACAAGCAGATGTAGGTTGCTACCATTTTGCAACGCCTCTACACGAGGGATTTCACAGCATCCCAGAATGCCAGGATGGTTTGGGTTGGAAGGGACCTTAAAGCTCATCCTGTTCCAACCTCCTGCCACGAGACCAGGCTGCACAGAAAGGGTCCCCAAAACCAAACGCCTTATGGAACAGGGGAGCCAGATCTGCATCCAAATAAATAAAAGCAAGACCCTCTGAGGACTGAGTCTGTGTTGTTTTTCCCCGTGTCCACTGCAGCCATCAGTAACTGCTGGGATATTTAAAGAACAGGGTGAACTAAGGAAGGGCTCTGACCTTCCCTTCCCAACACCCCGTGTTTTATCGATTCCAGCCCAAGCCCTACAATCTTTTGTCAGCTTTAGTGCTTCATGCCAGACAAACTTTCCCAGCTCCCCCCAGACTGCAGTCTGCACCAACCAGCAGCTCTCATAAACAAGGCAGCATTTGCAGGCTGCCTGCATCCAGCTTCTCCCCTGTGCTTCCCCAGGGCTTGGCCAGGGAGCACACACGGTGGGATCTGCAGAGCTGGACTGGACAGCCTGCCTGGAAACCTTCCAAGGTGGAGGACAGACAGAAGGAAAACAGCAACAGGAAAAATAAGCCTGGAAGTGGGGGATGAGATGTGAGCATTCTGTATAAAAGGAGATAAAAAAAAAAACCCAAGATGATGGGTAGCATGGTTGGATAAATGCAGGTAACACTGATCTCTGCAAAGATGGGGAAAACAGGGCAGAAAATGGCAGCAGTGCCTCAAATACCAACAAAAAAAGGCTCTGAATACATTGCCTGTATACAGACACCCCAAAAGTGTTTGCCTTCAAAGCACGTTTTGAAAGTAAAAGCAAGGAGTAGTGGTGAGAACAGCTTTTCTTAAAAGAAAAACTAAGGTAGAGCACACGTACAGCACAAATTTGCACTGGCAAAACAGCAGAGATAAAGGCTAAGAAAAAGGCTCCCTTTATAGCCCAGCTCATCCTGCCAGCCACCCCCACCTTCCCAGCCACACTCCACTGCAGGAGAGTTTTGCCCTCATGATCACAGCAGCGCTTCCCAGGGCCAAGGGGACAGCTCTGCTGCCCCTAAACCCAGCCAGGATCCAGCAAACTGAGGGATTAAATTAACCCTGGAGAGCATTGGAGATGAGCAAGGCAGGAAGGGCAGGATGGGCTGTGGACAGCCACCCTGCTCTCCCAACAGCTTTTGGGTAAGAGGCATTTTAAAGCCAAAATTCCTCTCTTCTGAGCAGAAGGATGAGGAGCTTCAAGATTTCTCGAAGGAAATCTGGGACCTGCAAAAAGAGTGGGTGATGTCCCTACAAGAAGACTGTAAGACCCTGCTTTTTCCTGGAGTGTTTGGAGGGTGGGGATAGAGATAACAGCTAACGGGCTCCTGTAAAACCTTCATGCCTCATGAGAAGGTGGGACAAAGATTAATAGCGAGGATTGGAAAATAAGTGGAGTATTTCAGAAGCAGGAGTCAGGTAGGGCAGAAAACCAGGTGTGGAGAAGGGGCAAAGCATGAGGGCAAAGGGGAAAGAGGAGGCAAAACACTGGAGGCAGCACAAGGCACGAGCTGGGGGCAGGGAGGAGACACAGTACATAAAGAAGGGACAGAGCTAAAAAAGCTTTCTGGGAGGCTGATGCTGTTATTCTTTAAGAGAGTCATTAAGGAGGCGACTGACAGCGCAGTGCCAAGCACGGGCCAGCCAGAACCGCTTCACTTTCCATGCTCAGGGCATGACAGCACAGCAGAATTCCACCCTGCCTGGCCAGCCTGGTCATCAGGCATTAGTCACTGTCACACAGTGGCCACAGACCATATATTATAACTAAATCCTACCATTCAGATGCAACTTAAATGAATTGCAAGGCCAAAAATCCTTATCTTTGGGGCAAAGATAAGCGTTTCTATTTGTTTATGAATGCTGGAGATTAGATTTCTTTTGGGAGTGTAGAGTTTTGGGGTGCAGACACTGTTTTTAAAGAAGCTGCAAGAATGACAGGGGCACAGAGGAGCTGCCCTGATCCCAGTGTAACAGGAGAGGAGATCAAGTATGTCACAAGTAAAAGGAAACCGCCTCTAGAAACAGAAAACTCTGCAACAGATTTCTAATGAATATGGAAAACAAAGAAGGCATCAAATTGAAACACAGTGAGAGGAAAGAAGTTCAGTGATCTCTGCTGGCTGGAAGAGCCCTAAGGAAAATCCACAAACCCTGCTGCATCAATCCCCTTCAGAAGACTCATCCTCCCAACCACTGTGCTTCACACCTTCTTAAACAAGGAAACAAAAGATTTTCCTCTCCCACTTGAACCAGACCCTTCCTACCTGCTCCCAAGCCCTTCCTCTGGAGCCTCCAAGTCATGACTTGAATCACAGAAGGCTCCAGGAGCCTCGACGATGTTGTGAGGGCAGTGACTAAAAGCCAAACCATCTGAAAGGCCCAGCTTTGCCCCGCAGCTCCTTTCCCCTTGCTGCCCCACCTACAGCCGGGCATTGCCAGGATGCCTCATAATTTCCCCTCTCCCAAAATGCTTACACAGGCTCTGCCGAGCCCTGGCCTGCTCCAGCCCAGAAAAATGTTTGCTGAGCACAAAGAAGCCCTGGAAGCTGAATTCACTGCTCCTACATTCCTACTGATCTTCCAGCCTCAACTGGCACCTTGTTTCCAGGGTTCACCAGGTTTTTGCTCCCCATCATCCTTCCCAACAACTCCTGCCCTTTCTCACTGCACACATTGTAGTCTTGGATGCCTCATGCTTTTCCAAGAAAGCAGGATCCATGTAGAGCTTCTTCCCGTGGCTGCTGATCTGACACCCACAATAAGCTCTCACCTTGAATGTCCTGCTCACCAGCTTTTAAGAGGATTCAGACTTTGGCAATTAGTTCTGTAAATACTCTTGGGCACTGGGGAACAAGCGTGGCCCAACACAGGCTGGAAAAGGGGGAAAAACGTCGACTTGCAATTCTTGCCTTTCTGAATCCAGCACTTTAAGCAAAGCCGAGGTAAATCCAAGATAAGCATGCTGCTCCAAGATTTCTTATCAGCAAGCCATCGACCGCTCTCCCCATGAGCTCTGCTGCAGCAGATCACTCAGGAATCCCAGTTCTGGATTAGAATCAAGTACAATTGGTTTGCTTCTAACAAGAACTGCCAGTCCATAAACCCCTCGCACAAAGCTGTGTCTTATTGACTATTTTTAATAAATAGGGCTGGCACAGTAAAATTGAACAATTGCTAGGAACAATAAAGGAGACAGACTTTGATTACAACTATTGAGAAGCAATACAGGGATGTTTTAGCATTGAGTATTTGCTTTCCAGTGCGAGCTCTGTCAACTGAAAACAGCAACTCAGAGCAAACACTCCTTAAAAAGTGGTTTGGAGTAGAGCAGGAAACAGCACTGCACAGCAAGAGAGGAACCAGACCTGTTTTTTGGGGTTTTTTTTTGTAGAGCAGGCAGATAGCACAGTCACTGTGGTGGTGCAGAGGAGAAGGCAGGCAGGACTCCAAGGCGAGCCCTGCGGATGCAATGCACACAAAGGGCTGTAAATAACAGGTGAGGTGGAGGGAGAGATCTGGCAAGGTTCTCCTCACTGGTATCTGACCAGTTAGCATAGCGTTACTGGGAGTCACCTGGGTAATTCCCCGCTCAATGTGACACACAACCTCTTAGATCAGGGACCATCTGCAAATAAATCTGGACCCCAGCAGTGAGATCATCTGTCATAGTGTCTGGTGTAGCACAAAGCACCTAAGGAGGGCAGAGAGCTTTTTTTGGGAAAGGGAAGGGAATTTAGGCTTCATTTCCAAGTACGTCAGGGTGACCAACCACCCTGCCCTCGGCAGGGCTTACAGAATCCTCTGCCTGGACACAAACAGGCAGCACACTCAAGGAGACCAAGCCTTCAGCTCAGCTTTGGAGAGCAGCCTCTAGGAGTGCCCATCGAGGGACTGGGCACACCAGCAGGTCTGGGAATGAGGGGGAAAGGAGATAATCAGATCTGAAATTCCCATCAGTATGAAATAAGACTTAACTCAGTAGCTTGCCAACGCAGACCGACTGTTCTTTCTAATGTCTGTGACAACTCTGCTTCAAATTTCAAGCTTCTCTCAGCAGTAACTACTCCCCCATGTAGCTGTAATGGCCAGAAAGAGACTGGCTTTTATGTAACCCCAAAAGACTTGCAGAAAGGGAAGCAGCAGCCACACACACACACAGAGGGAGAACTGAGCGGAAAAAAAAATCAGCAGAAGGCTCTGCTGAGTGCTCAGGGCTATATCCAAGCTCACAATGCAGCCACAGAGAAGTGGGATGCGGCAATCAGAAATGCTCCAGTTCCACGCTCCGAGAGAGACCCAGCAATCAGTGCTGCATCCGAGCAATAGGGAGCGAAATTATAGAGCAAACTGCCATGTGATGCCACAAACTACTCCATCCCGCCAGCTGTAACAAGTATTCATTCCCAAAAATGCATCACAGGCTCATCTGTCATTACCAGCCCAGCCTGCCAGCAGCTGAGCAGGAGTCAGCAGTGAAGGGCAGCTGCAGGGCTGCTTCCTTTCACAGTGGTCTATTCTCCCAAAAAACCACGGGGGAGATGGATGGGTAAAACCCCCCGGGCGCAGCAGAAAACATTGCCCACCATCTCTCAGCAGCCGGTGGGATGGGAAACACACGCTGTGTTTTCACCCACCATCACACAAAAGCTCTCCTGAAGCAGGATCTACAGAAAATCCAGGACCTTTGGGAGAACACACTGAGCTGATCACAAAATCCACATCACCAGCCCTCTGTGTGCCAATAACGCACTTCCATCAGCGAGCGGAGAACTCTGCAGGCCCGACCTGCTGCTGTTATGAAAGAGGATGTTTGGGCAATAACGTGGGGCAAGAGCAGCACTGCCCTTTCCACAGCCACGTTCCCACAGTGGGAGTCAGCCCCGATCCCGCAGCACAACCAGGACTGCACAGCGTGCAGCCCTTGACACAACCAACATCCAGCCCGCTCCAATCCCAGAGTAAAAATAAACCTTTTTTTTCCCTCCCCTGCCTTCCCCCCCCCTCCAGTCTGCTGGCTCTGAAAAATGCAAAAGAGGCTCAGAAAGCCATTTTCTGCGGGTTTTTTTGTCTGGCTCATGCATTATCATCATCATTTACTGCCCTCAAGGGGATTGCACAGGTGTGACTGAAAATTTGGCTCTTCCTTTTAAACTTTTTGTTATCAGCTTTGCTGAAGATGATCTTGCTGGAATAAATACCAGGCTGCTCTCCTGGAGAGGGACTCGCTCAGAGCTGTTGTCAGAAATCTGTCTGGGGGTGGAAGGATGGGGGTGTCACTAATGGGGAACATACAGATCCTCCTGGCTTCTGCTGGAGTGCTAACAGAGCCAGCAGTTTGACCTAGACTTTTATTTTTTTAATTCCTAAGAAACAAACCATTGCACTAATTAATGTTTCCATTCATTTAGCTGAAAAACAAGTTAAACAAAGAGGGTCACCTGGTGTTCCTATCAATACCTGACTAGGATACAGGCAGAACAAATGCATTTAAATAAAACTCTAGAAGAGACGTGACAAGAGAAAGGCAGTTTAGCTCAATTAAAGAGAGCTGTCACAGGGATTTGATTCTCAGAATATAGAACTATTGATTAAACAGGAATTAAAGCTCCAGAACAGAAAGGTTTCAAGGTCTTTGCTGTGAGGGTATACATCAGCAGAGAGAGGCAGGACTCCTTCAGTGCCACAAGAGCTCTGGCTTTGTTGCTTCCTAGGAAACAGGAGCAGCAGAGGGAGCAGAATGCTCTCTACTAAACCTGTGAATAATTTGGGCAAGGATACAAGGTCAGTGACAACACAGAGCAGCATCACGAGTGTCAATCAACAGGTAGCTTTGGTGTACGAGGGTATTGAAAGAACACAATAGGCTCTAAAACATTTCAGGAGTACACAGGGAGAGGCCTGGGCAGGTTTCAGTCCTAGAATCCCACAATCCTAGAATGGTATGGGTTGGAATGGGCCTTAAAGCTCATGCAGTTCCACCCCCTGCCATGTGCAGGGACACCTTCCCCTGTCCCAGGCTGCTCCAAGCCCTGTCCAGCCTGGCCTTGGGCACTGCCAGGGATCCAGGGGCAGCCACAGCTGCTCTGGGCACCCTGTGCCAGGGCCTGCTTACCCTCACATGGAAGGACTCCTTCCCAATTTCCCACCTAACCCTGCCCTCTGGCAGTGGGAAGCCTTCCCCCTTGCCCGATGTCCCCCTCCAGCTCTCCTGGAGCCCCTTCAGGCACTGGAATGGGCTTTAAGGTCTCCCTGGGGCCTTCTCCAGGCTGGACATTCCCAGCTGTCCCAGCCTGTCCCCAGAGCAGAGGAGCTCCAGCCCTCGGAGCATCTCTGGACTCGCTCCAATGGGTCCATGTCCTTCCTGTGCTGAGCACCCCAGAGCTGGAGGCAGCGCTGGAGGTCACCAGGGTGCAACAGAGGAGCAGAATTTTCCAAGTCTCACAGCCAGTAACAGTGCTGAATTCACTTCAAAAGGCCTTGACTAGAAGAGACACCACGCAGGTGGGGAGGCAAGCAGCGCCCCTGCCCAGAGCTGCCCGTGGAGGTCCAGCAGGAGCCCCTGGCTCGGGGAGGCCTGTGCTGCTGCCTGCCTCCTGCATCCCGGCCTGAACCGCGCTAATGAGCACAGCTCCCTGCTCCCGCTCTGCCAGCAGCCTCCCCAGGCACAGGAAAGGATTGTGGCTGCTTGTGTCTGCCGCGCTGACAAAGCCCAGCTCACAATACGGCAGCGCATTCTCATTCCTGGGCAGCGCTCGGTAATTAATATGGAAAGAGAGGGTGTGCTTTTTTCCCCCTAAATGACTTATTCGTTAAGTTCGAGCATATTTTAACCTTCCTTTTCAGCAGATAAACTCTGTCTCATTTGCAGCTAAGCTCAGCCTTCCCTTCTTTGCCACACACTAAACTATTTTGATTAATGAAAGAGTAGGAACAAACCAGTTCCAAGTGTTTTCTATAGAGCTCAACTGCTCTTTCAGTTTCAACTCACGCCTAGATAATTATATCACAGCTCTGAGTGCCCCCACCCTTCTGCTGCACTTGGGGAATACTGGAAAGATAAGTCTTTTCTTAATTATTAAATGTAAATAGCTCATTAAATATAATCCAATTACTTTAATTGTAAGAAAAAGGAAGTAATTACAATATGTACATGTATTCTTGCCTGAACAGTTTTAATATCTTAAATGAATCTTTGCAGCATTAATATTTTAAGTCAACCTTTGACATGAGGGGAGAGAAAAAAAAAAGGACATTGACTCCCTGATATTTTCCAGAAGTGTTGTCCCAAATCTGTTGGGATTTTGGTCACAAAAAACCAAGAGAACAGCCTTGAGCATCTAAGTCAAAATGGTTTATAAACAACATCTTAATAAAGTCAAAATAATACACAGGCTTTCCATTGTGGAGGGAAAAAATAAATATATAAACACGATGCCACGTGAAGAGCCTGAATATGCTTTTGGGATCTCAGAGCCCAGCAAGATGGGCACTGCTGTGAACGTGGGAGAACAGGCAGGATCCCACCACAGCAGCACCAAAAGCCATCACGGACCTGGGATTTTCCAGGCAGTTTCTCCCCACACCTATGGTGTGTCCTGCTCAAGGGTGGGGGAGAAGGGGCCTGCTCCACATGTGGGATTACCCTGCTCTTGCATGGCAGCGTCCAGCGAGGTGATCCCACAGAAATGCTGAATGCAGCGCTTGTGTGTGCACAAGCCATCTGTGCAAGGCACAGGCACGGCCCAGGATCCCGGGCTGCCATTTGGGATTTGCAGGCAGAGCTGCAGGAAGCTGTGAGGAGCAGTCCTCTGGTTTTGCTCAACAGCATGACAATCCCTGGACTCACTTTCTCCATCCCTGCAGCCAGCGGGACCGAACAACCTTCCAGCAGACTCCAGCAAGGCCCCACTGTTTCGACCGGCCCCCCTGGTCTGACAGAGAGGGGTCAGGTTTCAGCTTGGCTGTGGTGACAGATGCCTGTGAAATCTCCTTGGGACAGGCAGAAAAATATTCAGTTTAAACTGTAGTTGTTTCCATTTTTCATGTTCTGAGCCCAGCAGTGATCTCACCTTACGTAATCCGCAGCGCAAACTCCGGGCTCTGGACCATCCAAACCTATTCAAGGGTGTTTGAAACCATAAAATCCCAGAAAGGTTTGGCTCAGAAAGGGCCAAAGCTCATCTTGTTCCACCCTCTGCCAGGGGCAGGGACACCTTCCACTCGACCAGGTTGCTCCAAGCCCTGTCCAGCCCAGCCTTGGGCACTTTCACAGATGGGGGCTGCTCTGGGCAGCCTGTGCCACAGCATCACCACCCTCACAGGGAAGGATTTCTTCCCAAAATCTAACCTAAACCGGCTCTTTCAGTTTGAAGCCATTCCCCCTTGTACCACTCTCCTGACCCTTGTGCCCAGTCCCTCTTCAGCTCTCCTGGAGCCCCTTTAGGCTCTGGAAGGGGCTCTAAGGTCTCCCTGGGAGCTTTCTCTTCTCCAGGTGAGCACCCCCAGTTCTCCCAGCCTGGCTCCAGAGCATCTCCATGGCCTCCTCTGGACTCTCTCTGGCAGCTCCACAGCCTTCTTGTGCTGGGGGCCCAGAGCTGGATGCAATACACCAGGTACCGGAGTACAAGGGGAATCATCACTTTATTGAACAGATCTTTTTGGGAAAAGAGAGATTAGACTGTATTAGGGATGCAAAGGACGCAGGCCTTTCTAGCCAAGCTTACCACAAGGTCTATAATAAGCTGCTTTATGGAAACCTCTCATGTGAAGCCAGCCCCTAGATGTAACCTCCTTGATACAATATTGAATTCTCAATAGCAACCAAAAGGCTATTTTGTATAAGTTAATTACAGCCGTTTTTAATTTAGCTTGCAGAAGGGAAGCGGCCAGTGATTTCATGCTGCCCTAGACAGAAGGTAAAGGTTTTCCACAAGCTGTGTTTATAGCTCTGCGCTTTCCTCCAGCAAAGCACCGGCTCCGCAGCTGCTGGTATTGAAAGAACAGGATCTGGGTGTGTGCACGGTTCTCTCTCGCCTGGTTGGGTTTTTTTGCAGCTGCAAGGCCAAACCCATACGAGTGCGTGTGTGCTTTTTCTTATGGTGACAAAGGCAGGGTGCCTGAAAGGGAACTCGCTTCCGCTCTGGCAAGCACTCAACCATTTGCTGGGCTAAGGGGTGGTCGGGGAACTTTCACCCATCCATTCAGCCAAGGCCGCTATTCCCCCTCCCTCCCAATTAAATCCCATTTTTTGCACTCCATGCATGAACTGCAGCCACACCAATACATCAGATATTGTGGCTGATAGCCTCCTCTGAATGCCACTTAAAGCCCTCCAGTGCGGAGCGCTCTGAAAGCAAAGCATCGCTCAAAGAATGAGCCACAGAAAGGGACTTTTGCTATAGAGAGACCTGAAGTAAGACTCTAAGTAGTAGGAAAAGGGCATCCAGAGAAAGAGGAAATGAGAAATTAAAACCACATTCAATCTTATTAGTGGTAATACAATAGGTCAACAAGAGGACTTTGCACAACTCCACGGCATGGGAACAATTTATGCAGAACTTGGAGCAGTGACACCAGCAAGTCTGGAGTTTACCGAAACCAGCAAATTTTGTCAGCACTATCCTGAAGTGCCCAGCTGGGAGGGGAGAGGGCTGGAGGGGGATAGCGCCTCCATGCCTTGCAGGGGAGTGTGTTTAGGAAATGAGAATGTGAGGAATACTCCCGCTCCTCATTCTCCATCTGAAACATTTTCTCTCTCAAGGGATTTCCAGCATCTTACGAGCACAGCCTCTTTGAAGTGCTGCAAAGTGGCATTGCTCATCATTTCAGTAATGATAGTAAATAAGCTCCAGTATTTTGTTGATCCTTTTCCTTTTGCTTTACAAACAAAAGGTCAGAGTCATTAGCCCAGTTTGATGAGTGGGGAGAAATGGAGGCTTGGAAGAGGCAGATCGCTCTGGAACATTGTTGGGAGCACCAGTGAATGAAGAAAAGTCACAGGACTTTGGATCAGCCACGCTGGATCACCCAGCCTCCAGATACTCCATGTACTCTGCATCATGGCCAGGCATCAGATGCAGCAAGAAAAGAGCATGGGAGCAAGGCCAGCACAGAGCTAGAGCTCTCCCTGCTTTTCCAAGTGCAGCACCCCACTGCACCTTAAAACCATGGGGAAACAACACTATCATTCAACTGTCCTTCATGGATTTCACTTCCCTAAACTGTCTGATCAGTTCCTTAACTGATGCATCCATGAGATCACGGGGCAGCAAATCCCATATTTATTATGTTAGGTGAAAAGACACTTCCTTTTATGCCCTTCACAATTAGGGGATTTCAATCTCAAATCTATGTGTGGCTTTGCTTCACAAAGGAGCTGTTCAAATAAATTCGTCACCGTTCACATAAAACCAGCCCCTTCCGAGCAGAAGGTTGGACCAGGTTGGACCAGCCTTGGAGCAACCAGGCCTGTGGAAGCTGTCCCTGCCCATGGCACAGGAACGAGATGAGCTTTAAGGTCCCTTCCAATCCAAATTGTTCTGGGTTCTATGACCAAACACAAGAGAAACGCTCAGTTCTCAGGAAGCGCCTTCAGTATGAACCAAAGGAATAACTCATGGTTTGGGTTTGATTTACAGCAGCACTGAGAACAAACCATGTTTAGCAGCCAGCTCTGTGTCTGACCCATTCTGGACTGTGCACCAATGCAGGAGAACCCAAACCTCACAAACAAGTCACCTGGGAACAGCTCACCTGAAGCAGCAACAGCCTCCCAGGCAGAGCTTCCAGCCCTCAAGAACCAGTGCCAACTGCTGCTGCCTCCCAGGCATCCCTGCCTTCCCCTCTCAGCACCACAGCATCCCCCAAAGCACCACTTCTGCCCAAAAAGGGCCTGGGGTACTGCACTGGAAGAGGGGTCACAGAGAAGGCACTGCAGGAACAGAGCTGACCCATCTGTGAGAGACCCATCGAGCTTCCTGGCGCTTTGAATTCCTTCATCAAAGGCCCTGGCAGAAGCATACTTGAGATATCTGAGCTCCACCACTTCTCCAGCAGCAACCTAACACCAGAGAGCTTTCCTGCAATTTCAGGAATTAGGGTAGGATCTACATGAACTATTTCCCAGGCCCATTACGGTGGGGAAAGAGATGGGATGGGGAATGTGATTAACAGCTCACGCTGCTTGCTCAAGAAAATAATGTGGAAGTTCACATTTAAGTTCTTCTGGGAAGGGACCTCCCCTCCTACTGCCTCCCAGGCAGGGAAAAAATATCCTGCAAACCATGAGATGGAAAAAGAAATGTCATATAAATGAGAATTAAGCCTGAATCTGATCACCTTGTACCAAGCACTCCCTCCACAGTGAAGGCTGATCTGCCTCCCATCCTCAAAAAAGAACCAACATGTCTTTTTATTACACAGAGTTGCAAAAATACAAAAGGAAGTAAATGTCACCAGGGTGGTTCTGTTCTGAGCAGTCGTTTGCTTATTACCCAGCAGCCATTGCTACATGCCTTTTTTAATCCCGTGTTTATAAATACCTAAAGTATTTAAATAAATGTTAATCTGCGGTAACTAAGGCCCTGATCTCACAAATATTTATCCTTGCACAGTGAGAATAAACACTCAAATACACAAATTTCTTACTACAGATCCCATTTCAGCCAGAGTGTTGTTGAAAACAGTAACACACCAGAAGACAGGCTGGGAAAATAGCTGCATTTTGCCTTCCTGGGTTTTCACAGAGTGTCACTTTTGGGCTGTTTCCTGTGCATTCGTTGTAGAAACTGTACAAAGAGCAAGGGCAGCGCTGAGGCACCGGACAGGGCCGGTTGTGGCTGCTGGAACCCTCAGAAGGAGCTTTTGGCAGTGTTTTTTCCTGGTGTCCCATTCTGCATGAGGACAGCAGGAACTCTATGCACAGCACATGCAAACACAATCGCTATTCAATCCCTTTCCTGGTTTGTGACTGACTCATGAGCAACGCGTTTTGCTCAGCTGAATGACCAAGGGCTCAGTATTATCATCAAACCAAACAGAGGCAACCCCAAAACCTTGCATCTAAAGTTATTAAACGTTTTGAGTCCAGAAAACCCACTGAGAGAAAATATCTAGAAGGCTTAAAGCCAAGTCTTAACACTTGCTGAAATCTCCTTTATTACAATCTGTCAAAGAAGACTTGAATTTCTGAAAAACATTAATCCTACCAACCTTTGTTCTTCTATCACCACAAAAATATATAAAAAAAAAAATAAACCCAGGAAAGGGATTTGTTGCTGTAACTTTATGCACATGAGGCAATCACTGAAGTTTTAACCCCTCCACCCACACACCGTGATTATCTAACATTGGTGAATGAAATCAACTTTTCCTAGACCAGCCCTGAAGAATGAGATATATTCAAGGCACGCTGAGAAACTGGGTGGGGACTGATCAGAAGGGTTGTATTCCTTGTCATGAATCACTGTCTGCAAATACCTTCTGAGTTGTAACTCACAAAAATACACCATTTCTGTGTGGTGTGTCACATTAGTCATAGGCAAACCAATTTTATACTGGCATGAGCCATCAGAAAGGTTTTATTTCTTTAAATTAATGGAATTTGAGACATTTACTTTTTGATCTCATTACTAGACAAGACTAAAAAAATATCACAGTTCTTTTTAAAACCAGAGGAAAAGGTATAGTTTAGGGAAAAGTTTACACTGAGTTCACCCCTAGAAGTTTATCCTCTTTAAACCCACACTTAGAAGGCACAGCAAGGCTTCACCTCATGTCAGGTGGGCTACAAGGGAGCAGCTATACCATCCTCCAGGCTTTAAAAGGTGCACAAATCAAGGCTTTGGAAGGCAAATCCCAGAAAGCCTGGTGCCACCACCACCAGCACAGCCAGGGATAACAGTGACAACTGCAGCTCGAGCCAAGATCAGCGTCAGGCAGCTCCTGCAAGCTCAGCTCACGCTCTGCCACTCAAACTTCACGTTTTGGAGCACGTTCCTCAGAAAGAAATAAAACCCCCAGAGTGCCCAGGACTTTGTGTGTGGTGAGCTCTGCCCCAGCGCTGGGACAAGGCTCCCGCTTGGCTCTGGGCACGAGGGGGATTCCAAGTCACTCCTGGACACGCTGGCTGTGCTCTCGTGGGGAGATGGTGGCTCTGGTTTGTTTTTAACTCAGTTTGGGATTCAACCACGAGCTGGTTTCTATGGCAAAACCCACTCAAGGTCAGGAAGGGACAAATCAGAAGGAAAAGTGTCGCAAGGCAGCGCTCCGAATTCCTGTTCAGCAGCAACTGATTGTGCAGATGCAGAAAACGGGTGGAAAACAAAACTGCTGCCCTTCCTCATGTGACTGAGTGCACAAGACTCAGTACTTCCCACAGAGCGGGACTTCCCAGGCCTGTGGAAGTGTCCCTGCCCGTGGCAGGGGTGGAATCGCAGTCTTTGAGGTCCCTTCCAATCCAAACCCTTCCATGATTCTATAAAATCAACACTGCTGCATCAGATTTGTCTCAGGGAAGCACATCCGTACCCCTCTGTTGGCTCCCAGGACCTTTTCATTCCAACTTCTCCCTCTCACGAGTCTTCAGGAAGGACACTAAAGTGTGAGGGTTACAGAGGGCTCCATCAATTATGACTCTGCCTGCAGCTGATGTATTTAACAGAGGTTTTTTTAATCATTATTAATAGAATTTCATGTCCACCAACATCCGCAGTGCTGAAAGATTTAAGACTTTCCGTGCTTCCTAGTGCTGAACTCCCAGCATTAGCACATCCCTCAGCCCCACCAGTGCTCTGACCTACGGAGAGGTGCCCAATTCTCTTGTTGCTTCTAAAGAAAGCAAATCAGCAAGGCCAAATGTGAAATTCTGACAGGGAAATAAAAAATCCTACCACAGGAAGGTCCTTGAAGTCAAGTGACAGCTAACAGGAGAAGCTGCAACCCTCACCTTTATCCAGACTACCTGTATCCCAAAGTAACCCCAACACAACCACAAGGACATTCCCCAGTAACTTATTTCTTCTCTAGAAGAAATACGACCTGAGGCCACCAGGAGGTCAGTGCACCAACCCGAACTATCCAACCATGCCCCAAGCTTTTTTGCAGGGAAAAAAACCCCAACCCATTTCGCCGAGCACGATACAGCACTCACGGGGGGTCACACCAAGTATTTCTAGATTTCACGTGCTGTGATGGTTCACAGACAAGGGGGTGACACACGTACCTAAAAGTGTTCCCAGACAGATCGAGGGGTGCACCCAGGAGCGGGCAGGAACAGAGGGGGTTCCCTCTTTGGGGGCACCCAGCTGCCACCCAGACAGCTCTGGACACAGGACAGGTTTGCACAAGCCCCCGTGTCAAACTCAGCCGGAAAATGTCTGCAAAGGGAGGGACCCCTCTGCTCCTAGCCTGCAGCACCCCTTGTTTGCCGGGTCCCCCCGCGCTCCCCGCTACCAGAGCTCGGCACAGCCCCAGGACAGCCGGCACCGGGCAGGCCTCGGAGAGCCCGCAGGCGACGCTTCCCTCAGCCAGCACGGGCCCGGGCACACACCCCGCACCGAGCGCGGCCTCGGGAGGGGCTGGGGCAGCGTCAGGCCGGGCATGGAGCCCCCGGCCGGGTCGGAGCCCCCGAAACAGCGCCCGGGACGGCGGCGGCAGCGGCTCACTATGTGGCAGGAAACACCGCCCGCTTCAACCCCGGCATTCACTATTTGGCAAGGGCCTTGCGGCCCACTCCAGCGCCTCTGCCTCTCTCTCCCGGGAAGAGACGGCCCGGAGGGGCTGGGGAGGCTCGCTCGCCCCTCTCGCACTCACCCTGTCCGCGGCTGTCCCCTCCGCGCCCCCGGTCTCACTACCACCAGGGCGGGCCGGCCCGCCCGTCCGCCATTCCACGGCTCCCCCTCCCTGCCCGGCCGGACCCTCGCCCCGCCTCCCCCGGCCGCCGCGCCGCAGCGCCATTGGCTGCCCGCAAGAAGATGCTGCCGCGCCATTGGCTGCGGCTCTCTGTCCATCAAAGCCGTCCTACGCTACTTTCGTACGGAGCTAGCGCAGCGGAAGAGCCGCACCCAAGCCGGCCGCGCAAAGAGAGTAAATAAGGAGGAGTGTACTATAAGGGGAGCTAGACGGGGGGAACCCTGGGCGGTCTGGGGACAGATTACAGGGCTAGAGGGGAGAACCGCGCCACCAATCACAATTACGATATCTTAAAAATATTTTTGTTCGTTTATGAAAGCCAGAACTTGATATTCTTCCAAGTGGCATGGGAGGAAAGTGTTCTCTGTCACTTCCGCACCTGCCCCGGAGAGCTCCGCTTTGGTGCTGCCTTTCGCCTCTATGGTCTCCCGCCCTGCGAGGAAAGTTCCACCTGGGGGAGCGGGGGTGTCACACCAGGGCGGGGCTGTGGGAGCTGGGGTTTGGGGTCTGGGAGCTTGGGTCTGGGGTCTCGGAGCCGGGAGCTGGGGTCTGGGATGTGGGAGTGGGGGTCTGGGGTTTGGGATTTGGGGTCTGGGAGCTGGGGTTTGGGGTGTGGGAGCTTGGGTCTGGGGTCTGGGAGCCGGGAGCTGGGGTCTGGGATGTGGGAGTGGGGGTCTGGGGTTTGGGATTTGGGAGCTGGGGTTTGGGTTTTGGGGTCTGGGAGCTTGGGTCTGGGGTCTCGGAGCCGGGAGCTGGGGTCTGGGATGTGGGAGTGGGGGTCTGGGATTTGGGGTCTGGGAGTGGGGGTCTGGGAGCTGGGATTTGGGGCCTGGGGCTTGGGATCTGGGATCTGGGGTCTGGGATTTGGGTGCTGGGGTTTGGGGTCTTGGTGCTGGGATCTAGGGATTGGGATTTGGGGGCTGGGGTTTGGGGTCTTGGTGCTGGGATCTAGGGATTGGGATTTGGGGGCTGGGTTTGGGGTCTGGGTTTGGGGTCGGGGTGGCAGTTGTGGGACGAGGCGTGCAGGGTTAGGGGACAGGCCTGCAGGAGGGCTGGGGGGACAGGGGGTGCAGGTGACAGGGACGGGGTTGGGCTGGCACCGGCACCGGAGCCTGCAGCTGCCAGGACCCCCAGGACCCCCGGAGCACCTCCAGCCCTGCTGAGGAGGGCGTCCCCAGCCCCCAAAGCCGGTTCCTGTCACGGGGGTCCCGAGCTGGGCCGTGGGGACAGGGCGATGGCCGCTGGAGCCCTCCGGGTGGTGCTGCCTGTGCTCCCACCTGGATTTGTCCCCACGGCTTGGCTGGGCAGGAGTCAGGGGTTAAAGGAGCCTGGAGCAGCAGACAGCGCTGCTGGGTGGGCACAGGGCCAGGGCAGCACGGGGGTCACAGCCCCGTTCCCTGCCGGGGTCTGCCCAGCACAGTCTGGCTTGGCTCGGGGTGGAAGGGTGCTAAAACTCTCGGGCCGGGACGCCTTTGGCTGGAGCAGGTTGCTGTGAGCCCTGTGGAATGTGGCACTGGACACTTCCAGGGATGGGGCCGCTCATCCTGGTCCTCAGCAGAGCCGCGGTGGTGCTGATGCCCTCCGGAAAGTGATGGGAAATTTCCCCACGTGGCATTCCGTGTTTCTGCTGGTGCACCTGGGTGTGAAATCCTGCCGCCCTGCCTGATGGAAGCGAGCCTGGGGGGTGGATGGGGGAGAGGCAGCGGGATGAAGGGCACTGGCACACACATCCATCTCTTCCCTGCTCTGTGCTCCTGCTTTAAACCAAACCGCAGGGAGTAAATCACCCGCCGGGCGGCAAGCAAACAAATCCAGGGCGGAGCCGGGAGGCAGAGCCAGCCCCGGGGTCACTCCGGTGCCTGTCCCCGTGTCCCCGTGTCCGTGCCTCCTCCGCCCTGTGGCACAGCCTGGGCCTGCCCCGGGCTCCCTGCGCAGCCTGCTGCCACAGATGGACACGGGGACACACACAGGGACACACACAGGGACACAGACACACACACACGGACACACAGACACACAGGGACACACACACACACATTTCTTGCCTGGTTTTTGCATCGCTGTCCTCCGTGAGTCCCACCTCCGCAGGATGGTCAGCGCTTCCCGGTGCTCCCTGCTGCCCCAGGGCAAACTGGCAGGATGAAATGGGACACACGGGCTGCACAGGGTGCCCAGGGCTTGGGATGAACGGGCACATGGGGCACCTGGGGTACCTGGGGTTACCTGGGGTGAACGGGCACATGGGGCACCTGTGATCCACAGGACAGCTGGGATGCACAGGGTACCTGGGGTGAACGGGCACATGGGGCACCTGGGATGCACAGGGTACCTGGGGTACCTGGGATGAATGGGCACCTGGGGTACCTGTGATCCACAGGACAGCTGGGATGCACAGGGTACCTGGGGTGAACGGGCACATGGGGCACCTGTGATCCACAGGGCACATGTGGTACCTGGGATGCACAGGGTACTTGGGGTACCTGGGATGCACAGGACACACGGCATGCCCAGGGTGCCTGGGATGCAGTGGGGCACAAGGGATGGCTGGGGTACACAGGACACAGCCCCAGTACCCCCCTGCCCTCACCCCCAGTCCTCCCCGTGGGGCTGAGGTGCTGCTGCAGGCCGCTCAGCTCCGTGTTTTCCAGGCTGCCAGCGAGCCGTTCCCTTGAAGATCTGCCTCTATCTCAAGGTGTCACAGCCTCAAGGGACCTACCTAATCTGTATCTGCACTGCAACCTTTATCTCTCCTGCTCTGTTTATAGCTGCTGAATAAAACCTGCTAAACTGCAGGATCCAGCCCACCCCCCCTGCCGTGCCCCCCGACTTTTTCCCCTGGTGCTCCTGCCTGCCAGGTGCTTTCCTGTGTTCTGCTGGAGGTAAATGATGCTCCAGGGCACGGGGAAGGGCAGCCAGGCTGCTCCTGCCTCCCACCTCCCTCCCAGGTGGGCTCCAGCCGTGTCCAAGCCCTTGATAACCCCAGGCAGAGGCTGGCACAAAGCAATGCCTCATCCCAGCCCTGATCCCCTCAGCGTGGGCTTGGATTCTGCTGAAAACCAGGTGGGATCCAGGAGGTCCAGCCTCATCCTTTCTCTGCGTGCTTCAGGGGCTGGGAAAGGGGACATTCTCCACGGGAGGGAGGAGATGGCAGCTTGTTGAAGCCTTGGATGTCTCTTCCCTGGCCAACTGCCCCTCTCCCAGCAGGCACAGCTGCATCCCTGCTCCCTGTGGGAAAGGAGCCAGGGCTGTGAGCACCAGAGCTGTGAGGATGCTTTGGAAACATGCTCCCAAGGCTCCTCCTGCATCCCTGATCCCCACGGACCTGCGGTGCACAAGGACACGGGGGTGCAGTGGGGCTCTCAGGATGGACAGGGTACCTGGGATGCAGGGAAGAACCAGGATGAAGTGATGCACAGGGGGAGGGGCTGCCCGGGGTGCCTGGGGTGCACACACGGGCTACCTGTGGTGCACAGCACACCTGGGCTGCACGGGATGGGAGGGGTGCCTGGGATAGCCGGGGCACACAGGACAGACGGGATGCGTGGGACACTGCTGTGACCCTGGATGGGGTGTCCGGGACACAGAGGAGCTGCCCGGGGTGTCTGGCCTGTACGGGACTCTCAGGAGGTGCCTGGGATGCAGAGGAGGTGCCTGGGACCCTCAGGAGATGCCCGGGATGCTCAGGAGGTTCTTGGGACTCTCAGGAGGTGCCCGGGATGCTCAGAAGGTGCCTGGGATGTTCAGGAGGTGCCCAGGACCCTTAGGAGGTGCCCAGGGTGTCCAGGATGCTCAGGAGGTGCCCAGGATGCTCAGGAGGTGCTTGGGACCCTCAGGAGGTGCTTGGGACCCCCGGCAGGTGCCCAGGACACTCAGGAGGTGCCCAAGACACTCAGGAGGTGCCCGGGACCCCCGGCAGGTGCCCAGGATCCCCAGCAGGTGCCTGGGAACCCCGGCAGGTGCCCGGGACCCCCAGCAGGTGCCCAGGACACTCAGGAGGTGCCTGGGACCCTCAGCAGGTGCTTGGGACCCCCGGCAGGTGCCCAGGACCCCCAGGAGGTGCCCGGGACCCCCAGCAGGTGCCCGGGACCCCCAGCAGGTGCCCAGGACACTCAGGAGGTGCCCAGGACCCCCAGCAGGTGCCTGGGACCCCCGGCAGGTGCCCAGGACACTCAGGAGGTGCCCAGGACCCCCGGCAGGTGCCCGGGACCCCCGGCAGGTGCCCAGGACACTCAGCAGGTGCCCAGGACACTCAGGAGGTGCCCGGGACCCCCGGCAGGTGCCCGGGACCCCCGGCAGGTGCCCGGCGCAGGGTGCCCGGCGCGTCCCCGCGCCAGCGTGGCGCGGGCAGTGGCTGTGCCGCTGACATTTACTAATCAGCTCTCACCCAGCGCACACCCGCTCCCTTCTCTTGCTGTCTTGTCTCCATGGAGACTCCGCAACCTTTGCTCACTCGTTAATGGTATCTCAGCAAAAGAAACTCCAACGCCACCCAGCCTTCCCCTCCCGGCCCCGGGAGAAATCCTCGCCTCTCACCTCCATCCCCATCCCCTCCTGCCGCTGGGGATAAAAGGGACGAGTCCTTGTTAGCGAGGGACCCAGCCACGGGGGCAAGTTCTGACGGTGGCGCAGGGAGGAGGGAGAGCCACCATCATCCTCCTCGCCGCCAAAAAAACAAGGCCGGGGGATTTTATTGCCGTGGCAGCAAGGACAGGCTCCATTCATGCGGGATTCCGGCCAGCAGCCCCTTTCCTGCCTGATTTATTGAGCCGCAAGGCTTGGCATGTGGTTCTGCCTGGGTTTCTGTGTCCCCCCCATCCCAAGCCCACACCCCAACATCCACAAAGCCACCCAAAAACCATCCAAAGGGAGTGGCTGGTGCTGGGAACATGCTCCGTCCCCGGTGTCCTGCTCTCGCTGATTCTGTTTTCAAATTAACATGGGAAAGATGCCCATTACCTGCTTCCAGATAATGACTATGATTAGGCAGAGCTCTGCTGCCAGCCGAGATCTGAAGGATTTCTGTGCTCTCCAGCAGCGCTTTGCCAGTGCAAAAACAAGAGCAATAAAGTGTAAATAAAAGACTAAAGGAAATCGTGGGTCCATCAGCGGATGGGGTGTGTGCAGGGGGCTCTAATGATGGGCTCTCTGCAGTGGGGTGGTGGCTGCAGGCTCCAGGCAAGAGAAAATTGGAGAGCGGCTGTCCCGGTGCCTGCACCCCATGTGTCAGCCTGGCTCAGCCCCTGCTTGCTGGGAACGGGGGGTTTGGGGAAGGGAAATTCGAGGTGTGCGTGTGTAAGGCTGTTCTGGGGGCACTCCTGGCCCTGCACATCAGGATGGGGGATAAGGAGGGGGGAAGCAATAGCTGCATCTCCTGAGGTGACTGCAGCAGCTCCCAGAGCATCCAGGGTGGTCCCACCCCTCCCCTGCCTTGTGCTGTGACACTCTGCAGGCATGGAGCAGGACAAGGGACCCTCTGTGCCAGGGGCATCTCCATCCCCAGGCACCAGAGACCCCTGGGCAGGGGATGCTCAGGATGTGCAGGGAGCAGCACGGGAGCATCGGGGCTGAGCTTGTCCCCATCCTCTGGGGATGCTGGGATGTTCTTGGGGGCTCTCGCCCCCATCCCACTGCTGAGGGAGGCACAAATCCCCTGCCTGTGCTGCCAAGCTGAGCCCCAGCTCCCTCTGAGCCTGCCAAGATCCCCCCCACCACGGCCAGAGGAGATGGAAAACCTTGGCTGTGGCCTTGAGCTCACCCCCCTGAGAGCCTTGGGGGTGGCTCTCACCATCCCTGGGGCACAGTGTCCCTCCCCACGGCCCCGTGTCACCCCTGGGCTCCGCTGCCGTGGGATGGGCGCAGGGAGCCCATCCCGGCCGGCGGAGGCAGGAAGCTAATCTGTGCACAGATTAGGCAGAGTTCCCAGCAATGGAGGTTTCTTCTTTTTCCTCCCCCCCTCAGTGATAACAAATAATAATATAATCCCCTTAATCCCTCCCCGAGGAGCCGGCGTGAACTCCCGGCCGGGAAGCACCGCGCTTCTGCCGCTGCTGATAACTCACACCAGGGCCCAGACAAACAAACGCTCTGCCTCTCACGCTGCCCCCCAAAACTCCGTGTGCTCCCTCTCCCAACATCCCCAGACCCCCCCATGCAGCCCCACTGCCATCCTGGTAGGATCCAGCTCCGCTCCTGGCTCCTTCCCTCTCGGCGAGGCCGTCATGACCCTGCAGAGCCCCCAGCCCAGCCAAAGGGGGCCCCTCCAGGACCCCCACAGCTCTGCCCTCTCAGCTCCCACTCCCTCTGCACCAGGGAAGTGGCAAAGCCCCAGGAAGCTCGGCTTAGCACCCCAGGTGCCTTCTGCTGCCTGGGGACAATGTCAGGGGTGTCCCCCTGCACCCTCCTTGTCCCCAGGGAGACACCCCGGGGGTCCTGCAGCCCCCACGACGCCCCAGCTGAGCCCCAGTGCTCTGTTTTAGGGGTGTTGGCGTGGGAGCATCGCCTCCTGCCCCAGCTGAGCCCCAGTGCTCTGTTTTAGGGGTGTTGGCGTGGGAGCATCACCTCCTGCCCCAGCTGAGTCCCCAGGAGTGCTGGCACGGATCCTGCACCCCACACCCATTGCTGGGGCGCTGGGAAGGGACCCTGCATCCAGCTACCAAATCCCCCTCCCTTCCCAGGGACCCCAGCCCGCTATTCCCTCCCTGGTGCCGAGCCCTCCCTCCGCCACCTTCCAGCAAATATTAATAACAACCCTGCAACTGCCTGTGCTTTTATTCCCTGGCTTTGCTGGCCCTGGCTCTGCTGAGCTCAGCTCCTCTGGCTCCAAAAGGCCTTTTAAAATTACCAGAGAGTGGAGACCCCTGCGAACGCCCTGCCCCCGGCTGCCCCCTCCTCCCTGGCACCGCCCGGGGTGGCAGCGCCCCTGTGCCCGCGGGGAGCTGGGTGCCATCCGCCCCCTGATTGCAGAGGCGCCAGGCTGGGCTTGATTAAAACCCAAGTGAAAGCCAGAGCCAGGGCAGAGAGGGGGATTAGATGGCTCCGGGGAATGTTAATGGACTCCAGAGCTTTCTGCCCGGCTGGCGGCTGGGCTGCATCCAGCGCTGGGGCGGGCGCGGGGAGCGCGGCCGGACCCCGCAGCCCCCGGGGGCGGCGGGGACGGACAGACAGACAGACAGACACACGGGCTTGGGAGAGCCTTGCACGGGCCTGGCCCTTCCTCCGGGGAAAGCAGCGGTGGTCTGGTGCTGCAGGGCCGGTGCCGGGCCCGACTGGCACCGCTCGGGTGGCACCAGCGGCAGCCACGCACCCATCCCGGTGTGCGGGACCGGAGCAGTCTGGGGCGACACCGGCCCTGGGGGGCTTCAGTGGGGCCGGAGGGGCTGCCGGCCGGGCTGCTGCTGCTGGCAAGGGCCGGTGCGGGGGCACAGGGGGGCTCTGGGGGTGCCGGTGCCCCCACACGGAGCCGTTCCCCGCCCGGCTCCGCTGGATTGCGGCTCTGACGTGGGAAATCGCCTCCCTCCCTCGTTAGCTGTGATTAGCATGTCAAGTGGTTGAAGTTGGTGGGTATAAAGGATGCGAGCGAAGAATAATGGCTTCAATTTTCTTCACGGCACAGCCATTAATTTGAAGGAGAAGGGGGTGTCCAAAGCTGCCGGCAGCTCCAGCCCTGCGGGGCCAGGGCGGCTCCTGCTGCTGCCCTGCCCGGCCGGGGGACGCGGCCCTGGCGGGGAGCCTGGCACCGCCACGGGCATCCCGAGTGCCTCCCGTGCCGGGGCACACGGGCGTGCAACACCTGCGTGTCCATCCGCAGCGCCCCGCGCCCCCGCACGCAGCCCCGGCAATGAGGAATTCCCCCGGCCCCGGCCCCAGGTGATGGGCAGGGGGCGAAGGCAGGGGCAGGGGGGCAAATTCCTGCCGTGTTTCCAAGGGGATGGGAAAAAGTGGGAATGGAGGCAGGGCTGCCTTTGCCGGGTGGGTGTTGGACCCTGCGGGGGTCCCCAGTTCCCCGTGGGTGCAGGGGTCAGGGCTCTGGCTCCGTGCCGGCCCCTCTGACGGGGAGCATCCCCCAGCCCGTGGTCCTGCAGCTCGCCTGGTCTCCCAGCTGCAGCATCCTGAGAGGCCAGAACCCTCCTCCCAGCAGAGCCGCTTAATTAAAACCATCATTTCCATCCCGAGGCACAGCCAGGCACCAGGACCCGGCTCACCCCACGTCCCTGCACAGCACGTGGCCACGCCGGACTCTCCCTGCGTGCTCCCTAACACAGCTCCCAGAAACCTTCCAAAAATCCATGCTAGACAAACAAAAAAACCAGCAAAACAATCATTTCCCCCCCAAATTTTGAGCTTTTTCCTCCTTTCCCCCAGCAAACCCAGGTGGTGCTGGGCTGTGCTGATCAATCCCCAACAATCAGCCCCATCACGAGGTTTTTCAGGCTCCAGAGTGGCTCATGCTGCTTGAGAGATATAATTGAGGCTTTAAAAAAAGACAAAAAATAATAAAATAAGTGAAATCCAGCTGTGGTCCAAGCAGCCAGGCATACCCAGCGAGGCTCGGGTGTGCCAGGTGATGCTTCCTGGTGGGATTTACCTGCTGGGGGGGAATTTCGTCTTTCAGTGCTGCTTGTTGTGACCTGAAACGGGAGAGGGGAAAAATGGGGGGGAAAGAGTAAATTTGATGCTCGTGGGAAGCATCATGTGGAGCCAAGCTGGGAATGAAGGACCACGGACCCCCAAAAAACCAGCCAGGAGGGGGTGGAGGAGCCAGAGGGGGGGTTCAGCACCTTGGGGTGGGTGCTGGCTGCAGGCACGGATGGCTGGACCCCCCCACCCTGCTCCCGTGCCTCAGTTTCCCTCGTTTTGTCACAGCCCGGGGACATTTGGTGGCCAGCAGGGCGGGAGCACAACACCGGGGTGCCCCCGATGGGTCCCGTTTCCCCCCAGCCCTCCTCCCACCCTGGCCAGCAGCCCCCCCAGCAAAAGGGGTCCCCAGCATCACCCCACCCCTTCAGCATCTCCACGGGCTGGGGGGGCGCTGGCAAGCCCGACCC
Source organism: Pyrgilauda ruficollis (assembly GCF_017590135.1). NCBI lineage: Eukaryota > Metazoa > Chordata > Aves > Passeriformes > Passeridae > Pyrgilauda > Pyrgilauda ruficollis. Next base: position 589,081 of record NW_024514987.1, read on the forward strand.
CCCTGCTCCCCCCATCAGCATGAGCTGTGAGATCCTCTCCATAGCAACCCCTGCTCCCCCAGCCCCAGTG
>NW_024514987.1:591562-604654 GCF_017590135.1 Pyrgilauda ruficollis
CTCTGGCGCCGCTCCCCTCTCCCACCCGTGCCCCCCGGCCCCCTCTCCCCGCCCGGACGCTGCCGCCTTCACCTTCCCAGGCTCCCCTCTCCCACCCGCGCCCCCCGGCCCCCTCTCCCCGCGCGGACGCTGCCGCCTTCACCTTCCCAGGCTGGAAGTTGGTGCATTTCTGAATTTTATTTTTCTCCTTATTTTCCTGCTTTTTTTTTTTGGCTCCTTTCTGGCGCTGGTGCTTCTCCCATCCACCAGCGGGAGGTCGCCGGTGCTGCTGTGCCCCTTGCCCCCGGCGGTGCCAGGGACGGGTGGGCACCCCTGCTGCCTGCAGACCCCCGGGGGTCCCCCCGGCTCCGCCGCATCCCGATCCGTGCCGAAATTCAGCTTCCCTGGTGCAACCCCGCCAGACGCCGGCGTGCCCCCCGAAATCCCGGGAGGGGCAGCGTCCCTCCGGCAGCCCCCCCCGGCACGGCCAGGCCGCGCTCCCCCAAAAAGAGAAGCAAGAAAGCAGCGGGCATCGCTCAATATATAGGTTTCTTTTTAATATAAAAAAAGTGCCTATTAAAAATTCCTTCCTAAATAACACAAAAAGACCGTTTGAGGGGCAAAGCGGGGGCCGGGGGGCTCACGGGGGGGCCCCTCTGGCCAGGGCAGCACAAGCACTGCACAGGGCAGCTGGGGGGCGGGGGCAGGAGGGGGTATTTTGACCAAATTTGGGTATTTTCCCATTTTTTTTCTCTTTTTTTTTTTTTTTTTTTTTTTTTTTTTTTTGTGAATTTTGCCTTTTTTATCCATTTCAGGGTGGTTTTCCTCTCTTTGTGTGTGTGTGTTTTCTCTTGGTTTTTTTTTTTTTTTTGCACAACCCACAAAGCTGCACAGAGATTGCCAGACTCTTGAGGAGGGGGGGTCACACAGGGAGTTTGTGGGAGGAGAGGACCCCAAAGCCCACCTGGCACCCACACACGCACCCACACCCTGAGCTCGTCACCGCCACCGCCTCGGGGACCCTGGGAAAGGGACCCCCCTTTACCCCAGCCCCCCCACTCCCCCTCCCCACCAAGAGGGTCTCTGATTGATTTATTCCTTATTTTTTTCCTTTTTTTTTTTTTTTTTTTTTTTTTAAACTCCTTTTTGTTTTTATACAAATTTGGATCTTTGGGTGTGTACTGCCAAAAAAAAAAAAAAAAAAAAAAAAAAAAAAACAAAAAACCAAAAATTTTTTTTTTTTTTTTTTTTTTTTTTTTTTTGTGAATTTTGCCTTTTTTATCCATTTCAGGGTGGTTTTCCTCTCTTTGTGTGTGTTTTTTTTCTCTTGGTTTTTTTTTTTTTTTGCACAACCCACAAAGCTGCACAGAGATTGCCAGACTCTTGAGGAGGGGGGGTCACACAGGGAGTTTGTGGGAGGAGAGGACCCCAAAGCCCACCTGGCACCCACACACGCACCCACACCCTGAGCTCGTCACCGCCACCGCCTCGGGGACCCTGGGAAAGGGACCCCCCTTTACCCCAGCCCCCCCACTCCCCCTCCCCACCAAGAGGGTCTCTGATTGATTTATTCCTTATTTTTTCCTTTTTTTTTTTTTTCTTTTTTTTAACCCCCTTTTTTTTTTTATAAAAATTTGGATTTTTGGGTTTTTTTTTCCAAAAAAAAAAAAAAAAGAAAAAAACCAACCAAAAAACCCAACAAAAAAAATCAAAAACCCGCCTTCTTCAGAATAATAATAAAAATAAAACTCAAATCATCATTGAATCATTAAAAAAAAGGCAACGGAAACCCAAGGAACCCATGCGGAAGTTGCACACCACAAAACCACAGCAGATGTACAGAATGCAATATACAAGACACGATTTATAATAAAACATTATATACAATAAATAGGTTATTGTCACTTTTTTCTTTTTTTTTTCTTTTTTTTTTTTTTGTTGCTCGATCTGTAAATAAATTTTTCTCAGTGCATACTGGGGGGGTTTTGCTCTTTTCTGCTGCATATTCACCTCTTGGATGCTTCAGGCCTGTTCTCCATCATTTTTGGATTCTCCCTCCGGTGCATGATTCTCTCTCTTTTTTTTTTTTTTTTTTTTGTGTTTTTTTTTTTTTTTTTTTTTTTTTTTTTGTGATTTTTCCGCTTTTTGTATTTTTTTTTTTTTTTTATCCTTAAACATTTTTTTTTTAACTTCTTTTCTTCAAAAGTATTTACAATTGCTGGTTTTGTGCAGAAAATGAAAATTAATCAAATAAAAAATAAAACTTAAAGAGTCCCTCTGCTTCTGGCTGGGAGGAGAGAGAGAACGCGGCGCCGGCGCCACGGCCGAGGCGGGGCCGGGGGCGAAGCGGGGGCGGCGGGGCCGGGGTCCCCTCCGGAGGCAGCCCCCTCCTCTCCTCTGCTCTGCTCTCTGCTCCGGGATGGGCGGGGGGCGCAGGGCTGGGGGGAGAGGGAGAGAGGAGTCAGGGTCCCACCCTGGGGTGCCTGCCCACCCCAGGCAGCACCCGCGGAGAGGGGTCTGGCACCCACAGACCCGGGGCTGGGGTCCTGATCCCCCCAGTCTGGCACCCAACACTCAGGGATTGGGGTCCTGATCCCCCCAGTCTGGCACCCACAGACCCAGGGATTGGGGTCCTGATCCCCCCAATCTGGCACCCAACACTCAGGGGTCTGGGGTCCTGATCCCCCCAGTCTGGCACCCACAGACCCAGGGATTGGGGTTCTGCCCACCTCCTTCATCTGGCACCCCAACACTCAGGGCTCTGGGGTCCTGTTCCCCCAGTCTGGCACCCATGTCCCAGGGATCTGGGGTCCCTCCCATCCGGCCCTGCAGTCCTGCTCATTCCTGCCTGGCACCCACGTACCCGGGCTCTGGGGTCCTGCTCGTCCATCTGGCACCCAACACTCAGGGGTCTGGGGTCCTGTTCCCCCAATCTGGCACCCAACACTCAGGGGTCTGGGGTCCTGCTCGCCCATCTGGCACCCGAACAGGGGCCTGGGGCATCCCACTCCCCTCAGCCCTGCACAGCCCGGGCTCCAGCCACCCCCAGGCACTGGAGCCCACAGGGTCCCCAGTTTGGTGCCTCACAACACCCGTGCCAGCTGCTCAGAGCCCAGAAGGGGCCGGGGGCACCCCGAGGGTGGCTGCAGGTGTGTCAGAGCACCCAGCACGCCCTGGCTGGGGAACACAGCTGGCACTCACCTGGCGACGGCGGCGTCCGCGAGCCCCGCTGGCGACGCTGCCGGGGCCTGGTGGGGGCCAGCGCTCCACGACCCCATCCTGTCCATCCGGCAGGAGCGGCCCCCGGCGGGCGGGCGGGCGGGGAGGGACGGGCAAAAGAAAAATCCCCAAACAGCCTCCCCCGGGGCGGCCCGGCCGGGCTGCGGGCAGGGGGCACCCGGCGCGGACCCCCAGATCCCCTCCTGCCCTCCCTGCCCGCGCCCCCGCGCTGCGTCCGTCCGTCCGTCCGTCCGTCTGTCCGTCCATCCGATTGTCCTGCTGCGGGGCGGGGGGGCGGCAGTCCGGGAAGCAGAGCCGGAGGTTGGCAGGCGGGGCGGGTTTGAGTGCGGAGGGGGAAAAACGGGGGGTTTCTCTCTTCATCCATTATTATTAATTTTTTCCTTTTGTTTCACTTATTTTTTATCTTTTTTATCTTTTTTTTTTTTTTTTTTTTAAGAAAACAAACAAACGGTTCCAATCCCAGTTAAATACAGAACTTGAAAAGTGTTCCAGAAAAAAGTGCTGGCTAAATTACCTCTGAAAGAGAAACACAACATGGAGAGAGAGGGGGACACGATGAGAAGGGCCCTGAGGGTCGCCTGTGTCCCCCTCTGCCACCCTCACTCCCAGGTTCTCCCCCACCTACCCTGTAACAAAACCTCGTTGTCCCGTTGGCACGTCAGCAGACACTACAATGAGGTGACCGTAAAAGTGTCCTCGGGGTGTTGTTGCTCTACCATGGGTCCCAAAAACCCGCTCTTCTGGGTGGGGGCCATGACGGGGTGCCCTTGGGGTGCAAAACTGGGGTACCTGTAGTTGTCCTGCAGCTGCAACATTGAGTCTCTTGGTACGGGGGAGATGTTCAAGTCATTGATCAAGGGACAAGCGTAGGGTCCTCGGTGGTGAGCCCGGGACATCTCCAAGGGCTCCTTCTCGCCCTTGGAGGGGTGGGTGCTGCTTGGGCTGCTCAAGTGGGGGTTCAGACACGGGGGGTCCGTCCTGCCCATGAAGTCTACCAGCATCCCAGCCCCCGCCTTGCCGTCGTACGAAGGGCTGCGGGTGCTGGCGTTGGGGGAATACCAGTACGGGGGATTTTTGCAACTGGGGGAGTCATAGTGCGCTTGAGGCATGGGGAGGTCGCGGCAGGCCAGGTGCGGCGCGTGCGGCAGGGCCCCCCCCTGCATGCTGTGTTTGAGCGAGTCGCAGGCGGGCAGCTTTCGGATGCTGCCTGCCCGGAGGTCCTCCTTGAAGGCCAAGGTCGGCGAGCAGTTGGGCGAGAAGGCTTTCTGCAATCCGGCCTCGAACACAGTCTGCTGGCCGGGGGCCGCCAGCTGGTGTGGGAGGGCAGGGAAGTGCTTGCTCTCCAAATCCGGCTGCCCCAAACCGGGGGAGTCGCTCTGGAACCCCTGGACAAAGGTCCCGTCCGAGGGGGTGGAGGGGTTCATGGAGTAGGGGCCGGTATAGTCACAGGGGTCCCGCTCCCCCACCCCGAAGCCCCGGGACTGGGAGGGCAGGGGGGACATGCTGCTGTCCCCGCTGTAGTAGTCCAAGCCCAGGTCCGTGCTGTCCTGGAACAGGGGGTTCACCGCCTGTGACTTGGTGGGGAACTTGGCTTTGCCCGTCCCCCTCTCCTTCTTGGAGGCACAAGCCCCTCGGGAACCCCGGGGCTGCCGGGGTCCCGTGTTCCTCTTGGAGGGGTACACGGAGGAAGAAGAGGAAGAGGAGGAGAAACTCAGGTGGGAGGTGTCGAACATATCCACCTTCTTCCGTCGGCCTCGGCCGGGCTTGGAGTTACTCTGGAAGAGGACGCTCTGGTTCCAGTTGTAGCCAGGGGCAGAGGATGCCTCATTCCAGTCCATCATCAGCTTCTCCAGGCTGGAGAGGCTGGACTGGCCCTCGCTGGAGGACGCCTCGCTGTTGGCGCGCCGGTAACCAGCCGGCTGGTTGAACTGGGTGCTGTCAGAGGAGGACTCCGAGAAGGTCTCAGAGACCGTCTGCTGCTTGGCTTTCTGCGGGGTGTAGTTGGAGATGTCCAGGATGACATTGGGTTCATTGAGGTGGCACTCGAAGCCCGGGTTGTAGAGCTGGCTGAAGGCTTCTGAGCTCCAGTCCAACCCACCGTAGCCTTGCCGGAAGGCCCACGGCGCGGCGCTGGGGAACTGCCGGCAATTTTCAGGTGAGGGCTGGAAGGATGCTGACCCCTTGGGCACCATGTAGCCGCCGGGCGAGACGGTGCTGGCCCGGCTGTCGCAACGCAGGGGGGTGTGCGCGGCGCTGGAGAACTGCCCCCCCTGCTCGGCACTGTTGAAGAAGGCGGCTTTTCCCAGTGGCAAACTGGGACCAGCTGTCGGTGGCGCGTAGCCGGCACTGTGGGCGCTGCTGGGCGAGGACGGGAGGCTGCTGCCGCTGCCGTAGGCGAAGCTGCAGTCCTTGCTGTTGGGGCAGTCCTGTGCTGATGGGTACTGCTTTCCTGGTGGGAACACACTGGCGGGCGCCACGCTCTGCCCGGCGCTGCCGTAGCTGCCGTACGGGGAGTAGCCGGGGGTGCCGCTGGCCGCCGGGTGAGCCGTGGGTGACCGGGACACGGCTGACGGCGGGGCCAGCTTGGGGAAGGACTCGGTGCCCCGGCACTCTGACGAGCCTTGGGTCACCCCGTAGCCGCTGGAGGCGCGGCCGGGCGGGAACGCCGGCCGGCCCTGCATGGCCGCGTGGAAGGCGGCTTCGGCACCGGGGTTGGCCGCCGCCACTTTGCCACCGCGGGCGGTGTAGGCGGCCATGCCCCGCTGGCCGGGCAGCGCGGCCGGCGGGGCCGTGTAGGCGGCCGCCGATTTACGGGACTCAGAGCGGGACGCGGAGAGGGCGAAGTCCAGCAGGTCGGAGGAGTCGTCCGAGTCCAGCAAGGAGCGGAAGTAGCCGGTGAAGAGGCTGTGCCGCTCCGGACCGGCCTCTGCCTGCGAGGACGGCGCGCTGCTGGCGTAGAAACCGGCGCGGCCGGAGGAGCCCGACTCCAGCCCCGCAGCATGGAAGGGTCTCGCCTCGGCCCCTTGGTAGCCACCGTTGCGTCCAGCCTGGCCGCCGGGGTGGCCGTGGTGGGGGGCCCAGGGGCTGCCCTTCTCCCCCCCGCCCCACTCTGCGGCAGGGCCATCCCCGAAGCTCTGCCCCGAGTTGGGTTCGGGGAACAGGGCCCCGTTCTTGCGCGCCCGTCGCTTCCGCTTGGGCTTGCCCACAGGGTCGGGCTCCAGCCGGCCGCGCTTGCGGGGGTGCACGGGGTCGGCGTGGAGGGCAGTGGGGGCTTTCTTCTTCTTCCCGATGCCCTCAAAGAAATCGCTGAAGGAGCAGCGCGTGGCACGGGCAGCGTGGCTCCCCCCGCGCCCGAAGCCCCCCGCCTTGCCGCCGCGCCGGCGGAAGCCCTGGACACGGTGCAGGAAGTGGGAGATGCTCTGGGTGTCGGGGGCTTGGTGGATGGACTCGGGCTCGCTGGGGGTCCAGCAGCGGGGCGGCGAGCAGCGCCCCGAGCACTGGCTCTGGCGGTTGAGGAAGGCCAACTTGGCCAACACATCCGAGTAGTCGGCTTTGCTGTCATTGGTGTCGGCGATGTAGGAGGGCTGGGGCGAGGCCAGCTTCTGCTTCCTCCTCCTCCTCTTCTTCACTTCCGGAGTGGGCTCCTTGGGCTTGGCTTGGCCCAGCAGCAGGTTTTTGGGAGGCCGGCCCCGCTTGCGCTTCAGGATGATGGGCATCTCGCCAGGGGGGAACACCACGACCACGTTGCGCCCGTTGTTCTTCATCTTGAGCAGCGGCGTGGGCTCCATGGAGCTGCTGGCTGCCAGCTCCTTCCCCTCCAGGTTCAAGTTGCTGCTGAGCGATGACACCTTGTAGGTGGTCTTGTTCCTCCTCCCCAGGGACACGGGGATCTTGGCCATCTTCACCACCATCTTCCTCACCCCCCGGCACTTGCTCTTCTTCCCTGCCGTGGGGGCTTTGGGCATCTCGCTGGGGTCCAGCGTGGTGGGAGGCGGTGGCGGCGGGGGGCTCAGCACTGGGGTGTCAGGCTCCTCAGGCCCGGGGGGCATCTCAGCGGGCAGGGTGAGGGGGGACAGGACGTGGCTCTCAGGGGTGATGTCCACCCGGCGCCCTCGGCCCGCCCTCCTCCGGCGGCACAGCATCTTTGGCTTATCTGTCCGGCGCAGGGCGTACTTGCGGTGGTCTTCGCCACACCGCCCGGCCCCCCGGCCCCCACAGGGGCCCCGCTTCACCATGGTGCTCAGGGGACACCCCCCGAGCCGGGGCTGCAGCCCGTGGGGCCGCAGAGGGTCCCCGGTACCCGGCTGTGCCTCCAGCAGCTCCGAGACCGTTCCCAGTGGCTGTGGCTCCAGCAGCGAGGGCTCAGTGGGCAGCAGTGGGGGCTCCAGCGCTCCGGGCAGTGGCTCCAGGGTCTGCAGCCCCAGAGGCTCCGCCAGTGGCTCCAGCGACTGCAGCTCCAGCGACTCGGACAGAGGCTCCAGCGACTGCAGCTCCAGAGACTCAGAGAGCGGCTCCAGAGACTGCAGCCCCAACGGCTCCAGGTTTTGCAGCTCCAGCGACTCTGGCAGCGGCTCCAGGCTCTGCGAATCAAGCAGCTGGGGCTGTGACTCCAGGGACTGGGAATCCAACAGCCGGGATTGGGAGTCCAGCTCTTGGGCTGGCAGCAACTGGGGCTGTGGCTCCATCGCCTGCGACTCCAGCAGCTGCGTCCCTGGGCAAGCCAGGGAGGCCAGCTCGTTCAGGATGTCCGCCTCAGCCAGTTCCGAGTAATCGCTGGCATCGGGCTGGGAGCAGCCAGCTTCATCCGCCGGGGCTTTGGAGACATCCCCCACACCCACGCCGTGTCCTGGGGGCTGCGGGGTGCTCCCCCCGCCTCCGTCAGCTTCTCCGTCACGCGCCGGGGGCCGGGGATGCCGCGATGGGTCGGATTTGAGGAGCACCCCCCGCTCCTCGGGGCTGCGGATGCTGTTGGCCAGGGAGGGTGAGGAGAAGAAGCTGTACTGGAGGTCACGGTCAGCGGGCAGGAGGCGGCTGTCCTCGTGAGCCCCGCCGCCGCCGCGGAGGCTGCCACAGTCCAGGTGCACCCCGCTGTTCTTGAGGTCCTCAGAGAGGCGGTTCAGGTCCTTCATGATGTCGATGAGCTGCACCACGGGGTGGAGGTTGATGTGCCCGTTGCCGCACTTGCTCCGGAGCAAGGCGAGGATGCTGTCTACGTTGCAGCGGCCCGAGGCCAGTGTCGCGTTGGGGAAGGTTTTGGGCGCCCGATCGCGGGCAGATGCCTCGTCCGCGCTGCCCCCCAGGATCCGGGGCTCCCCGGCACAGCCCAGCAGGTCCTCGGCCGCCTTGGTGCCCCCGTGGACGCTCTGGCAGCGGTCGGCCGGGTCGCCGTGCAGCAGCGAGCCTGCCTGGTGCTCCCGGCCGAGCGCGGGGCACGACCCCTCAGGGAAGCTGAGCACGCTGCAGGATAACGCCTTCTCGGCCGGGCAGGCGGGGGGCCGCTGCACCGGGTGTCCCGGCGGGTAGAATTTGGGCTCTCGGACGTAGTCGGGCGAGCCACGCACAACGCTGGTCGTTACCACTGGGCCCGGGGGCTTCACGCGCATCCTGACCTCCTCCTCCCCCGCGTGCCGCTTGGCCGAGCAGTTGCTGACATGGGGGTCAGGGAAGATGACACCAGGACCTGTGGGCGGCAGAGAGGGGCACAGTGAGGCTCCGCAGGCACTGACAGCCAAAAACAGCCAGCGGAGCCTCACTCCAACGCCCTGTTCTCAGGGATGAGGTCCCCGTATCCACCCCCCAGCTCCCTCTGCCCTGTCAGCAGCAAGGACCCGACTGGCACCGCAGGAATGTGACAGCTCTGCTCACAGCTGGGAAAATGGGGCCTTGGGGGAATGGGATGCCTTCCCCAGCTCGGGAGCAGGGGGCTGGATGTCCTCCCCACACCAGACTCCAGCACAGAGCCCCCTCCCAGATGAAGAGGGGTGAGGGTCTGGGTTTTCCCACCCCACCCTAGGGCAGAGTTTGGGTGTCTGCGGGGAGGGCTGGGGCTGGAACTTACCCTCGGCTTTGCTGCTGCTCCTGCTATTGCACTTGAGCTCTCTGCAAAGGAAAGGGTGTGCGGGGTCAGCCCCACACGGGGGGGGCTCACTTAAGTGCCCACCACCCCCGTGCCAGTCCCTGCACGGGACGTACCGGGGGCTGATCCTCCCGAGCTCCCCCGGCCGCCCCTCACCGTGGCGTCACGGGGGATGGGCAAAGAGGGGGAGGCTGCCTCTCATCTGGGGGACAGAGGGGACAGGTTGACGCCCCCCTCCCACCCCCAGCAGCACCAGCACCCCTCGGCGGGGCGGGGGGCGGCGGGGGTCCTTTGGTGGCGCTGCCACTAGGTGTCCCCGGCGAGCCGCGCTCGGACACGCGGGGGGGCTTGGCCCGAGGAGGTGCTCAGCACATCCCACCCCACATCCCCCCGGCTCCCACCCACCCGCGGACATCCCGCGCACAGCTGCACCCCCCACCCGCGGGGACACCGCCCGGGGCCACCCCTCCCCTCGCCGGGACGCCCCTCTGTGGCTCCTGCCTCAGTTTCCCCTCTTGGGAAGGGGGTATAGCGAGGGTCGTGGTGGGGTGGCTCGGGCACCACGTGCCCACTGCACAGGGGCTGCAGCCCCTCTGTTCACCCCGAAATCCCAAGCCGGGAGGCTGTGCAGAGCCGGGGATCCCCCCTCGCCCTGTGTCTCCCGGACAGGCAGGGACAGAACAGCGGCAGCGAGACGCGCCGCCAACCCCCCCTTGGCGCCGCACCCCAATTTTGGGGTGAGGCCCCCAGCTACCTGTTCCGGGGGTGCTTGCAGTGCAGGTTCACTCGGAAGCTCCTGCTGTCGCCGTCGCTGCCGGGCTGGCGGGGGCCGGAGCCCTGGGCACGCGGGAACCACTCGGCTGGCGGGCTGGCACCGTTCTCCAGTGCGAGGGGCTGGCAGGCGACCGAGCTCCCATCTGCTCGGGAGAGACCCCCGCACATCAGCCCAGCGGCCCCCTCCCCTGGGGGTGCCACTTGCCCCGGCTGCCTCGGGTGCCCGCAGGGCCGGGCACGCCGTGTGCCACCCGTTGACGCCTCCCCCTCGAAGCCACAGCCCACGGGGACACCCACGTTGTGCCCCTGGCCCCATCACGGATGCCCGGGGTGGCGTTTTGGGGCAGGACAACCCCTTCCTCCCCACCGTGTCCATGCCTCGAACTGCCCATGTGAGGGGGAGCATCTCCCCACCGGGCTGCAGGCACACGTGTGCTCCTCCACATGGGTGTGCACATTGCACACGCGTGTGCAGGAAGCTCTGGCCCCCCACTCTCCTGCAGGAGCACCCCCCGCCGCTGCCCGTGTGGCACAGGGGTGCACGGTGGAGCCCCTGAGCCCCTCGCAGTCCCCCCGTGCCAGCACGTCCGCCTGTTTTCCCTCCCCAGCGCCGCGTGTGAATCCCTGCCGCTCGGCTCCCTCCCCCAGCACACACCCGCAGACACACACACGCAGCCGCTCGGCGTGATCCAGGCTCTTCCCGGTGTCTGGATTAGCGTGACAACTTATCAACAAGGCAGGGAAAGAGAATTCAAACCTGTCAGTCCATCCGCATCCCCCCCTTTCCCCGTCTCCCCGCCAGCCTTTGGGCGCAGCGCTGGCACCGCGGAGCTGCGGGCACCTCGGTGTAAAGTTACACCAAGGGCTATGTGGAGCAGGAAAATATGTGCTAGAAAGACCGGTCTCGTCTCTGCTGAGGCTGCTGGTGTGCCCAGGGAGCTGTCGGCGGGGAGGCAGGCAGGAAGGAAACAAACGGGAGGTTTTCCAGAACAGCCGCCGAGAGCTGGTCCCTGCTGCTCGGGCTGCACGGGGAGTTCGGGGTGTCGGGGGTGTCGGGGGGTGTCGGGGGTGTCGGGGGTGTCGGGATGCATCCCCCCAGCTCTGCGCCGCCGTCCCCCGGTGTGTCGGTGGCGCACGGAGCTGCGGCTGCTCCGGCAAACACTGCGGGACGCCCGCGGGGTCCCCAGCGGGGCGTGGGGGTCTCTGGCCGCGTTCACCCCCGGCGTGCGGGGCCGGGCGCCGCCGGCGCTGGGCACAGCTCGCGGCTCTTCCCCCGCAGTGTCCGGCTCCTGCCCTCGGTCCCACGGGGGACCACGCGTCCCGTGACACGCGGGGGACACTCCGTGCGCCGCGACTCCGCCCTCGCCCCGTCCGAACCACCCTCCACAGCGGGGACCACCTGACCCCCCGAACACCCACCCAGCGCGGGGGGCAGCGCAGGTGGGAGCCCGGCACGGCGCTGGGGAGGGGGCTGCGCTGGGGAGGGGCTCCGGGGCGCACCGGGATGTTCGCCGCGCCGCCGCGCTCACTTTCACCTCCCCGCTCAGCCCCAGGCAGCCGCCACATGTTTCCCATTAGGCTCTCCGGACCTCGCCATTCCTGGCTTCCTCGCCAGGGGTAGGGCCTTTTTCCTTATTTTTTTTTATTTTCCCTTTTTTTTTTCTTTTTTTTTTTTATTTCTTTTAATTTTTTTTTTCTCCTCCCTGGTTACAAAACACCAGCCGAGACCACACAAGCGAGGAGGGACGGAGGGAGAAGCAGAGATAGAGATGGGCGCCGCGGGCGGGGGAGAGCCGGCCAGACCGGGTGCTGCGGCGGGGCCGGGGGGGTGAGGATGAAGAGCGGGGGGATGAAGCGGGCGAGATTGCAGTCACCTCCGCTTCCCACCTCCTGACCCCGCAGCCCTGCAAAGATAACAGCCCCCGAAGACTGCTGACTCGCCTCGCAGAAATCCAATATCCTCGCCTGGTGAACTAATCGACTACCTGGGCTCCCACCTCCCCTGCCCGGGCTTAATCCTGCTGCTGCAAAGCTTTAATTAGTTTAACGGTTTCAGGCTTGACGGAGGTTGGCGGCGAGAGGAATCAGAATCATGGAATGGTTTGGGTTGGAAGGGACCTTAAAGCTCATCTCCTTCCAGCCCCCTGCCACGGCCGGGGACACCTTCCACAGGACCAGGCTGCTCGAGCCGGCAGGATGTCCCCCGCCTCCCCCACTCCACCCAGACAGCGTTCCCCTTTGGTGGGAAGGGTGCCGTGGGGTGGCAGCACGAGTGTGCAGGGGGCTGCAGGCGCCCCCAAGCCCCGCTGAGCTCCCCGAGGCTGCTGGCACCCAGCCCCGACCCGCGGCGCTGGCACAGGGCGGGCACGGAGGGGCCGGCTTGGCACCGGCGTGGCGGCGGGGGGATGGAGGGATGGCCCCGCAGGACACGGACGTGGTTTGGTGCCCGGCTCCGAGGCCACCCAGACGTCAGGGTGGGGCCGGAGATGCCACCGGGAGACAGGCAGGCGGCAGGGACACAGCCGCCACACAGATGGGGACACGCTGGCCCGACGCCTCCCGCCCCGCCGGGCCCCGTGCCCGGCTGCCCGCGGCGGCAGCGCTGGGGACGGGGCGTCCTCCCCATCGCCCCACCGCCTCGGGGGTCCCCGGGCACCGCGGGGCGCTGCCAAGGGTCGGGGTGGCCCGAAGCAGCCCCACACGGGCGTGCCCGGTTCCTGCTGTCACCCGTGTCCTGTGGGCACAGCTGGCCTTCCGCTGCAGGGTGCCCTGCCTGCCCCCCGAGTGGCACGGGGGGGTCCCACTGGGGTCGCACTCGGGGACGCCGTGGCGGTGCCTGTCCCTCGCACGCTCACGCTCACACCGTGGTGGTTTTCCTCCCCCGTTCCCGCTCATCTGGGGCCACCACGGGGGCGCAGCTCCCATGCCCACCAACCCCCCCACCCCTGGGGCAGCGGGGAGCTTGTCCCCTCCGCGCCCCGTCCCTCGCACCCCCCTGGCCCCCTCCCAGGCGCCCCCAACCC